>NC_135497.1:435861538-436195850 GCF_052857255.1 Amblyomma americanum
GTTTCTCCAATATGGAGTATCTCCAACATAGAATTTCTGCAACATAGAGTTTCTCAACATCGAGTTTCACCAACAGGGAGTTTCTCCAAAACAGAGTTTCTCCAACGTGAATTTTCTCCAAAAAGGAAGTTTTTGAACACGGAATTTCTACAGCAAGAAATTTCTTCGAAAGGTTGTTTCTCCAACATTGAGTTTCTCTAAAAGGGAGTTTCTCAACATAGTGTTTCTCCACAGAATTTCTCCAACAGGAACTTTCTCCAACATGAATTTTCTCCAACAGGAAGTTTTCCAGGAGTTTCTCCAACAGGGAGTTTCTCCAACAGGGTGTTTCTCCTACATGCAGTTACTGCAACATGAAGTTTCTCCAACATGGAGTTTATCTAACAGGTAATTTCTCCAAAAAGAAGTTTCTCAAACATGGAGTTTCTCCACAAGTTGATTCTGCAACATTGAGTTTCTCCAACATGAAGATTCTCCAACAGGCAGTTTCTGCAACATAGAGTTTGTGCAACATAAAGTTTCTCCAACATGGAATTTATGCAACATTGAGTTTCTGCAACATAGAGGTTCTCCAAGATTGAGTTTATCCAAGAGGTAATTTCTCCAGCATAGAGTTTTTCAAACATGTAGTTTCTCAACAGTGAGTTTCTCCAACGGAGTTTCTCAAAGATGCAGTTTCTGCAACATAGAGTTTCTGCAACAAAGTTTCTCAAAAATGGAGTTTCTCGAACACGCAGTTTCTTCAACATGAAGTATCTGCAACAGATTTCTTTAAAATGAAGTTTCACCAACAGGGAGTATTTGCAACAGGTTTCTCTAACATAAAGTTTTGCCAATAGGGAGTTTCTCTCGTTAACTCTGAAATTGAGTTTCTCCAAAATGGAATTTCTCCAGGAGGGAGTTTCTACAACATAGCTTTTCTGCAACATGGAGTTTCTTCAACAGGCAGTTACTCCAACATGGAGTTTCTGCAACAAGGGTGTTTCTCCAATATGGAGTATCTCCAACATGGAGTTTCTGCAACTTAGAGTTTGTGCAACGTCGAGTTTCACCAACAGGGAGTTTCTCCAAAACGGAGTTTCTCCAACATGAATTTTCTCCAAAACAAAGTTTCTCAACACAGAATTTCTCCAGCAAGAAATTTCTCCAACGGGTTGTCTCTCCAACATGGAGTATCTCCAAAATGGAGTTTCTCAACATGGAGTTTCTCCACAGAGTTTCTCCAACAGGAACTTTCTCCAACATGAATTTTCTCCACAGGAAGTTTTTCCAAGAGTTTCTCCAATGTGGAATTTCTCCAGCATGGAGATTCTGCAACAGGGCGTTTCTCCAACATGAAGTTTCGCCAACAGGGAGTTTCTCCAACATGGAGTTTCTGCAGCCTAGAGTTTCTCTAAAATGGAGTTTATCCAACGCGGAGTTTCTTTAAGAAATGTTTTCTCCGCAGAGGGCTTCTGCAACATGGAGTTTTTCCAACACAGAGTTTATCCAACACGTTGTTTCTCCAACATAGAGTTTCTCAAATATAGAGTTTCTCCACAGGAAGTTTCTCCAACAGGGAGTTTCTACAGCATGAAGTTTCTCCAACAGAGAGTTACTCCATAATGGAGGTTCAATAACATGAAGGTTCTCCAACAGAGAGTATCTCCAACATGTTTCTCTAACATACAGCTTTGCCAACAGTCAGTTACTCCAGCATGAACTTTCTCCAACATTTAATTTCTCCAGCACGCAGTTTCTTCAACATAGAATTTCTCCAACAGCGTGTTTCTCTAGCATGGAGTTTCTCCAACATGGAATTTATCCAACAGATAATTTCTCCAACATGGAGTGTCTCAAACATGCAATTTCTCCACAAGTTGTTTCTGCAACATGGAGTTTCTTAAACATAAAGTTTCTCCAACAAGGAGTTTCTCCAACAAGGAGTTTCTCCAACATGAAGTTTCTTCAAAATAGAGTTTCGGTGACATGAAGTTTCTGCAACAGAGAGTTTCTCCAACAAGGAGTTTTTATAACATGAAGTTTCTCCACAGTAAGCACTTCCAACAGGTTTCTCTAACATGAAGCTTCGCCAACAAAGTTTCTCCAAAATGGACTTTCTCCAACGGGGAATTTCTCCAACATGGAGGTTCTCCAACATGAAATTTTTTCAACATAGACTTTCTGCAACATGGAGTTTCTCCAAGATTGAGTTCATCCAACACGGAGGTTCTCTAAGAGTTTGTGCACAGGGAGCTTCTGCAACATAGAGCTTCTCCAACATAGAGTTTATTCAACAGGTAAACTTGTCCAGCATAGAGTTTCTCAATCATGGAGCTTCTCCACAGGAAGTATGTCCAACAGGGAGTTTCCGCAACATGAATTTCCTCAAACAAGGAGTTTCTCCAACGCCGAATTTGTCCAGCATGAAGTTTCTTCAACAGGTTGTTTCTCCAACATAGAGTTTCTCCAAAATGGAGTTTCTCTAAGAGACAGTTTCTCGAACCAAGAGTTTCTCCAACATAGAGTTTCTGCAACATGGCGTTTCTGCAACATGGAGTTTATCCAGCAGGGAGTTTCTCCAAAATGGAGTTTCTACAAGAAGTTTCTGCAACAGAGAGTTACTTTAACATGGAGTTTCTATACCACGAAGTTTCTCCAACAGAGAGAATCTCCAACAGGTTTCTCAAACATGCAGCTTTGCCAACAGAGAGTTACTCCAACATGAACTTTCTCCAACATTTACTTCTTCCAGCACGCAGTTTCTCCCAAAGAGAATTTCTCCAACAGCGTGTTTCTCCAACATGGAGCTTCACCAACATGCAGGTTTTCCAACATGAATTTTCTGCAACATGCAGTTTCTCTAAGATGGAGTTTATCCAACATGGAGATTCTCTAAGATAGTTTGTCCACGGGGGGCTTCTGCAACCTAGAGTTCCCCAACATAGAGTTTATCCAACAGATAATTTTGTCCAGCATAGAGTTTCTCAAACATGGACTCTCTCCACAGGGAGTTTCTCCAACAGAGAGTTTCTCCATCACGAATTTTCTCCAATAGGAAGTTTCTTCAACAGAGTTTCTCAAACAGGGGGTTTCTCCAACATGAAGTTTCTCCAAAATATAATTTCTCAAGCATTGAGTTTCTCCACGGAGTTTCTCCAACAGAAAGTTTCTCTATCGTGATTTTTCTCTAACAGAAAGTTTCTCCAACAGTTTTTCTAAGAGGGAGATTCTCCAACATGGAGTTTCTCCAAGAGGGAGTTTCACAATAGAGAGTTTCTCCGACGGGGAATTTCTCCATCAGGGATTTTCTCCAACAGGAAGTTTCTCCAACAGTTTCTCGAACTGAGAGATTCTCTAACATAGAATTTCTCCAACATGGAGTTTCTCCAAAGTGAGTTTCTCCAACATAGAGTTTGTGCAACATGTAGTTTTTACCCAGCAGAGAGTTTCTCCAAAATGGAGTTTCAGCAACAAGAAGTTTCTGTAACAGAGTTTCTCCAACATGTAGTTTCTATAACATGAAGTTTCTCCAACAGGTTTCTTTAACATGGAGCTTCGTCAACAGAGAGTTTCTCCAACATGGTCTTTCTGCAACAGTTTCTTCCTCCAGCACAGAGATTTTCCAACAGAATTTCTCCTACAGGGAGTTTCACCAACGAAGTTTCTGAAACAGAGTTTCTTAAAAATGAAATTTCTCCAACACGCAGTTTATTCAACAGGCAGTATCTGCAACAGGTTTCTTTAAAATGGTGTTTCGCCAACAGGGAGTATCTGCAACAGGTTTCTCTAACATGAAGTTTTGCCAACAGAGAGTTTCTCCAACATAGAGTTTCTCCAACATAGAAGTTCTCCAAGAGGGAGTTTCTACAACATAGCGTTTCTGCAACATAGAGTTTCTCCAACAGGCAGTTTCTCCAACATGGAGTTTCTGCAACATGGAGTTTCTGCAACATCGAGTTTCGCCAACAGGGAGTTTCTCCAAAACGAAGTTTCTCCAACGTGAATTTTCTCCAAAAGAAAGTTTCTCCAACACGAAATTTCTCCAGCAAGAAATTTCTCCAACAGGTTGTTTCTCCAACATGGAGTTTCTCCAAATTGGAGTTTCTCAACATGGAGTTTCTCCTCTGAGTTTCTCCAACAAGAATTTTCGCCAACAGGAAGATTTTTCAAGAGTTTCTCCAATGTGGAATTTCTCCAGCATGGAGATTCTGCAACAGTGAGTTTCTCCAACATGAAGTTTCGCCAACATGGAGTTTTTCCAACATCGAGTTTCTAAAAGAGAGTTTCTCCAAAGAGGGTTTCTCCAACTTAGAGTTTGTGCAACATGGAGTTTATCCAGCAGGGAGTTTCTTCAAAATGGAGTTTCTGCAACATGAAGAGACTGCAACAGAGTTTCTCCAACATGGAGTTTCTATAACATAAAGTTTCTCTAACTTGGAGCTTCTCCAACAGAGTTTCTCTATGTACTTTCTCCAACAGTTACTTCCTCCAGCACAGAAATTTTACATACAATTTCTCCAACAGAAAAATTCTCCAATATAGATTTTCTGGGACATAGATTTCCTTCAACAGAGAGTTTTTTCAAGATGGATTTTGTAAAGCACGGATTTGCTTCAATAGTGAGTTTCCCCAACATGAAGTTATTCTAACAGGCCGTTTCTCCAACGGGGGGTTTCTCCAACAGCGAGTTTCTCCAAAAGAGAATTTCTCCAACAGGGAGTTTTTCCAACAGATAGTTTCTCCTACTGAGAGGTTCTCCAAAAAAAATTTTTTACAACACAAGGTTTCTTCAACATGGAGTTTTTTCAAAATGGAGTTTCTGCAACAGGGATTTTCTACACGAGGCAGCATCTGCAACATGAATTTCCTCCAACAGAGAGTTTCTCGAACATGGAGTTTCTGCAACAAATTTTATTCAAAATGGAGTTTCTCCAACATGGATTTTCTATAACAGGAAGTTTTTTCAACAGGGACTTTCTCCAACAGGTTTCTCTAACATGGAGCTTCGCCAACAGAGTTTCTCCAACAGGGACTTTCTCCAACATTTACTTTCTCGAGCATGGAGTTTCTCGGAGAGAGTTTCTCTAACTGGGAGTTTCTCCAACTGGGAGTTTCTTCAACATAGAGTTCCTCAAACATGGAGTTTCTCGAAACAGAGTTTCTCTAACTTGAATTTTTTTCCAAAAGAAAGATTCTCTAACAGAGTTTCTCGAACAGGAAGTTTCTCCAACATAGAGTTTCTACAACATTGCATTTCTCCAACAAGGAACTTCTCCAACATGAAGTTTCTGCAATATGGAGTTCCTCCAACATAGAGTTTATAAAATAACGAGTTTCTCAAACATGAAGTTTCTTCAACAGGGTGTATATCCAAATGGTTGCTCTAATATGAAGCTTCGCCAACAGCAGTTTCTCCAACATGGAGTTTCTCCAACATGGACTTTCTCCAGTATGAAGTTTCTCCAACAGGGAGTTTTTGCAACATGAAATTTTTCAACGGGCAGTTTCTTCAACACAGAGTTTCTGCAACATGAAGTTTCTTAACCGTGAAGTTTATCCAACAGGCAATTTCTCCAAAATATAGTTTATCAAACATGGAGGTTCTCCACAAGTTGTTTCTGCAACAGAGTTTCTTCAACATGGAGCTTCTGCAACATAGATTTTCTCCAACATGGAGTTTATGCAACAGGTAATTTTGTCCAGCATAGTGTTTCTCAAACATGGAGTTTCTCCGCAGCGAGTATCTCCAACAGAGAGTTTATCTAACATGAATTTCTTCCAACAGGAAGTTTCTCCAACACGGAATTTCTCCATCAAGAAATTTCTCCAACAGGTTGTTTCTCCAAAATGGAGTCTCTCAAACATGAAGTTTCTCCACAGAGTTTCTCCAAACAGGAAATTTCTCCAATATAAATTTTCTCCAACAGGAAAATTTTCCAAGTTTCTTCAACAGGGAGTTTCTGTTTCTCCAGCATGGAGTGTCTGCATCATTCAGTTTCTCCAACAAGAAGCTTCTCCAACATAGAGTTTCTGCAAAATTTACTTTCACCAACATAGATTTGATCCAAGAACGAGTTTCTCAAACATAAAGTTTCTCCAACAGGGAGTATCTCCAATGTGGAATTTCTCCAGCATGAAGATTCTGCAAAAGGAAGTTTCGCAGAAGGAAGTTTCGCCAAAAGGGAGTTTCTCCCACATGGAGTTTCTCCAACATGGTATTTGTTCAGCATGCAGTTTCTCCAACATGGATTTCTCCAACAGGGAGTTTCTCCACAATAGAGTTTCTGCAACATGGAGTTTCTCCAACAGGCAGTTTCTCCAACATAGAGTTTCTGCAACCTGGAGTTTATTCAGCAGGGAGTTTCTCAAAACGGAGTTTCTCCAACATTCATATCCTCCAAAAGGAAATTTCTCAGAATCTCCAACAGGGAGTTTATCCAACAAGGATTTTCTCAATCATGAAGTTTCTCCAACATAGTTTCTCCAACATGGACTTTCTCCAGCAGGAGGTTTCTCCAACAGAGAGTTTCTGCAACATGAACTTCCCCAACGGGCAGTTTCTTCAACATGGAGTTCCTGCAACATGAATTTTCTTTAACATGAAGTTTATCCAACAGGTAATTTCTCCAAAATAGAGTTTCTCGAACATGAAGTTTCTCCACAAGTTGTTTCTGCAACATAGAGTTTCTCCAACATGAATTTTCTCCAGCAGAGAGTTTCTCCAACATGGAGTTTCTGCAACATTGAGTTTCTCAAACAGGGAGCTTCTCCAACACGGAGCTTCTGCAACATAGAGTTTCTCGAAAATGGAGTTCATGCAACAAGTAATTTTGTCCAGCAAAAATTTTCTCAAACATGGAGTTTATCCGCTGCATCTCCTACAGGTAGTTTATTCAACATGAATTTTTTCCAACGGGAAGTTTCTCCTACACGAAATTTCTTCAGCAAGAAATTTCTCCAACCGGTTGTTTCTCCAAGATGAAGTTTCTCCAAAATGAAGTTTCTCAAACATGAAGATTCTCCACAGAGATTCTCCAACATGCATTTTCTCCAACAGGAAGATTTTCCAAGAGTTTCTCCAACAGGGAGTTTCTCCAACATAGAGTTTCTGCAACATGGAGTTTCTCCAACATAGTTTAACCAACAACGGGTTTCTCAAACTTGATGTTTCTCCAACAAGAGTATCTCCAACATGGAATTTCTCCAGCATGGAGATTCTGCAACTGGGAGTTTCTCCAACATGAACTTTCGTCAACAGGGAGTTTCTCTAATATGGATTTTCTGCAACAAAGTTTCTCCAAGATTGAGTTTTTTCCAACAAGACGTTTCTTTTAAAGAGAGTTTCTCCAGAGAGATTGTCTGCAATATGAAGATTTTCCAAAATAGAGCTTATCCAACACGTTATTTCTCGAGCATGCAGTCTTTCAAACATGAAGTTTCTCCACAGACAGATTTTCCAACAGCGAGTTTCTCCAACATAAATTTTCTCCAACAGGAATATTCTCCTACAGTTTCTTCAAAAGGGAGTTTCTTCAACATGCAGTTTCTCCAAAATGGACTTTCTCCAGCATAGAGTTTCTCCAACAGGTTGTTTCTAAAACATTAACTTTCTCAAATATGAAGTTTCTCTACAGGAAGCTTTTCCAACAGGGAGTTTCTTCAACATTGAATTCCTCCCGCATGGAGTTTCTCAAACAATCAGTTCCCCAACAGGGAGTTTCTCCAACAGAAAATTTCTCCAATATAGATTTTCTGGAACATAGAGTTTCTTCAACAGAGAGTTTCTCCAAGAGGCAGTTTCTCCAACAGATAATTTCTACAGCTGAGAGTTTCTCCAACATGAAGTTTCTTAAAGGATTTTGTAAAGCATGGAGCAGCTTCAACAGGGAGGTTCCCGAACATTGAGGTATTCTAACAGGGCGTTTCTCCAACAGGGAGTTTCTCCAACAGCGAGTTTCTCCAACAGAGTTTTTCCAACAGAGAGTTTCTGCAACATGAAGTTTCTCCAACATGGAGTTTTTTCAAAATGGAGTTTCTGGAACAGGGATTTTCTGCACGCGGCAGCATCTCCAACATGAGTTTTCTCCAACAGTGAGTTTCTCGAACATGGAGTTTCTGCAACAGATTTTATTCAAAATGGAGTTTCTCCAACATGGATTTTCTATAACGAAGTTTTTCCAACAGGGTCTTTCTCCAGCAGGTTTCTCTAACATGGAGCTTCGTCAACAGAGTTTCTCCAAAAGAGACTTTCTCCAACATTTACTTTCTCGAGCATGGAGTTTCTCGGAGAGAGTTTCTCTAATAGGGAGTTTCTCCAACAGGGAGTTTCTCCAAAATAGAGTTTCTCAAACATGGAGTTTCTCGAAACGAAGTTTCTCCAACTTGAATTTTTTCCAACAGGAAGTTTCTTCAACAGAGTTTCTCCAACAGGAAGTTTCTCCAACATAGATTTTCTGCAACATTGCGTTTCGCCGACAAGGAACTTCTCCAACATGGAGTTTCTGCAACATGAAGTTTTTCCAACATAGAGTTTATAAAACAACGGGTTTCTCAGACATGAAGTTTCTTCAATAGGGTGTATCTCCAAATGGTTGCTCTAATATGGAGCTTCGCCAACAGCAGTTTCTCCAACAGAGAGGTTTCCAACAGGGAGTATCTGCAACAGGTTTGTCTAACATGTAGTTTTTCCAGCAGGGATTTTCTTTAAAATAGAGATTATGCAACAAGGACTGTCTGCAACAGTTTCTCCAACATGGAGTGTCTATAACATGAAGTTTCTCCAACAAGGAGTATCTCCAACAGGTTTCTCTAACAAGGGGCTTCGCCAACAGGGAGTTTCTTCAACATAGAGTTTCTCCAAGATTTTCTTCCTCAAGCACAGAGTTTTTACAACCTAGAGTTTCTCCAAAAGAGATATTCTCCAACATGGAGTTTATGTAGCAAGGAGTTTCAGCAACATAGAGTCTCTGCAAGATTGAGTTTATCCAACAGGTAATTTCTCCAGCATAGAGTTTCACAAACAAGAAGTTTTTGCAACATGCAGTTTCTCCAACATAGTTTAACCAACAACGGGTTTCTCAAACTTGAAGTATCTCCAACAAGAGTATCTCCAACATGGAATTTCTCCAGCTTGGAGATTCTGCAACAGGGAGTTTCTCCAACATGAACTTTCGTCAACAGGGAGTTTCTCTAATATGGATTTTCTGCAACCTAGTTTCTCCAAGATTGAGCTTTTTCCAACAAGACGTTTCTTTTGAAGAGAGTTTCTCCAGAGAGAGTGTCTGGAATATGAAGGTTTTCCAAAATAGAGCTTATCCAACATGTTATTTCTCGAGCATGCAGTTTTTCAAACATGAAGTTTCTCCACAGACAGATTTTCCAACAGGGAGTTTCTCCAACATAAATTTTCTCCAACAGGAATTTTCTCCAACAGTTTCTTCAACATGCAGTTTCTCCAACATGAACTTTCTCCAGCATGGAGTTTCTCCAACAGGTTGTTTCTATAACATTAACTTTCTCAAATATGGAGTTTCTCTACGGGAAGCTTTTCCAACAGGTAGT
Organism: Amblyomma americanum; assembly: GCF_052857255.1. NCBI lineage: Eukaryota > Metazoa > Arthropoda > Arachnida > Ixodida > Ixodidae > Amblyomma > Amblyomma americanum. The sequence continues at coordinate 435,871,082 of NC_135497.1, forward strand.
TTCTCCAACATGAATTTTATATAACAGGATGTTTCTCCAACAGAGTTTCTTCAACAGGGAGTTTCTTCAACATTGAATTCCTCCCGCATAAAGTTTCTCAAACAATCAGATCCCCAACAGGGAGTTTCTCCAACCGGAATATTCTCCAATATAGATTTTCTGGAATATAGAGTTTCTTCAACAGAGAGTTTCTCCAAGAGGCAGTTTCTCCAACAGAGACTTTCTACAGCAGAGAGTTTCTCCAACATGAAGTTTCTTCAAGGATTTTGTAAAGCATGGAGCTGCTTCAACAGGGAGGTTCCCGAACATGGAGTTATTCTAACAGGGCGTTTCTCCAACAGGGAGTTTCTCCAACAGCGAGTTTCTCCAACAGAGAGTTTATCCAACAGAGAGTTTCTGCAACATGGAGTTTCTCCAACATGGAGTTTTTCAAAATGGAGTTTCTGCAACACAGATTTTCTGCATGAGGCAGCATCTCCAACATGAGTTTTCTCCAACAGTGAGTTTCTTCAACATGGAGTTTCTGCAACAGATTTTATTCAAAATAGAGTTTCTCCAACATGAATTTTATATAACAGGAAGTTTTTCCAACAGGGACTTTCTCCAACAGGTTTCTCTAACATAGAGCTTCGCCAACAGAGTTTCTCCAACAGAGACTTTCTCCAACATTTACTTTCTCGAGCATGGAGTTTCTCGGAGAGAGTTTCTCTAATAGGGAGTTTCTCCAACAGGGAGTTTCTCTAAAATAGAGTTTCTCAAACATAGAGTTTCTCGAAACGGAGTTTCTCCAACTTGAATTTTTTCCAAAAGGAACTTTCTTCAACAGAGTTTCTCCAACAGGAAGTTTCTCCAAGATAGATTTTCTGCAACATTGCGTTTCGCCGACAAGGAACTTCTCCAACATGGAGTTTCTGCAACATGAAGTTTTTCCAACAAAGAGTTTATAAAACAACGGGTTTCTCAGACATGAAGTTTCTTCAATAGGGTGTATCTCCAAATGGTTGCTCTAATATGAAGCTTCACCAACAGCAGTTTCTCCAACATGAAGTTTATCCAGCATGGAGTTTCTCCAACAGAGAGGTTTCCAACAGGGAGTATCTGCAACAGGTTTCTCTAACATGTAGTTTTTCCAGCAGGGATTTTCTTTAAAATAGAGATTCTGCAACAAGGATTGTCTGCAAAAGTTTCTCCAACATGGAGTTTCTATAACATGAAGTTTCTCCAACACGGAGTATCTCCAACAGGTTTCTCTAACAAGGGGCTTCGCCAACAGGGAGTTTCTCCAACATGGAGTTTCTCCAAGATTTTCTTTCTCAAGCGCAGAGTTTTTACAACCTAGAGTTTATCCGAAAGAGATATTCTCCAACATGGAGTTTATGCAGCAAGGAGTTTCAGCAACATAGAGTTTCTGCAAGATTGAGTTTATCCAACAGGTAATTTCTCCAGCATCGATTTTCTCAAACAAGAATATTCTGATCAGTGAGTTTCTCCAACAAAATTTCTCAAACATGGAGTTTCTGCAACATAGAGTGTCTGCAACTGAGTTTCTCAAAAATGGAGTTTCGCCAACAGGGAGTGTCGGCAACAGGTTTCTCTAATATGAAGTTTTGCTAACAGGGAGTTTCCCCAAAATGTAATTAATCTAAGAGGGATATTCTTCAACATAGCGTTTCTGCAACATGGAATTTCTCCAACATGAATTTCTGCAACATGAAGTTTCTGCAATATGGCGTATCTTCAACATGAAATTTCTGCAACATAGAGTTTTTGAAACATCGAGTTTCTACAAAAGCGAGTTTCTTCAAAACGGGGTTTCTCCAACATGAATTTTCTCCAAAAGGAAGTTTCTCCAACACGGTATTTCTCCAGCAAGAAATTTCTCAACAGGTTGTTTCTCCAACATGAAGGTTCTCCAAAATGGAGTTTCTCTACATGAAGTTTCTCCCACTGAGTTTCTGCAACAGGAAGTTTCTTCAACAGTGAGTTTCTCCAGCATTGAGTTTCTCCAACATGGAGTCTCTCAAACATGCACTTTCTCCACAAGTTGTTTTTGCAACAAGGAGTTTCTCCGACATGGAGTTTGTTTAAAATTGAGTTTCTGTAACATGAAGTTTCTGCTACAGAGAGTTTCTCCAACAAGGAGTTTTTATAACATCAAGTTCTTCCAACAGTAAGCATCTCCAACAGGTTTCGCTAACATGGAGATTCGCCAACAGAGTTTCTCCAAAATGGACTTTCTTCAACATGAACTTTCACCAGCACGGAGTTTCTCCAACGCGGAATTTCTCCATCATGGAGGTTCTCAAGCAAGAAATTTTTCCAACATAGACTTTCTGTAGCATGAAGTTTTTCCAAGATTGAGTTAATCCAACACGGAGGTTCTCTAAGATAGCGTTTCTCCACAGGGAGCTTCTGCAACATAGAGCTTCTCCAATATGGAGTTTATTCAACAGGTAAATTTCTCCAGCTTAAGAGTTTCTCAAACATAGAGCTTCTCAACAGGGAGTATCTCCAACAGGCAGTTTCTGCAACATTTATTTTCTCAAACAAGAAGTTTCTCCAACACCGAATTTGTCCAGCATAGAGTTTCTCCAACAGCTTGTTTCTCCAACTTGGAGTTTAACGAAAATGAAGTTTGTCAAACATGGAGTTTCCCCACAGAGTTTCTCCAACATAGAGTTTCTGCAACATGCAGTTTCTCCAAGATTGAGTTTACCCAGCATGGAGTGCCTCTAAGATACTTTGTCCACGGGGAGCTTCTGCAACATGGAGTTTCTCCAACATAGAGTTTATCCAACAAATAATTTTGTCCAGCATAGAGTTTCTCAAACATGGACTTTCTCCAGCATGGAGTTTCTCCAACAGGTTGTTTCTCCAACATGAAGTTTCTCCAAAATGAAGTTTCTCAAGCATCGAGTTTCTCCACGGAAAGTTTCTCCAACAGAAAGTTTCTTTATCATGAATTTTCTCTAACAGAGTGTTTCTCCAACAGTTTCTCTAAGAGGGAGATTCTCCAACATGGAGTTTCTCCAAGAGGGAGTTTCTCCAATAGTGAGTTTCTCCGACAGGGAGTTTCTCCAACATGGAGTTTCTCCAGCATAGGGTTTCGCCTACATGGAGTTTCTCCAACTGGAAGCTTCTCCAACAAAGGTTTTTCCAACATGGAGTTTCTCCTACAGGCATTTTCTCTGACAGGGAGTTTCTTCATCAGGGATTTTCTCCAACAGGAAGTTTCTCCAACAGTATCTCTAACAGGGAGTTTCTTCAATATAGAGTTTCTCAACCATGGAGTTTCTCCTGGAGAGTTTCTTCAGTAGGGAGTTTCTCCAACAGGGAGATTCTCTAACATAGAGTTTCTCCAACATGGAGTTTCTCTAACAGGGAGTTTCTCAAACAAGCAGTTTCTCCAAAGAGAGTTTCTCCAACATGGAGTTTATCCAGCAGGGAGTTTCTCCAAAATGGAGTTTCTGCAACATGAAGAGACTGCAACCGAGAGTTTCTCCAACATAGAGTTTCTATAACATGAAGTTTCTCCAAAAGGTTATTCTAACATGGAGCTTCGCCAACAGAGAGTTTCTCCAACATGGACTTTCTCCAATAGAGAAATTCTACAATATGGAGTTTCTGTAACATGGAGTTTCTGCATCGTAGAGTTTCTCCAGGATTGAGTTTATACAACAGGTAATTTCTTCAGCATAGAGTTTCTCTAACATAGGGTTTCTGAACTTGCAATTTCTCCAACAGGGAGTACCTCCAACAAGAAGTTTCAGCAACATAAAGTTTCTGCAACAGAGTTTCTCCAAAATGGACTTTCTTCAACATGAATTTTCGCCAACAGGGAGTTTCTCCAACATGAATTTCTCCAACAGGGAGTTTATCCAACATAGAGATTCTGCAACATAGAGTTTCTCCAATATGGAGTTTCTCCAACATGTAATTTCTGCAACATAGAGTTTCTGCAACATGGAGTTTCTTCAACAGGGAGTTTCTGAAAACGGAGCTTCTCCAACATTCATTTTCTCCTAACGGAAGTTTCTCCAACAGACTCTTCAACAGGGTGTCTCTCCAAAATTGAGTTTCTGCAACAGTTTCGGCAAGAGTTTCTCCAAAAATGGAGTTTCTACAACATGAAGTTTCTCCAACAGGGATTGTCTTCGACAGGTTTTTCTAATATGAAGCTTCGCCAACAGGGAATTTCTCCAACATGGAATTTCTCCAACATAGACTTTCTCCAGCATGAATTTTCTCCAACAGCGAGGTTCTGCAACATGAACTTCCCCAAAGGGCAGTTTCTTCAACATGGAGTTTCTGCAACGTGAAGTTTCTTTAATGTCAAGTTTATCCAACAGGTAATTTCTTCAAAATATAGTTTATCGAACATGGAGTTTCTCGACAAGTTGTTTTTGCAATATAGAGTTTGTCCAACATAGATTTTTTCTAACATAGAGTTTCTGCGACACTGAGCTTCTCAAACAGGGAGCTTCTCCAACATGGAGCTTCTGCAACATAGAGTTTCTTCAACATGGAGTTTATGCAACAGGTAACTTTGTCCAGCATAGAGTTTCTCAAACATAGAGTTTCTCCGCAGCGAGTATCTCCAGCAGAGTTTATCCAACATGAATTTTTTCCAACAGGAAGTTTCTCCAACACGGAATTTCTCCATCAAGAAATTTCTCCAACATGTTGTTTCTCCAACATGGAGTTTCTCCAAAATGGAGTTTCTCAAACATGGAGTTTCTCCACAGAGTTGCTTCAACAGGAAATTTTTCCAACCAGATTTTTCTCCAACAGGAAATTTTTCCAAGTTTCTCCAACAGAGAGTTTCTGTTTCTTCGACGTGGAGTTTCTGCATCATTGAGTTTCTCCAACAAGGAGCTTCTCCAACATGGAGTTTCTGCAACATGGACTTTCTCCAACATGGAGTTTATCCAACAACGAGTTTCTCAAACAAGAAGTTTCACAACAGGGAGTATCTCCAACGTGGAATTTCTCCAGCATGGATATTCGGCAACAGGGAGTTTCTCCAACATGAGGAGACTGCAACCGAGAGTTTCTCTAAAATCTAATAGGTAATTTCGCCAAATTGGAGTTTCTCAAACATGGAGTTTCTCCACAAGTTTTTTCTGCAACATGGAGTCTCTCCAACATGGAGATTCTCCGACAGGCAGTTTCTGCAACATAGAGTTTCTTCAACAGGGAGTTTCTCCGACAGGCAGTTTCTTCAACATAAATTTTCTGCAACAGAGTTTCTTCAACAGGGAGTTTCTCCAACACAGAGTTTCTCCAACATAAATTTTCTCCAAAAGGAAGTTTCTCCAACAGGGAGTTTCTCCAACATGTAGTTTCTCCAGCATGAAGTTTCTCCAACACAGAGTTTTCCAACAAGGAGTATCTCCAACAGGCTTCTCTAACATAGAGCTTTGCCAACACAGAGTTTCTCCAACATGGCGTTTCTCCAACATTTACTTTCTCTAGCACGGAGTTTCTCCAACCTCGAGTTTCTCCAATAGAGATATTCTACAATATGGAGTTTCTGCAACATGGAGTTTCTGCAACATAGAGTTTTACCAAGATTGAGTTTATTGAAACAGGTAATTTCTCTAGCATAGAGTTTCTCAAACATAGAGTTTCTGAACAGGGAATTTCTCCAACAGGGAGTTCCTTCAACTAGAAGTTTCTCCAACATGGAGTTTCTGCAACATTGAGCTTCTCAAACAGGCAGCTACTCCAACATGGAGCTTCTGCAACATAGAGTTTCTCCGACATGGAGTTTATGCAACAGGTAATTTTGTCGAGCATAGAGTTTCTCAAACATGGAGTTTCTCCAAAATGGAGTTTCTCAAACATGGAGTTTCTCCACAGAGTTTCATCAACAGGAGATTTTTCCAACCAGAGTTTCCTCCAACAGGAAAATTTTAAAAGTTTCTCCAACAGAGAGTTTCTTTCTTCAACATAGACTTTCTGCATCAATGAGTTTCTCCAACAAGGAGCTTCTCCAACATGGATTTTCTGCAACATGGACTTTCTCTAACATGGAGTTTATCCAACAACTAGTTACTCAAACAAGAAGTTTCACAACAGGGAGTATCTCCAACGTGGAATTTCTCCAGCATGGAGATTCTGCAACAGGGAGTTTCTCCAACATGAAGTTTTGCCAAAAGGAAGTTTTTCTAACATGGAGTTTCTGCAACATAGTTTCTCCAAGATTGCGTTTATCCAACAAGGAGTTTCTTTAAGAGAGAGTTTCTCCACAGAGGGCTTCTGCAACATGGAGTTTATCCAGCAGAGAGTTTCTCCAAAAGGGAGTTTCTACAACATGAAGTTTCTACAACAGAGTTACTCCAACATGGAGTTTCTGTGACATGAAGTTTCTCCAACAGGAAGTAGCTACAACAGGTTTCCCTAACATGCAGCTTCGTCAACAGAGAGTTACTCCAACATGAACTTTCTCCAACATTTACTTCCTCAAGCACGAAGTTTCTCCAACATAAAATTTCTCCAACAGCGTGTTTCTCCAACATGGAGTTTCACCAAGATGGAGTTTTTCCAACATGAAGTTTCTGCAACATGCAGTTTCTCAAAGATTGAGTTTACCCTACATGGAATGTCTCTAAGATAATTTGTTGATGGAGAGCTTCTGCAACATGCACTTTCCAAAAATAGAGTTTATCCAACAGGTAATTTTGTCCAGCCTAGAGTTTCTCAAACATGGACTCTCTCCACAGGCAGTTTCTCCAACAGAGACTTTCTCCATCAAGAATTTTCTCCAACAGGAAGTTTCTCCAAAAGAGTTTCTTCAAAAGGGAGTTTCTACATCATGCAGTTTCTCCAACTTACTTTCTCCAGCATGGAGTTTCTCCAAAGAGAATTTCTCCAACATAGAGTTTGTGCAAAATGTATTTTTTACCCAGCAGACAGTTTCTCCAAATTGGAGTTTCTGCAACAAGAAGTTTCTGCAACAGAGAGTTTCTCCAACATATAGTTTCTATAACATGAAGTTTCTCCAACAGGTTTCTCTAACATGGAGCTTCGCCAACAGAGAGTTTCTCCAACATGGACTTTCTCCAACAGTTACTTCCTCCAGCACCGAGATTTTCTAACAGAATTTCTCCTACATGGAGTTTCTCCAACGGAGTTTCTGCAACAGAGTTTCTGCAACAGTTTCTCAATAATGGAGTTTCTCCAACACGCAGTTTCTTCAACCGGCAGTGTCTGCAACAGGTTTCTTTAAAATGGAGTTTCGCCAACAGGGAGTATCTGCAACAGGTTTCTCTAATATGAAGTTTTGACAACAGGAATTTCCCCAAAATGGAATTTCTCCATGAGGGAGTTTCTACAACATAGCGTTTCTGCATCTTGGAGTTTCTCCAAAAGGCAGTTTCTCCAACATGCAGTTTCTGCAACATGAAGTTTCTCCAATATGGAGTATCTCCAACATGGAATTTCTGCAACATTGAATTTCTGCAACATTGAGTTTCACCAAAAGGAAATTTCTCAAAAACGGAGTTTCTCTAACATGAATTTTCTCCACAAGGAAGCTTCTCCAACACGGAATTTCTCCAGCAAGAAATTTCTCCATCAGGTTGTTTCTCCAACATGAACTTTGTCAATTATGAAGTTTCTCCACAGGAAGCTTTTCCATCAGGTAGTTTCTCCAACATGAGTTTTCCCTAACAGGATGCTTCTCCAACAGAGTTTCTTCAAGAGGGTGTTTCTTCAACATTGAGTTTCTCCAGCATGGAGTTTGTCTAACATGGAGTTTCTCCAAAATGATGTTTCTCAAACAATCAGTTCCCCAACAGAGAGTTTCTCCACCAGGAAAATTCACCAATATAGAGTTTCTGGAACATAGAGTTTCTTCAACAGAGAGTTTCTCCAAAAGGCAGTTTCTCTAACGGAGAATTTCTACAGCAGAGAGTTTCTCCATCATGAAGTTTCTTCAAGATGGATTTTGTAAAGCATGCAGTTGCTTCAATAGGAAGTTTTCCTAACATTGAGTTATTCTAACAGGGCGTTTCTCCAACAGGAGGTTTCTCCATCAGCGAGTTTCTTCAAAAGAGAATTTCTCCAACAGGAAGTTTTTCCAACAGAGAATTTCTCCAACTGAGAGTTGCTACAAAAAGAATTTTTTACAACACAAGGTTACTTCAACAAGGAGTTTTTTTCAAAATGGAGTTTCTGCAACAGGGATTTTCTACACGAGGCAGCATCTCCAACATGAGTTTTCTCCAACAGTGAGTTTCTCGAACATGGAGTTTCTGCAACAGATTTTCTTCAAAATGGCGTTTCTCCAACATGGAGTTTCTATAACAGGAAGTTTTTCCAACAGGGAATATCTCCAACAGGTTTCTCTAACCTGGAGCTTCGCCAACAGAGTTCCTCCAACAGGGATTATCTCCAACATTTACTTTCTCGAGCATGGAGTTTCTCGGAGAGAGTTTCTGTAATATGGAGTTTCTCCAAAATGAAGTTTCCTCAAAATAAAGTTTCCTCAAAATAAAGTTTCTCAAGCATTGAGTTTCTCCACAGAGAGTTTCTCCAAAAGGAAGTACTCTATCATAAACCTTCTCTAACAGAGAGTTTCTCCAACAGTTTCTCTGAGAAGGAGATTCTCCAACATGGAGTTTCTCCAAGAGGGAGTTTGTCCAATAGTGAGTTTCTCCCACAGGGAGTTTCTCAAACATGGAGTTTCTCCAACATGGAGTTTCACCTACATGGAGTTTACCCACAGGGAGCTTCTCCAACATAGATTTCTCCAACATTGAGTTTCTCCTACAGGTATTTTCTCTGACAGAGAGTTTCTCCATCAGAGATTTTCTCCAACAGTAATTTTCTCCAACAGTTTATCTAACAAGGAGTTTCTCCAACATGGAGTTTCTCAAGCATGGAGTTTCTCCAATACAGTTTCTTCAATAGGGAGTTTCTCCAACAGGGAGATTCTCTAACAGAGTTTCTCCAACATGAAGTTTCTCGAACATGGAGTTTCTCCAAAGAGAGTTTCTCTAACATAGAGTTTGTGCAACATGGAGTTTATCCAGCAGGGAGTTTCTCCAAAATGGAGTTTCTCTAACATGAAGAGACTGCAACAGAGAGTTCCTCCAACAGTGAGTTTCTATAACATGAAGTTTCTCCAACAGATTTCTCTAACATAGAGCTTCGCCAACAGAGAGTTTCCGCAACATGGACTTTCTTCAACAGTTACTTCCTCCAGCACAGAGATTTTCCAACAGAATTTCTCCAACATAGAGTTTCACCAGCATAGATCTTTTCAAAAATGGAGTTTCTGCAACAAGTATTTTCTCCAAGATTGAGTTTATGCAACACGGAGTGTTTCTAAGAAAGCGTTTGTCCATGGGGAGCTTTTGCAACGTGGAGTTTCGCCAACATAGAGTTCATCCAACAGGTAATTTTGTCCAGCCTAGAGGTTCTCAAACATGGACTCTCTACACAGGCAGTTTCTCCAACAGATAGTTTCTCCTACAGAGTTTCTCCAACAGTGAGTTTATCCAACATGAAGTTTCTCCAACATGGAGTTTCTCAAACAAGGTCTATCTCCACAAGTTTTTTCTCCAACAGAGAGTTTCTTCAACAGGAAGTCTCTCCTACACGGAGTTTATGCAACATGGAGTTTCTCCAACAGAGAGTTTTCCAACAAGGACTATCTCCAACAGGTTTCTCTAACATAGAGCTTTGCCAACAGGAAATTTCTCGAACAAAGTTTCTTCAACATGAACTTTCTTCAGCATAGAGTTCCTCCAACAGAGATTTTCTCCAACATGCAGTTTATCCAGCAGAGTTTCTTTAAAATGGAGATTCTGCAACAAGGATTGTCTGCAACAGATTCTCCAACATGGAGTTTCTATAACATGATGTTTCTCCAACAAGGAGTATCTCCAACAGATTTCTCTAACATGGAGATTCGCCAACCGGGAGTTTCTCCAAATAGGAGTTTCTCCAACATTTACTTTCTCTAGCACGGAGTTTCTTCAACCTCGAATTTCTCCAATATTGTTATTCTTCAACATGGAGTTTATGCAACATGGAGTTTCTGCAACATAGAGTTTCTCCACGAATGAGCTTATCCAACAGGTAATTTCTCCAGCATAAAGTTTCTCAAACATGGAGTTTCTGAACAGGAAATTTCTCTAACAGGGAGTTCCTCCAACAGGAAGTTTCTCCAACAGGAAGAATCTGCAACAGGTTTCTCTAACATGAAGTTTCGCCAAAATAGACTATCTCCAACATGGAGTTTCTCCAACAATGTGTTTGTCCAGCATGGAGTTTCTCCAACATGAAATTTCTACAACAGGGAGTTTCTCCAACATAGAGTTTCTGCAACATGGAGTTTCTCCAACAGGCAGTTTCTCCAACATAGAGTTTGTGCAACATGAAGTTTCTGCAATATGAAGTTTCTCCAACATGAAATTTCTGCAACATAGTTTCAGCAACATGGAGTTTCTTCAACAGGGAGTTTCTCAAAACGGAGTTTCTCCAACATTCATTTTCTCCAAAAGGAAGCTTCTCCAACAGACTCTCCAACAGGAAGTTTATCCAAAAAGGATTTTCTCAACCATGAAGTTTCTCCTACATAGTTTCTATAACATTGAGTTTCTGCAACAGAGTTTTTGCAAGTTTCTCAAAAAATGGAGTTTCTACAAAATGAAGTTTCTCCAATAGGGATTGTCTCCAACAGGTTTCTCTAACATGAAGCTTCGCCAACAGGGAGTTTCTCCAACATGAAGTTTCTCCATCATGGACTTTCACCAGCATGAAGTTTCTCCAGGAGGAAGTTTCTGCAACATAAACTTTCCCCAACGGCGGTTTCTTCAACGTGGAGTTTCTGCAAAATGGAGTTTCTCAAACGTGGAGTTTCTGCACAGTTTCTCCACCAGGAAGTTTCTCCAACATAAATTTTCTCCGACAGGAAGTTTTTCAAGAGTTTCTCCAACATTGAGTTTCTCCAACAAGGAGCTTCTCCAACATGCAGTTTCTGCAACATAGAGATTCTCCAACATAGAGTTTATCCAACAACGAGTTCTCAAACTTGAAGTTTCCCCAAAAAGAGTATCTCCAACGTAGAATTTCTCCAGCTAGGAGATTCTGCAACGGGGAGTTTCTCCAACATGAAGTTTCGTCAACAGCGAGTTTCTCTAACATGGAGTTTCTGCAACATATTTTCTCCAAGCTTGAGTTTATCCAACAAGGAGTTTCTTTAGAGAGAGTTTCTCCACAGAGGGCTTCAGCAAAATGAAGTTTTTTCAACACAGAGTTTATCCAACACGTTATTTCTCGAGCATGGAGTTTTTCAAACATGGAGTTTCTCCACAGACAGATTTTCCAACAGGAAGTTTCTCCAACATAAATTTTCTCCGGCAGGAATTTTCTCCAAACAGAGTTTCTTCAAAAGGGAGTTTCTCCAACATGCAGTTTCTCCAACATGGACTTTCTCCAGCATGGAGTTTCTCCAACAGGTTGTTTCTCCAACATGAACTTGCTCAAATATGGAGTTTCTCCACAGGAAGCTTTTCCAACTTTTAGTTTGTCGAACATGAATTTTCTCTAACAGGATGTTTCTCCAACAGAGTTTCTTTAACAGGGAATTTCTTCAACATTGAGTTTCTCCAGCATGGAGTTTGTGTAACATGGAGTTTCTCCAAAATGAAGTTTCTCAAACAATCAGCTCCCCAACAGGGAGTTTCTCCACCAGGATAATTCTCCTATATACAGTTTCTGGAACATAGAGTTTCTTCAACAGAGAGTTTCTCCAAAAGGCAGTTTCTCCAACACAGAATTTCCACAGCAGAGAGTATCTCCAACATGAAGTTTCTTCAAGATGGATTTTTTAAAGCATGAAGTTGCTTCAATAGGGAGTTTCCCAACATGGAGTTATTCTAACAGGGCGTTTCTCCAACGGTGGGTTTTTCCAACAGAGAGTTTCTCCAACTGAGAGTTTCTCCATGAAGAATTTTTTACAACACAAGGTTTCTTCAACAGTGAGTTTCTCGAAAGTGGAGTTTCTGCAAAAAATTTTCTTCAAAATGGAGTTTCTCCAACATGGAGTTTCTATAACAGGAAGTTTTTCCAACAGGGAGTATCTCCAACAGGTTTCTCTAACCTGGAGCTTCACCAACAGAGTTTCTCCAACAGGAACTTTCTCCAAAATTTACTTTCTCGAGCATGGAGTTTCTCGGAGATAGTTTCTCTAATAGGGAGTTTCTCCAACAGGGAGTTTCTCCAACATATAGTTTCTGCAACATTGCGTTTCTCCAACAAGGAACTTCTCCAACATGGAGTTTCTGCAACATGGAGTTCCTCCTACATAGAGTTTATAAAACAACGAGTTTCTCAAACATGAAGTTTCTTCAACAGGGTGTATCTCCAAATGGTTGCTCTAATATGAAGCTTCGCCAACAGCAGTTTCTCTAACATGGAGTTTCTCCAACATGGACTTTCTTCAGCATGAAGTTTCTCCAACAAGGAGTTTCCGCAACATGAAATTTCCACAACGGGCATTTTCTTCAACATGGAGTTTCTGCAACATGAAGTTTTTTTTACGTGAATTACAGGTAATTTCTCCAAAATATAGTTTATCAAACATGGAGGTTCTCCACAAGTTGTTTCTGCAACATGAAGTTTCTCCAACATAGATTTTCTTCAACATGGAGTTTCTGCAACATTGATTTTTTTCAAACTGGGAGCTTCTCCAACATGGAGCTTCTGCAACATAGATTTTCTCTAGCATAGAGTTTATGCAACAGGTAATTTTGTCCAGCATAGAGTTTCTCAAACATGAAGTTTCTCCTCAGCGAGTATCTCCAACAGAGTTTATCGAACATGAATTTTTTCCAACAGGAAGTTTCTCCAACACGGAATTTCTCCATCAAGAAATTTCTCCAACAGGTTGTTTGTCCAATAAGGAGTTTCTCCAAAATAAAGTTTTTCAAACATGGAATTTCTCCACAGAGTTTCTCCAACAGGAAATTTCTCCAATATGAATTTTCTCCAACAGGAAGCTTTTCCAAGAGTTTCTCCAACAGGGAGTTTCTGTTTCTCCAGCATGGAGTTTCTGCATCATTGAGTTTCTCCAACAAGGAGCTTCTCCAACATGGAGTTTCTGCAACATGGACTTTCTCCAACATAGAGTTGATCCAACAACGAGTTTCTCAAACATGAAGTTTCTGCAACAGGGAGTATCTCCAACGTGGAATTTCTCCAGCATGGAGATGCTGCAAAGGGAGTTTCTCCAACATGAAGTTTCGCCAACAGGGAGTTTCTCTACCATAGAGTTTCTGCAACATAGTTTCTCCAAGATTGAATTTATCCAACAAGGAGTTTCTTTAAGAGACAGTTTCCCCACAGACGGTTTCTGCAACATGGATTTTATGCAGCAGAGAGTTTCTCCAACATAGAGTTTCTATATTATGAAGTTTCTCCAACAGAGAGTATCTCCAACAGGTTTCTCTAACATGCAGCTTCGCCAACAGAGTTAGTCCAACATGAACTTTCTCCAACTATTACTTCCTCCAGCACGGAGTTTCTCCAACATTGAATATCTTCAACTGCGTGTTTCTCCAACAGGAAGTTTCACCAACATGGAGTTTTTCCAACATAGAGTTTCTGCAAAATGGAGTTTCTCCAAGATTAAGTTCATCCAACATGAGTTCATCCAACATTTACTTTCTCGACCATGGAGTTTCTCGGAGAGAGTTTCTCTAATAGGGAGTTTCTCCAACAGCGACTTTCTCCAACATAGAGTTTCTCAAACATGGAGTTTCTCCAAACGGAGTTTCTCCAAAAGGAAGTTTCTCCAACAGAATTTCTCCAACAGGGAGTTTCTCCGACATTGAGTTTCTCCAACAAGGAGTTTCTCCGACATTGAGTTTCTCCATCTTGGGGTTTCTCCAGGATGGAGTTCCTCGAAGAGGAAATTTCTCCAACAGGACGTTTCTTATTAGGAAGTTACCTCCAACAATATGTTTCTCCAAACAGGGAGTTTCTCTAATGAGGAGTTTCTCCAACATGGAGTGTTCAGAACATATGGTTTCTCCAAAGTGGAGTTTCTCTAACAGGGAGTTTCTGCAACTGGTAGCTTCTCCAACATCGAGTTTCTCCAATATGAAGATTCCCCAACAGGCAGTTCCCCAACAAGGAGTTTCTCCAACAGAAAATTTCTCCAACATAGTTTCTCGAACATGCAGCTTCTTCAACAGGAACTTTCTTCAGCAGGGAGTTTCTCCAACAGGGAGTTTCTCCAACGTGCCGTTTTTCAAAATGGATTTTGTCCAGTATAGAGATCCTCCAACATTGATTTTTTCTAACAGGGAGTTTCTCTAACAGGATGTTTCTCGAATATAAGGTTTCTCCAACATAGAGTTTATCCAAAAGGAAGTTTCTTCAACATGAAGTTTCTTCAACAAGGTGTTTCTCCAACATGCAGTTTCTCTAATAGAGAATTTCTATGCCAGGATGTTTCTCCAACAGAGAGTTTCTCCAACTTTAAGCTTTCGAACATGGGGTTTCTCCAACATTGAGTTTCTTCAAGATGGAGTTTACAGAGTTTCTCTAAAACAAAGTTTCTCCAGCTTGGACTTTTTCCAACAGTTAGTTCCTCCAACATGGTGTTTAGTGATATCCACCAATATCGAGTTTCTCCATTATGGAGTTTTTCGACATGGAGTTTCAAAAACAGGGAGTTTCTGGAAGAGGAAGTTCCCCCAAGAGAGAGTTTCTCCACCAGAAAGTTTCTCGAATGGGAAGTTTCTCCAACAGCAGGTTTCTCTGAATTGAAGTTGCTCCAAGATGCCGTTTCTCCATCATTAAGGTATTTCAAGAGCAAGTTTCTCCAACAGAATTTTTCCAACAGGGTGTTTCTCTAACATAGATTTTTTCGAACATGAAGTTTCTCGAACATGATGTTTCTTGAACATGGAGTTTCTCCAATGTAGACTTCCTCCAACCTACAGTTTCTCCAACACGGAGTTTCTACAACGTGGATTTTCTCCAACAGGGAGTTTCTCCAACAGAGAGTTTGACAAACATATATTTTCTCCAACATGGGATATCTCTCACATGAAGCTTCTCCAACAGAAAGTTTCTTGAACAGGGAGTTTCTCAAACAGAGTTGCTCTAACAGGTAGGTTCTCTAACATTTTCTGCAAAAGGTTGTTTCTCCAACAGAGAATTTGTCCAACATGGAGTTTCTCGAACGTAGTGTTTTTCCAAAATGAAGTTTCTCCAACGCGGAGTTTCTCTAACACGGAGTTTCTGCAACACGAAGTTTCTCCAACGTGGATTTTATCCAACCTGGAGTTTCTTCAACATGAACTTTCTCCAACAAGCAGTTCTCCAACAGGGAGTTTCTTCTACAGCAGCGAGTTTCTTTAACATGAGCTTTCTTCAAGGTGGAGTTTGTACAGCATGTAGTTGCATCAACAAGGAGTTTCCCCATCATGGGGTTTCTCCTACACTGAGTTTCTCCAAAAGGAATTTTCTCCAACAGAGAGTTTCTCCAAAAAGAATTTTCTCCAACAGGAGGTTTCTCCAACATGGAGTTTCTCCAAAATGAAGTTTCTCCAACAGGAATTTTCTACACAAGGGAGTGTCTCCAACATGGGTTTTCTCCGACAGTTTCTCCGACAGTTTTCTCCGACTCTCTCTGCAGGGAGTTTTCCCAGCAGGGAGGTTCTCCAGCACGAATTATTTTCCGACATGTGGTTTCCCCGACATGGACTTTATCCAGTGTGGAGTTTCTTCAACATGTTGTTTTCCCAACGTGGAGTTTCTCCAACATGAAGTTTCTCAAACATGGAGTTTGTCGAACAGTTTCTCGAACAGGTAATTGCTGCAGCATGGAGTTTCTAAAACACGAAGTTTCTCCAAAATGGAGTTTCTGCAACATGGAGTTTCTCCAATATGGAGTTTATTCAACAGGTAAATTTTATCAGCATAGACATGTGCTCAAACAAATTTCTCAAACAAAACGTTTCTCCAACACCGAATTTGTCCAGCATGGAGTTTCTCCAACAGGTTGTTTCTCCAACATGGGGTTTCTCCACAAAGTTTATCCAAAAGGAGATTTCTCCAACCTGAATTTTCTCTAAAAGGAAGTTTCTCCAACCATTTCACCAACAGGAAGATTCTCCAACATGGAGTTTCTCTAAGAGAGAGTTTCTCGAACCAGGAGTTTCTCCAACATAGAGTTTCTGCAACATGGAGTTTGTGCAACATGGAGTTTATCCAGCAGGAAGTTTCTCCAAAATATAGTTTCTGCAACAGCGTTAATCCCACATGTAGTTTCTATAACATGAAGTTTCTCCAACACTGAGTATCTCCAAAAGGTTTCTCTAACATGACGCTTCGCCAACAGAGAGTTACTCCACCATGAACTTTCTCCAACATTTACTTCCTCCAGCACGGAGTTTCTCCAACATAGAATTTCTCCAACAGCGTGTTTCTCCACCATGAAGTTTCACCAACATGGAGTTTTTCCAACATAAACTTTCTGCAACATGGAGTTTCTCCAAGATTGAGTTCATCCAACATGGAGTGTCTCTAAGATAGAGTTTGTCCATGGGGAGCTTCTGCAACATTGAGTTTCTCAAACATGGAGTTTATCCAACAGGTAAATTTGTCCAGGATAGAGTTTCTCACACATGTACTCTCTCTACAGGGAGTTTTTCCAAAAGGGAGTTTCTCCAACACGAATTTTGTCCAACATGAATTTTCCCCAACATAGACTTTCACCAGCATGAAGTTTCTTCAACATGAAGTTTCTCAAACATGGAGTTTGTCCACCATCTCCAGCAGGTAATTTCTCCAGCATGGAGTTTGCAAAACACGGAGTTTCTTCAAGATGGAGTTTCTCCAAAATGAAGTTTCTCCATCAGGGAGTATCTGCAACAGGTTTCTTTATCAGGGACTTTCTCAAACATGGAGTTTCTGCAACATGAAGTTTCTCCAACATGGAATTTATCCGACAGGTGATTTATCCAACAAGGAGTTTGTCAAACATGTAGGTTCTCCTCAAGTTGTTTCTGCAACATGGAGTTTCTCCAACAAGAAGATTCTCAAACAGGCAGTTTCTGCAACATAGTTTCTCCAACATGGAGTTTTTCCAAAACGGAGTTTCTCCAACATGAATTTTCTCTAAAAGGAAGTTTCTCCAACAGAGTTTCTCCAACAGGGTGTTTCTCCAACATGGAGTTTGTCCAGCATGGATTTTCTCCAACAGGGAGTTTTCCAACAGCGAGTATCTCGAACAGGTTTCTCTAACATGGAGCCTTGCCATCAGGGAGGTTCTCCAACATAGAGTTTCTCCAACATGGACTCTCTCCAGCATGAAGTTTCTCCAACCGGAAGTTTCAACAACCTAGAGTTTTTCCAACAGGAAGTTACTCAAACATGCAGTTTTTCCAGCAGGAATTTATCTTTAAAATAGAGATTCTGCCACAAGGATTGTCTGCAACAGTTTCTCCAACATGGAGTTTCTATAACATTAATTTTCTCCAACTTGGAGTTTCTCCAACATTTTCCTTCTCTAGCACAGAGTTTCTCCAATCTAGAGTTTCTCCAAAAGAGATATTCTCCAACATGGAGTTTATGGAGCATTGAGATTCTGCAACATAGAGTTTCTCAAAGATGGAGTTTATCCAACAGGTAATTTCTCCAGCATAAAGTTTATCAAATATGATGTTTCTGAACAGTGAGTTACTGCAACAGAGTTTCTCAAAAATGAAGTTTCTGCAACATGCAGTTTCTTCAACAGGGAGTATCTGCAACAGGTTTCTTTAAAGTGGAGTTTCGCCAACAGGGAGTATCTGCAACAAGTTTCTCTAACATGAAGTTTTGACAACAGGAATTTCTCCAAAATCGAATTTCTCCAAGAGGAAGTTTCTACAACTTAGCGTTTCTGCAACTTGGAGTTTCTCCAAAAGGCAGTTTCTCCAATATGGAGTTTCTGCAACATAAAGTTTCTCCAATATAGAGCATCTCAAAGATGGAATTTCTGCAACATAGTGTTTCTGCAACATCGAGTTTCACCAACAGCGAGTTTCTCCAAAACGAAGTTTCTCCAACATGGAGTTTCTCAACATTGAGTTTCTCCCACAGAGATTCTCCAACAGGAAGTTTCTTCAACATTCAGTTTCTCTAGCATGAAGTTTTTCAGATTTCTCCAGCATGGAGTTTCTCAACATTGAGTTTCTCCCACAGAGATTCTCCAACAGGAAGTTTCTTCAACATTCAGTTTCTCTAGCATGAAGTTTTTCAGATTTCTCCAACATGGAGTCTCTCAAACATGCACTTTGTTCACAAGGGTTTTTTGCAACATGGAGTTCCTTCAACTTAGAGCTGCTCCAACTTGGAATTTCTCCAAAATGGAGTTTCTGTAACATGAAGTTTCTGCAACAGAGAGTTTCTCCAACAAAGAGTTTCTATACCATGAACTTTCTCCAACAGTAAGCATCTCCAAAAGGTTTCTCTAACATGGAGCTTCGCCAACAGTGTTTCTCCAAAAGGATTTTCTCTAACATGGTCTTTCACCAGCAAAGAGTTTCTCCAACAGGAAGTTTGTCCAACATAAACTTTCTGTAGCATTGAGTTTTTCTAAGATTGAGTTCATCCAACACGGAGGTTCTCTAAGATAGCGTTTCTCCACAGGGAGCTTCTGCAACATAGAGCTTCTCCAACATGGAGTTTATTCAACAGGTAAATTTATCCAGCTTGGGGTTTCTCAAACATAGAGCTTCTCCACAGGGCGTTTCTGCAACATGAATTTTCTCAACAAGAAGTTTCTCCAACACCGAATTTGTCCCGCATAGAGTTTCTCCAACAGCTTGTTTCTCCAACACGGAGTTTATCTAAAATGGAGTTTCTCAAACATGGAGATTTTCCACGGAGTTTCTTCAACAGGAAATTTCGCCAACATTAATTTTCTCCAACAGGAAGTTTCTCCAACAGTTTTTCCATCAGGGATCATCTCCAACAGGTTTCTCTAACATGCAGCTTCACCAACAGAGAGTTTCTCCAACATGGACATTCTCCAACAGTTACATCGTCCAGCACAGAGATTTTCCAACATAGAATTTCTCCAACAAGGAGTTTCTTCAACATGGAGTTTCACCAACATAGAGCTTTTCCAACATGGATTTTATGCAACATGGAATTTCCCCAAGATTGAGTTTATCCAACACGGAGTGTTTCTAAGATAGAGTTTGTCCACGAGGAGCTTCTGCAACATAGAGGTTCCCCAACAGGAGTTCATCTAACAGGTAATTTTGTCCAGCATAGAGGTTCTCAAACATGGACTGTCTCCACAGGGAGTTTATCCAACAGGGTGTTTCTCCAACAGGTAGTTTCTCCTACGGAGTTTCTTCAACAGGGAGTTTATCCAACGTGAAGTTTCTCCAACATGAAATTTATCAAACAGGTCATTTCTCCAAATTGGAGTTTCTCAAACATGAAGTTTCTAGACAAGTTTTTCTGCAACATGGAGTCTCTCCAACATGGAGATTCTCCGACAGGCAATGTCTCTAGCATAGATTTTATGCAACATAGAGTTTCTTCAAACGGCAGTTTCTCCAAAATGGTGTTTCTCCAACACAAATTTTCTCCAAAAGGAAGTTTCTGCAACAGAGTTTCTCTAAGACGGAGTTTCTCCAACATGGAGTTTCTCCAGCATAAATTTTCTCCAACACGGAGTCTTCCAACAAGGAGTATCTCCCACAGGTTTCTCTAACATATAGCTCTGTCAACAGGGAGTTTCCCTAACATAGTGTTTCTCCAACATGGACTTTCTCCAGCATGGAGTTTCTCCAACAGAGAGTTTCTCCAACATGCAGTTTATCCAGCAGGGAGTTTCTTTAAAATGGAGATTCTTCAACAAGGACTATATGCAACAGTTTCTCCAACATGGAGTTTCTATAACATAGTTTCTCCAACAAGGGGCATCTCCAACAGGTTTCTCTCACATGGAGTTTCGCCAACAGAGAGTTTCTTCAACATGGCTTTTCTCCAACATTTACTTTCTCGAGCACGGAGTTTCTGCAACCTCGAATTTATTCAATAGAGAGATTCTACAACATGGAGTTTCGGCAACACAGAGTTTCTCCAAGAATGAGTTTTTCCAACAGGTAATTTCTCCAGCATAGAGTTTCTCAAACAGAGTTTCTGAACAGGGAATTTCTCCAACAGGGAGTTCCTCCAACATGAAGTTTCTGCAACATAAAGTTTCTGCAGCAGAGTTTCTCCAAAATGGACTTTCTCCAACATGAAGTTTCGCCAACAGGGAGTTTCTCCAACATGGTATTTCTCCAGCATGGAGTTTCTCCAACATAAAATTTCTCGAAAAGGGAGTTTCTCCAACATAGAGTTTGAGCAGCATGGAGTTTCTCCAATATGGAGTTTCCCCAACATGGAATTTCTGCAACATAGAGTTTCTGCAACATGGAGTTTCTTCAACAGGTAGTTTCTGAAAACGGAGTTTCTCCAAAATACATTTTCCCCAAACAGAAGTTTCTCCAACACTCTCAAACAGAGAGTTTCTTCGAAATTTGAGCTTCTGCAACAGTTTCTGCAAGTTTCTTCTAAAGTGGAGTTTCTACAACATGAAGTGTCTCCAACAGGGATTGTCTCCTACAGGTTTTTCTAACATGAAGCTTCGCCAACAGGCAATTTCTCCATCATGGAGTTTGTCCAACATGGACTTTCTCCAGAATGAAGTTTCTCCAACAGGGAGTTTCTACAACATGAACTTTCCCCAACGGGCAGTTTCTTCAACATGGAGTTTCTGCAACATGACGTTTCTTTAACATGAAGTATATCCAACTGGCAATTTCTCCAAAATAGAGTTTATCAAACATACAGTTTCTCCACAAGTTGTTTCTGGAACATGGAGTTTCTCCAACAAGAAGATTCTCCAACAGGCAGTTTGTGCAACATACATTTTCTCCAACATATAGTTTCTCCAACTCTGAGTTTCTCCAACATGAATTGTCCCCAAAAGGAAGTTTCTCCAGCAGAGTTTCTCCAACAGGGTGTTTCTCCAACATGGAGTTTTTCCAGCATGGAGTTTCTCCAACAGGGAGTATTCCAACAGCGAGTATCTCCAACAGGTTTCTCTATTCATGGAGCCTTGCCAACAGGGAGTTTCTCTAACATGGACTTTCTCCAGCATGAAGTTTCTGCAAAAGAAAGTTTCTCCAACATGCAGTTTTTCCAGCAGAAATTTTCTTTAAAATAAAGATTCTGCCACAAGTGTCTGCAACAGTTTCTCCAACATGGAGTTTCTCTAATATTTTCTTTCTCTAGCACGGAGTTTCTCCAATCTAGAGTTTCTCCAAAAGAGATATTCTCAAACATGGAGTTTATGCAGCATTGGGATTCTGCAACATAGAGTTTCTCCAAGATGGAGTTTATCCAACAGGTAATTTCACCAGCATAGTTTATCATACATGATGTTTCTGAACAGTGAGTTTCTCCAACGAAGTTTCTCAAACATGGAGTTTCTGCAACATAGATTTTCTGCAACAGAGTTTCTCAAAAATGAAGTTTCTGAAACATGCAGTTTCTTCAACAGGGAGTATCTGCAACAGGTTTCTTTAAAAGGAGTTTCGCCAACAGGTAGTATCTGCGAAAGGTTTCTCTAACATGAAGTTTTGACAACAGGAATTTCTCCGAAATGGAATTAATCCAAGAGGGAGTTTCTACAACATAGCGTTTCTGCAACTTGGAGTTTCTCCAAAAGGCAGTTTCTCCAACATGGAGTTTCTGAAAAATGAAGTTTCTCCAATATGGAGTATCTCCAACATTAAATTTCTGCAACATAGTTTCTGCAACATCGAGTTTCACCAACAGTGAATTTCTCCAAAACAGAGTTTCTCCAACATGAATTTTCTCCAAAACGAAGTTTCTCCAACACGGCATTTCTCCAGCAAGAAATTTCTCCAACAGGTTGTTTCTCCAACATGAAGTTTCACCCACAGCTTCTCCAACAGGAATTTTCTTCAACATTCAGTTTCTCCAGCATGAAGTTTCTCAAACAGATAATTTCTCCAACATGGAGTCTCTCAAACATGCACTTTCTGCACAAGTTGTTTTTGCAACATGGAGTTTCTTCAACTTATAGTTTCTCCAACAAGGAGTTTCTCCAACTTGGAATTTCTCCAAGATGGAGTTTCTGTAACATGAAGTTTCTGCAACAGAGAGTTTCTGCAACAAAGTTTCTCCAAAATAGACTTTCTCCATCATGAAGTTTCGCCAACAGGGAGTTTCTCCAACATGGAGTTTCTCCTACATGGTATTTGTCCAGCCTAGAGTTTCTCCAACATGAAATTTCTCCAAAAGGGAGTTTCTCCAACATAGAGTTTCTGCAACATGAAGTTTCTCCAATATGGAGTTTCTCCAACTCGGAATTTCTGCAACAGAGTTTTTGCAACATTGTGTTTCTTCAACAGGGAGTTTCTGAAAACGGAGTTTCTCCAACATTCATTTTCTCCAAATGGAAGTTTCTCCAACACTCTCAACCAGAAAGTTTCTTCAAGACTGAGCTTCTGCAACAAAGTTTCTGCAAGTTTCTTCTAAATTGGAGTTTCTACAACATGAAGTGCCTCCAACAGGGATTGTCTCCTACAGGTTTTTCTAACATGAAGCTTCGCCAACAGGCAATTTCTCCAACATGGAGTTTCTCCAGCATTAACTTTCTCCAACATGGACTTTCTCCAGAATGAAGTTTCTCCAACAGGGAGTGTCTACAACATGAAGTTTCCCCAACGGGCAGTTTCTTCAACATGGAGTTTCTGCAACATAAAGTTTCTTTAACATGAAGTTTATCCAACAGGTAATTTCTCCAAAATAGAGTTTATCAAACATGGAGTTTCTCCACAAGTTGTTTCTGGAACATGGAGTTTCTCCAACAAGAAGATTCTCCAACATGCAGTTTCTCCAACACTGAGTTTCTCGAACATGAATTGTCCCCAAAAGGAAGTTTCTCCAGCAGAGTTTCTCCAACAGGGTGTTTCTCCAACATGGAGTTTGTCCAGCATGGAGTTTCTCCAACAGGGAGTATTCCAACAGCGAGTATCTCCAACAGGTTTCTCTAACATGGAGCCTTGCCAACAGGGAGTTTCTCCAACATGAACTTTCTCCAGCATGAAGTTTCTGCAAAAGGAAGTTTCTACAACATAGAGTTTTTCCAACAGGAAGTTTCTCCAACATGCAGTTTTGCCAGTAGGAATTTTCTTTAAAATAAAGATTCTGCCACAAGTGTCTGCAAATTTTCTCCAACATGGAGTTTCTATAATATTAAGTTTCTCCAACAAGGAGTATCTCCAACAGCTTTCTCTAACATGGAGCTTCGCCAAAAGAGGGTTTCTCCAACATGGAGTTTCTCCAACATTTTCTTTCTCTAGCACAGAGTTTCTTCAATCTAGAGTTTTTCCAAAAGAGATATTCTCCAACATGGAGTTTATGCAGCATTGAGATTCTGCAACGTAGAGTTTCTCCAAGATGGAGTTTATCCAACAGGTAATTTCTCCAGCATAAAGTTTATCAAACATGATGTTTCTGAACAGTGAGTTTCTCCAACGAAGTTTCTCAAAAATGGAGTTTCTGCAACATAGATTTTCTGCAACAGAGTTTCTCAAAAATGAAGTTTCTGAAACATGCAGTTTCTTCAACAGGGAGTATCTGCAACAGGTTTCTTTAAAATGGAGTTTCGCCAACAGGTAGTATCTGCGAAAGGTTTCTCTAACATGAAGTTTTGACAACAGGAATTTCTCCAAAATGGAATTAATCCAAGAGGGAGTTTCTACAACATAGCGTTTCTGCAACTTGGAGTTTCTCCAAAAGGCAGTTTCTCCAACATGGAGTTTCTTAAAAATGAAGTTTCTCCAATATAGAGCATCTCAAAGATGGAATTTTTGCAACATAGTGTTTCTGCAACATCGAGTTTCACCAACAGCGAGTTTCTCCAAAACGGAGTTTCTCCAACATGGAGTTTCTCAACATTGAGTTTCTCCCACAGAGTTTCTCCAACAGGAAGTTTCTTCAACATTCAGTTTCTCTAGCATGAAGTTTTTCAGATTTCTCCAACATGGAGTCTCTCAAACATGCACTTTCTCCACAAGGGTTTTTTGCAACATGGAGTTCCTTCAACTTGGAGTTTCTCCAACTTGGAATTTCTCCAAAATGGAGTTTCTGTAACATGAAGTTTCTGCAACAGAGAGTTTCTTCAACAAAGAGTTTCTATAACATGAACTTTCTCCAACAGTAAGCATCTCCAAAAGGTTTCTCTAACATGGAGCTTCGCCAACAGTGTTTCTCCAAAATGGATTTTCTCTAACATGGTCTTTCACCAGCAAAGAATTTCTCCAACGGGAAGTTTCTCCAACATAGACTTTCTGTAGCATTGAGTTTTTCTAAGATTGATTTCATCCAACACGGAGGTTCTCTAAGATAGCGTTTCTCCACAGGGAGCTTCTGCAACATAGAGCTTCTCCAACATGGAGTTTATTCAACAGGTAAATTTATCCAGCTTGGGGTTTCTCAAACAGAGCTTCTCCACAGGTAGTTTCTGCAACATGAATTTTCTCAAACAAGAAGTTTCTCCAACACCGATTTTGTCCAGCATAGAGTTTCTCCAACAGCTTGTTTCTCCAACACGGAGTTTATCTAAAATGGAGTTTCTCAAACATGGAGATTTTCCACGGAGTTTCTTCAACAGGAAGTTTCTCCAACAGTTTTTCCATCAGGGAGTATCTCCAACAGGTTTCTCTAACATGCAGCTTCACCAACAGAGAGTTTCTCTAACATGGACTTTCTACAACAGTTACATCCTCCAGCACAGAGATTTTCCAACATAGAATTTCTCCAACAAGGAATTTCTTCAACATGGAGTTTCACCAACATAGAGCTTTTCCAACATGGATTTTATGCAACATAAAATTTCCCCAAGATTGAGTTTATCCAACACGGAGTGTTTCTAAGATAGTGTTTGTCCACGAGGAGCTTCTGCAACATGGAGGTTCCCCAACAGGAGTTCATCTAACAGGTAATTTTGTCCAGCATAGAGGTTCTCAAACATGGACTGTCTCCACAGGGAGTTTATCCAACAGGGAGTTTCTCCAACAGGTAGTTTCTCCTACGGAGTTTCTCCAACAGGGAGTTTATCCAACGTGAAGTTTCTCCAACATGAAATTTATCCAACAGGTCATTTCTCCATATTGGAGTTTCTCAAACATGAAGTTTCTAGACAAGTTTTTCTGCAACAGGGAGTCTCTCCAACATGGAGATTCTCCAACAGGCAGTGTCTCTAGCATAGATTTTATGCAACATAGAGTTTCTTCAAACGGCAGTTTCTCCAACATGGTGTTTCTCCAACATGAATTTTCACCAAAAGGAAGTTTCTGCAACAGAGTTTCTCTAAGACGGAGTTCCTCCAACATGGAGTTTCTCCAGCATGAATTTTCTCCAACACGGAGTCTTCCAACAAGGAGTATCTCCCACAGGTTTCTCTAACATATAGCTTTGTCAACAGGGAGTTTCCATAACATAGTGTTTCTCCAACATGGACTTTCTCCAGCATGGAGTTTCTCCAACAGACAGTTTCTCCAACATGCAGTTTATCCAGCAGGGAGTTTCTTTAAAATGGAGATTCTTCAACAAGGACTTTCTGCAACAGTTTCTCCAGCATGGAGTATCTATAACATAGTTTCTCCAACAAGGGGTATCTCCAACAGATTTCTCTCACATGGAGCTTCCCAACAGAGAGTTTCTTCAACATGGCTTTTCTCCAGCATTTACTTTCTCTAGCACAGAGTTTCTCCAACCTCGAATTTATTCAATAGAGAGATTCTACAACATGGAGTTTCGGCAACGTGGAGTTTCTGCAACACAGAGTTTCTCCAAGAATGAGTTTTTCCAACAGGTAATTTCTCCAGCATAGAGTTTCACAGAGTTTCTCAACAGGAAATTTCTCCAACAGGGCGTTCCTCCAACATGAAGTTTCTGCAACATAGAGTTTCTGCAGCAAAGTTTCTCCAAAATGGACTTTCTCCAACATGATGTTTCGCCAACAGGAAGTTTCTCCAACATGGTATTTCTCCAGCATGGAGTTTCTCCAACATGAAATTTCTCCAAAAGGGAGTTTCTCCAACATAGAGTTTCAGCAGCATGGAGTTTCTCCAATATGGAGTTTCCCCAACATGGAATTTCTGCTACATAGAATTTCTGCAACATGGAGTTTCTTCAACAGGGAGTTTCAGAAAACGGAGTTTCTCCAACATTCATTTTCCCCAAACGGAAGTTTCTCCAACACTCTCAAACAGAGAGTTTCTTCAAAATTGAGCTTCTGCAACAGTTTCTGCAAGTTTCTTCTAAAATGGAGTTTCTACAACATGAAGTGTCTCCAACAGGGATTGTCTCCTACAGGTTTTTCTAACATGAAGCTTCGCCAACAGGCAATTTCTCCAACATGGAGTTTGTCCAACATGGACTTTCTCCAGAATGAAGTTTCTCCAACAGGGAGTTTCTACAACATGAACATTCCCCAACGGGCAGTTTCTTCAACATGGAGTTTCTGCAACATGAAGTTTCTTTAACATGAAGTTTATCCAACAGGTAATTTCTGCAAAATAGAGTTTATCAAACATGAAGTTTCTCCACAAGTTGTATCTGGAACATGGAGTTTATCCAACAAGAAGATTCTCCAACATGCAGTTTCTCCAACACTGAGTTTCTCCAACATGAATTGTCCCCAAAAGGAAGTTTCTCCAGCAGAGTTTCTCCAACAGGGTGTTTCTCCAACATAAAGTTTTTCCAGCATGGAGTTTCTCCAACAGGGAGTATTCCAACAGCGAGTATCTCCAACAGGTTTCTCTAACATAGAGCCTTGCCAACAGGGAGTTTCTCCAACATGGACTTTCTCCAGCATGAAGTTTCTGCAAAAGGAAGTTTCTCCAACATGCAGTTTTTCCAGCAGGAATTTTCTTTAAAATAAAGATTCTGCCACAAGTGTCTGCAACAGTTTCTCCAACATGGAGTTTCTCCAATCTAGAGTTTCTCCAAAAGAGATATTCTCCAACATGGAGTTTATGCAGCATTGAGATTCTGCAACATAGAGTTTCTCCAAGATGGAGTTTATTCAACAGGTAATTCTCCAGCATAAAGTTTATCATACATGATGTTTCTGAACAGTGAGTTTCTCCAACGAAGTTTCTCAAACATGGAGTTTCTGCTACATAGATTTTCTGCAACAGAGTTTCTCAAAAATGAAGTTTCTGAAACATGCAGTTTCTTCAACAGGGAGTATCTGCAACAGGTTTCTTTAAAATGGAGTTTCGCCAACAGGTAGTATCTGCGAAAGGTTTCTCTAACATGAAGTTTTGACAACAGGAATTTCTTCGAAATGGAATTATTCCAAGAGGGAGTTTCTACAACATAGCGTTTCTGCAACTTGGAGTTTCTCCAAAAGGTGTTTCTCCAACATGGAGTTTCTGAAAAATAAAGTTTCTCCAATATGGAGTATCTCCAACATGGAATTTCTGCAACATAGAGTTTCTGCAACATCGAGTTTCACCAACAGCGAATTTCTCCAAAACAGAGTTTCTCCAACAAGAATTTTCTCCAAAACGAAGTTTCTCCAACACGGCATTTCTCCAGCAAGAAATTTATCCAACAGGTTGTTTCTCCAACATGGAGTTTCACCCACAGCTTCTCCAACAAGAATTTTCTTCAACATTCAGTTTCTCTAGCATGAAGTTTCTCAAACAGATAATTTCTCCAACATGGAGTCTCTCAAACATGCACTTTCTGCACAAGTTGTTTTTGCAACATGGAGTTCCTTCAACTTATAGTTTCTCCAACAAGGATTTTCTCCAACTTGGAATTTCTCCAAGATGGAGTTTCTGTAACATGAAGTTTCTGCAACAGAGAGTTTCTGCAACAGAGTTTCTCCAAAATAGAC
This sequence comes from Amblyomma americanum, assembly GCF_052857255.1. Taxonomy (NCBI): domain Eukaryota; kingdom Metazoa; phylum Arthropoda; class Arachnida; order Ixodida; family Ixodidae; genus Amblyomma; species Amblyomma americanum. The sequence continues at coordinate 435,899,040 of NC_135497.1, forward strand.
TTTCTCCATCATGAAGTTTCGCCAACAGGGAGTTTCTCCAACATGGAGTTTCTCCAACATGGTATTTGTCCAGCCTAGAGTTTCTCTAACATGAAATTTCTCTAAAAGGGAGTTTCTCCAACATGGAATTTCTGCAACATAGAGTTTTTGCAACATGGAGTTTATTCAACAGGGAGTTTCTGAAAACGGAGTTTCTCCAACATTCATTTTCTCCAAACGGAAGTTTCTCCAACACTCTCAACCAGAAAGTTTCTTCAAAATTGAGCTTCTGCAATAAAGTTTCTGCAAGTTTCTTCTAAAATGGAGTTTCTACAACATGAAGTGTCTCCAACAGGGATTGTCTCTTACAGGTTTTTCTAACATGAAGCTTCGCCAACAGGCAATTTCTCCAACATGGAGTTTCTCCAGCATTAACTTTCTCCAACATGGACTTTCTCTAGAATGAAGTTTCTTCAACAGGGAGTGTCTACAACATGAAGTTTACCCAACGGGCAGTTTCTTCAACATGGAGTTTCTGCAACATGAAGTTTCATTAACATGAAGTTTATCCAACAGGTAATTTCTATAAAATAGAGTTTATCAAACATGGAGTTTCTCCACAAGTTGTTTCTGGAACATGGAATTTCTCCAACACGAAGATTCTCCAACATGCAGTTTCTGCAACACTGAGTTTCTCGAACATGAATTGTCCCCATAAGGAAGTTTCTCCAGCAGAGTTACTCCAACAGGGTGTTTCTCCAACATGGAGATTGTCCATCATGGAGTTTCTCCAACAGGGAGTATTCCAACAGCGAGTATCTTCAACAGGTTTCTCTAACATGGAGCCTTGCCAACAGGGAGTTTCTCCAACATGGACATTCTCCAGCATGAAGTTTCTGCAAAAGGAAGTTTCTACAACATAGAGTTTTTCCAACAGGAAGTTTCTCCAACTTGCAGTTTTTCCAGCAGGAATTTTCTTTAAAATAAAGATTCTGCCACAAGAAGTGTCTGCAACAGTTTCTCCAGCATGGAGTTTCTATAACATTAAGTTTCTCCAACAAGGAGTATCTCCAACAAGTTTCTCTAACCTGGAGCTTCGCCAAAAGGGAGTTTCTCCAACATGGAGTTTCTCCAACATTTTCTTTCTCTAGCACGGAGTTTCTCCAATCTAGAGTTTCTCCAAAAGAGATATTCTCCAACATGGAGTTTATGCAGCATTGAGTTTCTGCAAAATAGAGTTTCTCCAAGATGGAGTTTATCCAACAGGCAATTTCTCCAGCATAAAGTTTCTCAAACATGAAGTTTCTGAACAGTGAGTTTCTCCAACGAAGTTTCTCAAACATGGAGTTTCTGCAACATAAATTTTCTGCGAGAGTTTATCAAAAATGAAGTTTCTGCAACATGCAGTTTCTTCAGCAGGGTGCATCTGCAACAGGTTTCTTTAAAATGGAGTTTCGCCAAGAGGGAGTATCTGCAACAGGTTTCTCTAATATGAAGTTTAGACAACAGGAATTTCCCCAAAATGGAATTTCTCCATGAGGGAGTTTCTACAACATAGCGTTTCTGCGACATGGAGTTTCTCCAAAAGGCAGTTTCTCCAACATGCAGTTTCTGCAACATGAAGTTTCTCCAATATGGAGTATCTCCAACATGGAATTTCTGCAACATGAAGTTTCTGCAACATCGAGTTTCACCAACAGCGAATTTCTCCAAAACCGAGTTTCTCCAACATGAATTTTCTCCAAAACGAAGTTTCTCCAACACGGCATTTCTCCAGCAAGAAATTTCTCCAACAGGTTGTTTCTCCAGCATGGAGTTTCTACCACAGCTTCTCCAACAGGAATTTTCTTCAACATTCAGTTTCTCTAGCATGAAGTTTCTCAAAGAGATAATTTCTCCAACATGGAGTCTCTCAAACATGCACTTTCTCCACAAGTTGTTTTTGCAACGTGGAGTTCCTTCAACTTAGAGTTTCTCCAACAAGGAGTTTCTCCAACTTGGAATTTCTCCAAGATGGAGTTTCTGTAACATGAAGTTTCTGCAACAGAGTTTCTCCAACAAAGAGTTTTATAACATGAAGTTTCTTCAACAGTAAGCATCTCCAAAAGGTTTCTCTAACATGGAGCTTCGCCAAAAGTGCTTCTTCAAAATGGAGTTTCTCAAACATGGAGATTCTCCACGGAGTTTCTCCAACAGAAAATTTCTCCAACATGAATTTTCTCCAACAAGAAGTTCTCCAACAGTTTCTCCAACAGGGAGTATCTCCAACAGGTTTCTCTAACATGCAGCTTCGCAAAGACAGAGTTTCTCCAACATGGACATTCTCCAACAGTTACAACCTCCAGCACAGAGATTTTCCAACATAGAATTTCTCCAACAGGGAGTTTCTGCAGCATAGAGTTTCACCAACATAGAGCTTTTCCAACATGAATTTTATGCAACATGGAGTTTCCCCAAGATTGAGTTTATCCAACACAGAGTGTTTCTAAAATAGTTTGTCCACACGGAGCTTCTGCAACGTGGAGGTTCCCCAACATGGAGTTCATCCAAAAGGTAATTTTGTCCAGCATAGAGGTTCTCAAACATGGACTCTCTCCACAGGAAGTTTATCCAACAGGGAGTTTCTCCAAGAGGTAGTTTCTCCTACGGAGTTTCTCCAACAGGGAGTTTATCCAACATGAAGTTTCTCCAACATGGAATTTATCCAACAGGTCATTTCTCCAAATTGGAGTTTCTCAAACATGAAGTTTCTAGACAAGTTTTTCTGCAACATGGAGTCTCTCCAACATGCGGATTCTCCGACAGGCAGTTTCTCCAACATAGATTTTCTGCAACATAAGGTTTCTTCAAACGGCAGTTTCTCCAACATGGAATTTCTCCAACAAGAATTTTCTCCAAAAGGAAGTTTCTCCAAAAGAGTCTCTCTAACACGGCGTTTCTCCAACATGGAGTTTCTCTAGCATGAAGTTTCTCCAACACGGAGTCTTCCTACAAAGAGTATCTCCCACAGGTTTCTCTAACATAGAGCTTTGTCAACAGGGAGTTCCCTAACATAGAGCTCCTCCAACATGGACTTTCTCCAGCAAAGAGTTTCTCCAACATGCAATTTGTCCAGCAGGGAGATTGTTTAAAATAGAGCTTCTTCAACAAGGAGTGTCTGCAACAGTTTCTCCAACATGGAGTTTCTATAACATAGTTTCTCCAACAAGGGGTATCTCCAACAGGTTTCTCTAACATGGAGCTTCGCCAAAAGGGAGTTTCTCCAACATGGAGTTTCTCCAACATTTTCTTTCTCTAGCACGGAGTTTCTCCTATCTAGAGTTTCTCCAAAAGAGATATTCTACAACATGGAGTTTATGCAGCATTGAGATTCTGCAACACAGAGTTTCTTCAAGATGGAGTTTATCCAACAGGTAATTTCTCCAGAATAAAGTTTCTCAAACAAGAATTTTCTGAACAGTGAGTTTCTGCAACATGAATTTTCTGCAACAGTTTCTCAAAAATGAAGTTTCTGAAACATACAGTTTCTTCAACAGGGAGTATCTGCAACAGGTTTCTTTAAAATGGAGTTTCGCCAAAAGGTAGTATCTGCAACAGGTTTCTCAAACATGAAGTTTTGACAACAGGAATTTCTCCAAAATGGAATTTCTCCAAGAGGGAGTTTCTACAACATAGCGTTTCTGCAACTTCGAGTTTCTCCAAAAGGCAGTTTCTCCAATATGGAGTTTCTGAAAAATGAAGTGTCTCCAATATGGAGTATTTCCAACATGGAATTTCTGCAACATAGAGTTTCTGCAACATCGAGTTTCACCAACCGCGAATTTCTCCAAAACGGAATTTCTCCAACATGAATTTTCTCCAAAACGAAGTTTCTCCAACATGGCATTTCTCAAGCAAGAAATTTCTCCAACAGGTTGTTTCTCCAACATGGAGTTTCACCCAGCGCTTCTCCAACAGGAATTTTCTTCAACATTCAGTTTCTCCAGCATGAAGTTTCTCAAACAGATACATTCTCCAACATGGAGTCTCTCAGACATGCACTTTCTGCACAAGTTGTTTTTGCAACATGGAGTTCCTTCAACTTAGAGTTTCTCCAACAAGGAGTTTCTCCAACTTGGAATTTCTCCAAGACAGAGTTTCTGTAACATAAAGTTTCTGCAACAGAGAGTATCTGCAACAGAGTTTCTCCAAAATAGACTTTCTCCATCATGAAGTTTCGCCAACAGGGAGTTTCTCCAACATGGCGTTTCTCCAACATGATATTTGTCCAGCCTAGAGTTTCTCCAACATGAAATTTCTTGAAAAGGGAGTTTCTCCAACATGGAGTTTCTTCAACAGGGAGTTTCTGAAAACGGAGTTTCTCCAACATTCATTTTCTCCAAACGGAAGCTCCTCCAAAACTCTCACACAGAAAGTTTCTTCAAAATTGAGCTTCTTTAACAGTTTCTGCATGTTTCTTCTAAAATGGAGTTTCTACAACATAAAGTGTCTCCAACAGGTATTGTCTCCTACAGGTTTTTCTAACATGAAGCTTCGCCAACAGGCAATTTCTCCAACATGGAGTTTCTCCAGCATGGACTTTCTCCAGAATGAAGTTTCTCCAACAGGGAGTGTATACAACATGAACTTTCCCCAGCGGGCAGTTTCTTCAACATGGAGTTTCTGCGACATGAAGTTTCTTTAACATGAAGTTTATCCAACCGGTAATTTCTCCAAAATAGAGTTTATCAAACATGGACTTTCTCCACAAGTTCTTTCTGGAACATGGAGTTTCTCCAACAAGAAGATTCTCCAACACGCAGTTTCTGCAACATAGTTTCTCCAACATGAATTTTCCCCAAAATTAAGTTTCTCCAACAGAGTTTCTCCAAGAGGGTGTTTCTCCAACATGGAGTTGGTCCATCATAGAGTTTCTCCAACAGGGAGTATTCCAACAGCGAGTATCTCCAACAGGTTTCTCTAACATGGAGCCTTGCCAACAGGGAGTTTCTCTAACATGAACTTTCTCCAGCATGAAGTTTCTGCAAAAGGAAGTTTCTACAACATAGAGTTTTTCCAACAAGAAGTTTCTCCAACTTGCAGTTTTTCCAGCAAGAATTTTCTTTAAAATAAAGATTCTGCCACAAGAAGTGTCTGCAACAGTTTCTCCAACATGGAGTTTCTATAACATTAAGTTTCTCCAACAAGGAGTATCTCCAACAAGTTTCTCTAACATGGAGTTTCGCCAAAAGGGAGTTTTTCCAACATGGAGTTTCTCCAACATTTTCTTTCTCTAGCACGGAGTTTCTCCAATCTAGAAATTCTCCAAAAGAGATATTCTCCAACATGGAGTTTATGCAGCATTGAGTTTCTGCAAAATAGAGTTTCTCCAAGATGGAGTTTATCCAACAGGCAATTTCTCCAGCATAAAGTTTCTCAAACATGAAGTTTCTGAACAGTGAGTTTCTCCAACGAAGTTTCTCAAACATGGAGTTTCTGCAACATAGATTTTCTGCAAGAGAGTTTCTCAAAAATGAAGTTTCTGCAACATGCAGTTTCTTCAGCAGGGTGTATCTGCAACAGGTTTCTTTAAAATGGAGTTTCGCCAACAGGGAGTATCTGCAACAGGTTTCTCTAATATGAAGTTTTGACAACAGGAATTTCCCCAAAATGGAATTTCTCCATGAGGGAGTTTCTACAACATAGCGTTTCTGCATCTTGGAGTTTCTCCAAAAGGCAGTTTCTCCAACATGCAGTTTCTACAACATGAAGTTTCTCCAATATGGAGTATCTCCAACATAGAATTTCTGCAACATAGAGTTTCAGCAACATCGAGTTTCACCAACAGCGAATTTCTCCAAAACAGAGTTTCTCCAACATGAATTTTCTCCAAAACGAAGTTTCTCCAACACGGCATTTCTCTAGAAAGAAATTTCTCCAACAGGTTGTTTCTCCAGCATGGAGTTTCTACCACAGCTTCTCCAACAGGAATTTTCTTCAACATTCAGTTTCTCTAGCATGAAGTTTCTCAAAGAGATAATTTCTCCAACATGGAGTCTCTCAAACATGCACTTTCTCCACAAGTTGTTTTTGCAACGTGGAGTTCCTTCAACTTAGAGTTTCTCCAACAAGGAGTTTCTCCAACTTGGAATTTCTCCAAGATGGAGTTTCTGTAACATGAAGTTTCTGCAACAGAGTTTCTCCAACAAAGAGTTTTATAACATGAAGTTTCTTCAACAGTAAGCATCTCCAAAAGGTTTCTCTAACATGGAGCTTCGCCAAAAGTGCTTCTTCAAAATGGATTTTCTCTAACATGGACTTTCACCAGCACAGAGTTCCTCCAACAGGAAGTTTCTCCAACATGGAGGTTCTCAAACATGAAATTTTTCCAACATAGACTTTTTATTGAGTTTTTCCAAGATTGAGTACATCCAACACGGAGGTTCTCCAAGATAGCGTTTCTCCACAGGGAGCTTCTGCGACATAGAGCTTCTCCACAGGGAGTTTCGGCAACATGAATTTTCTCAAACAAGAAGTTTCTCCAACACCGAATTTGTCCAGCATAGAGTTTCTCCAACAGCTTGTTTCTCCAACAAGGAATTTATCCAAAATGGAGTTTCTCAAACATGGAGATTCTCCACGGCGTTTCTCCAACAGAAAATTTCTCCAACATGAATTTTCTCCAACAAGAAGTTCTCCAACAGTTTCTCCAACAGGGAGTATCTCCAACAGGTTTCTCTAACATGCAGCTTCGCAAAGAGAGTTTCTCCAAAATGGACATTCTCCAACAGTTACAACCTCTAGCACAGAGATTTTCCAACATAGAATTTCTCCAACAGGGAGTTTCTGCAACATAGAGTTTCACCAACATAGAGCTTTTCCAACATGAATTTTATGCAACATGGAGTTTCCCCAAGATTGAGTTTATCCAACACGGAGTGTTTCTAAGATAGTTTGTCCCCACGGAGCTTCTGCAACATGGAGGTTCCCCAACATGGAGTTCATCCAAAAGGTAATTTTGTCCAGCATAGAGGTTCTCAAACATGGACTTTCTCCACAGGGAGTTTATCCAACAGGGAGTTTCTCCAAGAGGTACTTTCTCCTATGGAGTTTCTCCAACAGGGAGTTTATCCAACATGAAGTTTCTCCAACATGGAATTTATCCAACAGGTCATTTCTCCAAATTGGAGTTTCTCAAACATAGACTTTCTAGACAAGTTTTTCTGCAACCTGGAGTCTCTCCAACATGGAGATTCTCCGACAGGCAGTTTCTCCGACATAGATTTTCTGCGACATAGAGTTTCTTCAACCGGGAGTTTCTCCAACATGGAGTTTCTCCAACATAAATTTTCTCCAAAACGAAGTTTCTCCAACAGAGTTTCTCCAACACGCAGTTCCTCCAACATGGAGTTTCTCCAGCATGAAATTTCTAAAACACGAAGTTTTCCAACAAGGAGTATCTCCAACAGCTTTCTCTAACATATAGCTATGTCAACAGGGAGTTTCCATGTCATAGAGTTTCTCCAACATGGACTTTCTCCACCATGGAGTTTCTCCGACAGGGAGTTTCTCCAACATGAAGTTTATCCAGCAGGAAGTTTCTTTAAAATGGCGATTCTTCAACAAGGAGTGTCTGCAACAGTTTCTCTAGAATTGAATTTCTATAACATAAAGTATCTCCAAGAAGAAGTATCTCCAACAGGTTTCGCTAACATGGAGCTTCGCCAACAGGGAGTTTCTCCAACATGGAGTTTCTCCAACATGGTATTTGTCCAGCCTAGAGTTTCTCCAACATGAAATTTCTCCAAAAGGGAGTTTCTCCAACATAGAGTTTCTGCAACATGGAGTTCCTCCAATATGGAGTTTCTCCAACATGGAATTTCTGCAACATAGAGTTTCTGCAACATGGAGTTTCTTCAACAGGGAGTTTCTGAAAACGAAGTTCCTCCAACATTCATTTTCTCCAAACGGAAGTTTCTCCAACACTCTCAAACAGAGAGTTTCTTCAAAATTGAGCATCTGCAACAAAGTTTCTGCAAGTTTCTTCTAAAATGGAGTTTCTACAACATGAAGTGTCTCCAACAGGGATTGTCTCCTATAGGTTTTTCTAACATGAAGCTTCGCCAACAGGCAATTTCTCCAACATGGAGTTTATCCAACATGGACATTCTCCAGAATGAAGTTTCTCCAACAGGCAGTTTCTACAACATGAACATTCCCCAACGGGCAGTTTCTTCAACATGGAGTTTCTGCAACATGAAGTTTCTTTAACATGAAGTTTATCCAACAGGTAATTTCTGCAAAATAGAGTTTATCAAACATGGAGTTTCTCCACAAGTTGTATCTGGAACATGGAGTTTATCCAACAAGAAGAGTCTCCAACATGCAGTTTCTCCAACACTGAGTTTCTCCAACATGAATTGTCCCCAAAAGGAAGTTTCTCCAGCAGAGTTTCTCCAACATGGCGTTTCTCCAACATGATATTTGTCCAGCCTAGAGTTTCTCCAACATGAAATTTCTTGAAAAGGGAGTTTCTCCAACATGGAGTTTCTGCAACATAGAGTTTCTGCAACATGGAGTTTCTTCAACAGGGAGTTTCTGAAAACGGAGTTTCTCCAACATTCATTTTCTCCAAACGGAAGCTCCTCCAAAACTCTCACACAGAAAGTTTCTTCAAAATTGAGCTTCTTTAACAGTTTCTGCATGTTTCTTCTAAAATGGAGTTTCTACAACATAAAGTGTCTCCAACAGGTATTGTCTCCTACAGGTTTTTCTAACATGAAGCTTCGCCAACAGGCAATTTCTCCAACATGGAGTTTCTCCAGCATGGACTTTCTCCAGAATGAAGTTTCTCCAACAGGGAGTGTATACAACATGAACTTTCCCCAGCGGGCAGTTTCTTCAAAATGGAGTTTCTGCAACATGAAGTTTCTTTAACATGAAGTTTATCCAACCGGTAATTTCTCCAAAATAGAGTTTATCAAACATGGACTTTCTCCGCAAGTTGTTTCTGGAACATGGAGTTTCTCTAACAAGAAGATTCTCCAACACGCAGTTTCTGCAACATAGTTTCTCCAACATGAAGTTTATCCAACACTGAGTTTCTCCAACATGAATTTTCCCCAAAAGTAAGTTTCTCCAACAGAGTTTCTCCAACAGGGTGTTTCTCCAACATGGAGTTTGTCCAGCATGGAGTTTCTCCAACAGGGAGTATTCCAACAGCGAGTATCTCCAACAGGTTTCTCTAACATGGAGCCGTGCCAAAAGAGAGTTTCTCCAACATGGACTTTCTCCAGCATGAAATTTCTGCAAAAGGAAGTTTCTACAACATAGAGTTTTTCCAACAGGAAGTTTCTCCAACATGCAGTTTTTCCAGCTGGAATTTTCTTTAAAATAAAGATTCGGCCACACGTGTCTGCAAACAGTTTCTCCAACATGGAGTTTGTATGACATTAAGTTTCTCCAACAAGGAGTATCTCCAACATGTTTCTCTAACATGGAGCTTCGCCAACAGGGAGTTTCTCCAACATGGCTTTTCTCCAACATTTACTTTCTCTAGCACGGAGTTTCTCCGAACTCGAATTTATTCAATATAGAGATTCTACAACATTGAGGTACGGCAACATGGAGTTTCTGCAACATAGGGTTTCTCCTTGATTGAGTTTTTCCAACAGGTAATTTCTCCAGCATAGAGTTTCTCAAACATTAACTTTCTGAACAGAGAATTTCTCCAACAGGGAGTTCCTCCAACATGATGTTTCTGCAACATAGAGTTTCTGCAACAGAGTTTCTCTAAAATGGACTTTCTCTAACATGAAGTTTCGCCAACAGGGAGTTTCTGCAACATGGAGTTTCTCCAACATGGTATTTGTCCAGCATGAAGTTTCTCCAACATGAAATTTCTCAAACAGGGAGTTTCTCCAACAGAGAGTTTCTCAACATGGAGTTTCTCCAATATGGAGTTTCTCCAACATTGAATTTCTGCAACATATATGTTCTGCAACATAGAGTTTCTTCAACAGGGAGTTTCTGAAAACAGTTTCTCCGACATTCATTTTCTCCAAACGGAAGTTTCACCAACATACTCTCAAACAGGGAGTTTCTCCAAAATTGAATTTCTGCAACAAAGTTTCTGCAAGTCTCTTCAAAAATGGAGTTTCTGCAACATGAAGTGTCTCCAACAGGGATTGCCTCTAACAGGTTTTTCTAACATGAAGCTTCGCCAACAGGGAATTTCTCCAACATGAAATTTCTCCAACATGGAATTTCTCCAGCATGAAGTTTCTCCAACAGGGAGTTTCTACAACATGAACTTTCCCCAAAAGGGCAGTTTCTTCAACATGGAGTTTCCGCAACATGAAGTTTCTTTAATATGAAGTTTATACTACAGGTAATTTCTCCAAAATATAGTTTCTCAAACATGGAGTTTCTCCACAAGTTGTTTCTGCAACATAGAGTTTCTCCAACATAGATTTTCCTCAACAGAGAGTTTCTCCAACATGAATTTTCTGCAACATTGAGTTTCTCAAACAGGGAGCTTGTCCAACATAGAGCTTCTGCAACATAGTTTCTCTAACATGGACCTCATGCAACAGGTAATTTTGTCCAATATAATTTTTCTCAAGCATGGAGTTTCTCCGCAGTTGGTATCTCCAACAGGGACTTTATTCAACATAATTTTATTCCAAAAGCAAGTTTCTCCTACACGGAATTTCTCCAGCAAGAAATTTCTCCAAACGGTTGTTTCTCCAACAAGGAGTTTCTCCAAAATGTTGGTTCTCAAATGTGGAGTTTCTGTACAGAGTTTCTCCACCAGGAAATTTCTCCAACATGACTTTTCTCCAACAGGAAGTTTTTCCAAGAGTTTCTTCAACATGGAGTTTCTCCAACAGGGAATTTCTGAAACATGAACATTCCCCAATGGGCAGTTTCTTCAACATGAAGTTTCTGCAACATGAAGTTTCGTTAATATGAAGTTTATTCTACAGGTAATTTCTCCAAAATAGTGTTTCTCAAACATGGAGTTTCTCCACAATTTGCTTCTGCAACATAGAGTTTCTGCAACATATACTTTCTCCAACAGAGAGTTTCTCCAACATGGCTTTTCTGAAACATTGAGTTTCTCAAACAGGGAGCTTCTCCAACATAGAGCTCCTGCAACATAGAGTTCCTTCAACATGGACCTCATGCAACAGGTTATTTTGTCCAACATAAATTTTCTCAAACATGGAGTTTCTCCGCAGTGTGTATGTCCAACAGGGAGTTTATTCAACATAAATTTTTTCAAACAGGAAGTTTCTCCTACCCGGAATTTCTCCAGTAAGAAATTTTCTCCAACCGGTTGTTTCTCCAACATGGAGTTTCTCCAAAATGTTGTTTCACAAATGTGGAGTTTCTGTACAGAGTTTCTCCACCAGCAAATTTCTCCAACATGAATTTTCTCCAACAGGAAGTTTTTCCAAGAGTTTCTTCAACAGGGAGTTTCTCCAACAAGGAGCTTCTCCAACATGGGGTTTCTGCAACCAGGTGTTTCTCCAACATAGGGTTTATCCATAAACCAGTTTCTCAAACATGAAGTTTCTCTAACAAGAGTATCTCCAACGTGGAATTTCTCTAGCATGGAGATTCCTCAACAGGGAGTTTCTCCAACAAGAAGTTTTGTCAACAGGGAGTTTCTCTAGCATAGAGTTTTTGCAACATAGTTTCTCTAAGATTGAGTTTATCCAAAATGGAGTTTCTTTAGAGAGAGTTTCTCCCCAAAGGGTTTCTGCAACATGAAGTTTTTCTAACATAGAGTTTATCCAACACGTTATTTCTTGAGCATGGAGTTTCTCCACAGACAGATTTTCCAACAGTGAGTTTTCTCGAACAGTTTTTTCTCCAACATGAATTTTCTCTAACACGATGTTTCTCCAACAGAGTTTCTTCAACAGGGATTTTCTCCAGCATGGAGTTTGTCTAACATGGAGTTTCTCCAAAACGAAGTTTCTCAAACAATCAGTTCCCCAACAGGGAGTTTCTCCAACAGAAAAATTCTTCAATATAGAGTTTCTGGAACATAGAGTTTCTTCAACAGAGAGTTTCTCCAAAAGGCAGTTTCTTCAACAGAGAATTTCTACAGCAGAGAGTTTCTCCAATATCAAGTTTCTTCAAGATGGACTTTGTAAAGCATGGAGTTGCTTCAACAGGGAGCTTCCCCAACATGGAGTTATTCTAACAGGGCGTTTCTCCAACAGGGAGTTTCTCAAACAGCGAGTTTCTCCAAAAGAGAGTTTCGCCAACAGGAAGTTTTTCCAACAGAGATTTTCTCCAACAGAGAGTTTCTCCAAAAAGAATATTTTACAATACAAGGTTTCTCCAACATGGAGTTTTTTCAAAATTTAGATTCTCCAACAGGGATTTTCTACACGAGGCAGTATCTCCAACAGTGAGTATCTCGAACATGGAGTTTCTGCAACAATTTTTCTTCAAAATGGAGTTTCTCCAACATGGAGTTGCTATATCAGGAAGTTTTCCAACAGGAAGTATCTCCAACAGGTTTCTCTAACAAGGAGCTTCGCCAACAGTTTCTCCAGCAGGGACTTTCTCCAACATTTACTTTCTCGACCATGCAGTTTCTCGGAGAGAGTTTCTCTAATAGGGATTTTCTCCAACAGGGACTTGCTCCAACATAGAGTTTCTCAAACATGGAGTTTCTCCAAACGAAGTTTCTCCAACATGAATTTTCTCCAAAAGGAAGTTTCTCCAACAGAGTTTCTCCAACAGAGAGTTTCTCCAACATTGAGTTTCTCTAACTTGAGGTTTCTGCAACATTGATTTCCTCCAAGATGGAATTTCTCCAACAAGAAGTTTCTCCAACAGGAAGTTACCTCCAACAATAAGTTTCTCCAAACAGGGAGTTTCTCTAACAGGATGTTTCTCCAACATAGAGTTTTACCAACATGGAGATTCCGCAACAGGGAGCTTATCCAAAAGGGATTTTTCAAAAAAGGAGTTTCTCTACTATAAGGTTTCTTCAACATTAACTTTATCCAAAACGAAGTTTCTCCTACAGGAAGTTTCTCCAACAAGGTGTTTCTCCAACATGCAGTTTCTCTAATAGAGAGTCTATGCCAGGACCTTTCTCCAACAGGGAGTTTCTCCAACTTGAAGTTTTCGAACATGGGGTTTCTCCAACATTGAATTTCTTCAAGGTGGAGTTTAGCGATTTCCACCAATATCGAGTTTCTCCAACATGGAGTTTTTCTGGCATGGAGTTTCAAAAACAGGGAGTTTCTGGAAGATGAAGTTCCTCCAAGAGAAAGTTTCTCGACAAGAAAGTTTCTCCAATAGGAAGTTTCTCCAATAGCAGATTTCTCTGAATTGGAGTCGCTCCAAGATGCCGTTTCTCCAGCATAAAGTTATTTCAAGAGCAAGTTTCTCCAACATAAAATTTTTCCAACAGGGTGTTTCTCCAACATGTAGTTTCTCGAACATGAAGTCTCTCTAACATGAAGTTTCTTGAACATGGAGTTTCTAGAACCTACAGTTTCTCCAACCTACAGTTTCTCCAAAACGGGTTTTCTACATGGATTTTCTCCAATAGGAAGTTTCTCCTACAGAGTTTGACCAACATATATTTTCTCCAACATCGGATATCTCTCACATGATGTTTCTCCAACAGGGAGTATCTCCAACAGGTTTCTCTAACATGCAGCTTCGCAAAGACAGAGTTTCTCCGACATGGACATTCTCCAACAGTTACATCCTCCAGCACAGAGATTTTCCAACATAGAATTTCTCCAACAGGGAGTTTCTGCAACATGGAGTTTCACTAACATAGATCTTTTCTAACATGAATTTTATGCAACATGGAGTTTCCCCAAGATTGAGTTTATCCAACACGGAGTGTTTCTAAGATAGTTTGTCCACAGGGAGCTTCTGCAACATAGAGGTTCCCCAACATGGAGTTCATCCAAAAGGTCATTTTGTCCAGCATAGAGGTTCTCAAACATGGACTCTCTCCACAGGAAGTTTATCCAACAGGGAGTTTCTTCAAGAGGTAGTTTCTCCTACGGAGTTTCTCTAACAGGGAGTTTATCCAACATGAAGTTTCTCCAACATGGAATTTATCCAACAGGTCATTTCTCCAAATTGGAGTTTCTCAAACATGAAGTTTCTAGACAAGTTTTTCTGCAACATGGAGTCTCTCCAACATGCAGATTCTCCGACAGGCAGTTTCTTCAACCTGGGTTTTCTGCAACATAGAGTTTCTTCAAATGGCAGTTTCTCCAACATGGAGTTTCTCCAACATGAATTTTCTCCAAAAGGAAGTTTCTCCAAAAGAGTCTCTCTAACACGGCGTTTCTCCAACATGGAGTTTCTCCAGCATGAAGTTTCTCCAACACGGAGTCTTCCAACAAGGAATATCTCCCACAGGTTTCTCTAACATAGAGCTTTGTCAACAGGGAGTTTCCCTAACATAGAGCTCCTCCAATATGGACTTTCTCCAGCATAGAGTTTCTCCAACAGAGAGTTTCTCCAACATGCAATTTATCCAGCAGAGAGTTTCTTTAAAATAGAGCTTAAAATAGAGTTTCTATAACATAGTTTCTCCAACAAGGGTTATCTAAAACAGGTTTCTCTAAAACAGGGGTATCTAAAACAGGGAGTTTCTCCAACATGGCTTTTCTCCAACATTTACTTTCTCTAGCACGGAGTTTATCCAACCTCGAATTTATCCAATAGAGAGATTCTACAACATGGAGTTTCGGCAACGTGGAGATTCTGCAACATAGAGTTTCTCCAAGAATGAGTTTTTCCAACAGGTAATTTCTCCAGCATAGGGTTTCTCAAACAAAGTTTCTGAACAGGGAATTTCTCCAACAGGGAGTTCCTCCAACATGAAGTTTCTGCAACATAGAGTTTCTGCAGCAGAGTTTCTTCAAAATGGACTTTCTCCAACATGAAGTTTCGCCAACAGGGAGTTTCTCCAACATGGTATTTGTCCAGCATGGAGTTTCTCCAACATAGAGTTTCTGCAACATGGAGTTTCTTCAACAGGGAGTTTCTGAAAATGGAGTTTCTCCAACATTCATTTTCCCCAAACGGAAGTTTCTCCAACACTCTCAAACAGAGAGTTTCTTCAAAATTGAGCTTCTGCAACAAAGTTTCTGCAAGTTTCTTCTAAAATGGAGTTTCTACAACATGAAGTGTCTCCAACAGAGATTGTCTCCTACAGGTTTTTCTAACATGAAGCTTCGCAACAGGCAATTTCTCCAAAATGGAGTTTCTCCAACATGGACTTTCTCCAGAATGAAGTTTCTCCAAAAGGGAGTTTATACAACATGAATTTTCCCCAACAGGCAGTTTCTTCAACATGGAGTTTCTGCAACATGAAGTTTCTTTAACATGAAGTTTATCCGACAGGTAATTTCTCCAAAATAGAGTTTATCAAACATGGAGTTTCACCACAAGTTGTTTCTGGAACATGGAGTTTCTCCAACAAGAAGATTCTCCAACAGGCAGTTTCTGCAACACAGTTTCTCCAACATGGAGCTTCTCCAACACTGAGTTTCTCCAACATGAATTTTCCCCAAAAGGAAGTTTCTCCAACAGAGTTTCTCCAACAGGATGGTTCTCAAACATGGAGTTTGTCCAGAATGGAGTTTCTCCAACAGGAAGTATTCCAACAGCGAGTATCTCCAACAGGTTTCTCTAACATGGAGCCGTGCCAAAAGGGAGGTTCTCCAACATGGACTTTCTCCAGCATGAAGTTTCTGCAAAAGGAAGTTTCTACAACATAGAGTTTTTCCAACAGTAAGTTTCTCCAACATGCAGTTCTTCCAGGAGAAATTTTCTTTAAAATAAAGATTAGGCCACACGTGTCTGCAAACAGTTTCTCCAACATGGAGTTTCTATAACATTAAGTTTCTCCAAAAAGGAGTATCTCCAACAGGTTTCTCTAAAATAAAGCTTCGCCATAAGGGAGTTTCTCCAACATGGAGTTTCTCCAACATTTTCTTTCTCTAGCACGGAGTTTCTCCAATCAAGAGTTTCTCCAAAAGAGATATTCTCCAACATGGAGTTTATGCAGCATGGAGATTCTGCAACATAGAGTTTCTCCAAGATGGAGTTTATCCAACAGGTGATTTCTCCAGTATAAAGTTTCTCAAACATGAAGTTTCTGAACAGTGAGTTTCTCCAACGAAGTTTCTCAAACATGGAGTTTCTGCAACAGAATTTCTGCAAGAGTTTCTCAAAAATGAAGTTTCTGAAACGTGCAGTTTCTTCAACAGGGAGTATCTGCAACAGGTTTCTTTAAAATGGAGTTTCGCCAACAGGGAGTATCTGCAACAGGTTTTTCTAACAAGAAGTTTTGACAACAGGAATTTCTCCAAAATGGAATTTCTCCAAGAGGGAGTTTCTACAACATAGCGTTTCTGCAACTTGGAGTTTCTTCAAAAGGCAGCTTTCCAACATGGAGTTTCTGCAAAATGAAGTTTCTCCAATATGGAGTATCTCCAACATGGAATTTCTGCAACATAGAGTTTCTGCAACATCGAGTTTCACCAACAGCGAGTTTCTCCAAAACGAAGTTTCTCCAACATGAATTTTCTCCAAAACAAAGTTTCTCCAACACGGCATTTCTCCAGCAGGAAATTTCTCCAACAGGTTGTTTCTCCAACATGGAGTTTCTCCCACAACTTCTCCAACCGGAATTTTCTTCAACATTCAGTTTCTCTAGCATGAGGTTTCTAAAACAGATAATTTCTCCAACATGGAGTCTCTCAAACATGCACTTTATCCACAAGTTGTTTTTGCAACAAGGAGTTCCTTCAACTTAGAGTTTCTCCAACAAGAAGTTTCTCCAACTTGGAGTTTCTCCAACATGGGATTTCTGCAACATGAAGTTTCTGCAACAGAGAGTTTCTGCAACAGGGAGTTTCTGAAAACAGAGTTTGTCCAATATTCATTTGCTCCAAACGAAAGTTTCTCCAACACTCTCAAACAGAGAGTTTCTTCGAAATTGAGCTTCTGCAACAAAGTTTCTGCAAGTTTCTTCTAAAACGGAGTTTCTACAACCTGAACTTTCCCCAACGGGCAGTTTCTTCAACATGGAGTTTCTGCAACATGAAGTTTCTTTAACATGAAGTTTATCCAACAGGTAATTTCTCCAAACAAGACTTTATCAAACATATAGTTTCTCCACTAGTTGTTTCTGGAACATGGAGTTTCTCCAACAAGAAGATTCTCCAACAGGCAGTTTCTGCAACATACTGTTTCTCCAACATGAAGTTTCTGCAACACTGAGTTTCTCCAACATGAATTTTCCCAAAAAAGAAGTTTCTCCAAGAGAGTTTCTCCAACAGGGTGTTTCTCAAACATGCAGTTTGTCCAGCATGGAGTTTCTCCAACAGGGAGTAATCCAACAGCAAGTATCTCCAGCAGGTTTCTCTAACATGGATCCTTGCCAACAGGAAGTTTCTCCAACATGGACTTTCTCCAGCATGAAGTTTCTGCAAAAGGAAGTTTCTACAACATAGAGTTTTTCCAACAGGAAGTTTCTCCAACATGCGGTTTTTCCAGCAGGAATTTTCTTTAAAATAAAGATTCTGCCACGAGAAGTATCTGCAACAGTTTCTCCAATATGGAGTTTCTATAACAATAAGTTTCTCCAAAAATGAGTATCTCCAACAGGTTTCTCTAACATGGAGCTTCGCCAAAAGGGAGTTTCTCCAACATGGAGTTTCTCCAACATTTTCTTTCTCTAGCACGGAGTTTCTCCTATCTAGAGTTTCTCCAAAAGAGATATTCTCCAACATGGAGTTTATGCAGCATTGAGATTCTGCAACACAGAGTTTTTTCAAGATGGAGTTTATCCAAAAGGTAATTTCTCCAGCATAAAGTTTCTCAAACATGAAGTTTCTGAACAGTGAGTTTCTCCAACGAAGTTTCTCAAACATGGAGTTTCTGCAACATGAATTTTCTGCAACGGAGTTTCTCAAAAATGATGTTTCTGAAACATGCAGTTTCTTCAACAGGGAGTATCTGCAACAGGTTTCTTTAAAATGGAGTTTCGCCAAAAGGTAGTATCTGCAACAGGTTTCTCAAACATGAAGTTTTGACAACAGGAATTTCTCCAAAATGGAATTTCTCCAAGAGGGAATTTCTACAACATAGCGTTTCTGCAACTTGGAGTTTCTCCAAAAGGCAGTATCTCCAACATGAAGTTTCTGAAAAATGAAGTGTCTCCAATATGGAGTATTTCCAACATAGAATTTCGGCAACATAGAGTTTCTGCAACATCGAGTTTCACCAACAGCGAATTTCTCCAAAACGAAATTTCTCCAACATGAATTTTCTCCAAAACGAAGTTTCTCCAACATGGCATTTCTCAAGCAAGAAATTTCTCCAACAGGTTGTTTCTCCAACATGGAGTTTCACCCACAGCTTCTCCAACAGGAATTTTCTTCAACATTCAGTTTCTCTAGCATGAAGTTTCTCAAACAGATACATTCTCCAACATGGAGTCTCTCAGACATGCACTTTCTGCACAAGTTGTTTTTGCAACATGGAGTTCCTTCAACTTAGAGTTTCTCCAAAAAGGAGTTTCTCCAACTTGGAATTTCTCCAAGACGGAGTTTCTGTAACATGAAGTTTCTGCAACAGAGAGTATCTGCAACAGAGTTTCTCCAAAATAGACATTCTCCATCATGAAGTTTCGCCAACAGGGAGTTTCTCCAACATGGCGTTTCTCCAACATGGTATTTGTCCAGCCTAGAGTTTCTCCAACATGAAACTTCTTGAAAAGGGAGTTTCTCCAACATGGAGTTTCTGCAACATAGAGTTTCTGCAACATGGAGTTTCTTCAACAGGGAGTTTCTGAAAACGGAGTTCCTCCAACATTCATTTTCTCCAAACGGAAGTTCCTCCAAAACTTTCAAACAGAAAGTTTCTTCAAAATTGAGCTTCTTTAACAGTTTCTGCATGTTTCTTCTAAAATAGAGTTTCTACAACATAAAGTGTCTCCAACAGGGATTGTCTCCTACAGGTTTTTCTAACATGAAGCTTCGCCAACAGGCAATTTCTCCAACATGAAATTTCTCCAACATGGACTTTCTCCAGAATGAAGTTTCTCCAACAGGGAGTTTCTACAACATGAACTTTCCCCAACGGGCAGTTTCTTCAACATGGAGTTTCTGCAACATGAAGTTTCTTTAAGATGAAGTTTATCCGACAGGTAATTTCTCCAAAATAGAGTTTATCAAACATGGAGTTTCTCCACAAGTTGTTTCTGGAACGTGGAGTTTCTCCAACAAGAAGATTCTCCAACAGGCAGTTTCTGCAACATACAGTTTCTCCAACATGGAGTTTCTCCAACACTGAGTTTCTCCAACATGAATTTTCCCCAAAAGGAAGTTTCTCCAACAGAGTTTCTCCAACAGGGTGTTTCTCCAACATGGAGTCTGTCCATCATGAAGTTTCTCCAACAGGGAGTATTCCAACAGCGAGTATCTCAAACAGGTTTCTCTAACATGGAGCATTGCCAACAGGGAGTTTCTCTAACATGAACTTTCTCCAGCATGAAGTTTCTGCAAAAGGAAGTTTCTACAACATAGAGTTTTTCCAACAGAAAGTTTCTCCAACATGCAGTTTTTCCAGCACGAATTTTTTCTAAAATAAAGATTCTGCCACAAGAGGTGTCTGCAACAGTTTCTCCAACATGGAGTTTCTATAACATTAAGTTTCTCCAACAAGGAGTATCTCCAACAGGTTTCTCTATCATGGAGCTTCGCCAAAAGGGAGTTTCTCCAACATGGAGTTTCTCCTACATTTTCTTTCTCTAGCACGGAGTTTCTAAAATCTAGTGTTTCTTCAAAAGAGATATTCTCCAACATGGAGTTTATGCAGCATTGAGTGTCTGCAACATAGTTTCTCCAAGATGGAGTTTATCCAACAGGTAATTTCTCTAGCATAAAGTTTCTCAAACAGGAAGTTTCTGAACAGTGAGTTTCTCCAACGAAGTTTCTCAAACATGGAGTTTCTGCAACATAGATTTTCTAGAACAGAGTTTCTCAAAAATGAAGTTTCTGCAACATTCAGTTTCTTCAACAGGGTGTATCTGCAAAAGTTTTCTTTAAAATGGAGTTTCGCCAACAGGGAGTATCTGCCACAGGTTTCTCTAATATGAAGTTTTGACAACAGGAATTTCCCCAAAATGGAATTTCTCCATGAGGGAGTTTCTACAACATAGCGTTTCTGCAACTTGGAGTTTCTCCAAAAGGCAGTTTCTCCAACATGGAGCTTGTGCAACATGAAGTTTCTCCAATACGGAGTATCTCCAACATGGAATTTCTGCAACATAGTTTCTGCAACATCGAGTTTCACCAAGAGCGAATTTCTCCAAAACGGACTTTCTCCAACATAAATTTTCTCCAAAACAGTTTCTCCAACACGGCATTTCTCCAGCAAGAAATTTCTCCAGGATTTTCTCCAGAAGTTTCTCAAACAATCAGTTCCACAACAGGGAGTTTCTCCAACAGAAAAATTCTTCAATATAGAGTTTCTGGAACATTGAGTTTCTTCAACAGAGAGTTTCTCCAAAAGGCAGTTTCTCCAACAGAGAATTTCTACAGCAGAGAGTTTCTCCAATATCAAGTTTCTTCAAGATGGACTTTGTAAAGCATGGAGTTGCTTCAACAGGGAGCTTCCCCAACATGGAGTTATTCTAACAGGGCGTTTCTCCAACAGGGAGTTTCTCAAACAGCGAGTTTCTCCAAAAGAGAGTTTCGCCAACAGGAAGTTTTTCCAACAGAGATTTTCTCCAACTGAGAGTTTCTCCAAAAAGAATTTTTTACAATACAAGGTTTCTCTAACATGGAGTTTTTTCAAAATTTAGATTCTCTAACAGGGATTTTCTACACGAGGCAGTATCTCCAACAGTGAGTATCTCGAACATGGAGTTTATGCAACAATTTTTCTTCAAAATGGAGTTTCTCCTACATTGAGTTTCTATATCAGGAAGTTTTTCCAACAGGGAGTATCTCCAACAGGTTTCTCTAACAAGGAGCTTCGCCAACAGTTTCTCCAGCAGGGACTTTCTCCAACATTTACTTTCTCGACCATGCAGTTTCTCGGAGAGAGTTTCTCTAATAGAAATTTTCTCCAACAGGGACTTGCTCCAACATAGAGTTTCTCAAACATGGAGTTTCTCCAAACGAAGTTTCTCCAACATGAATTTTCTCCAAAAGAAAGTTTCTCCAACAGAGTTTCTCCAACAGAGAGTTTCTCCAACATTGAGTTTCTCTAACTTGAGGTTTCTCCAACATGAAGTTCCTGCAAGATGAAATTTCTCCAACAAGAAGTTTCTCCAACAGGAAGTTACCTCCAACAATAAGTTTCTCCAAATAGGGAGTTTCTCTAACAGGATGTTTCTCCAACATAGGGTTTTACCAACATGGAGATTCCGCAACAGGGAGCTTATCCAAAAGAGATTTTTTTAACAAGGAGTTTCTCTACTATAAGGTTTCTTCAACATTGAGTTTATCCAAAAGGAAGTTTCTCCTACAGGAAGTTTCTCCAACAAGGTGTTTCTCAAACATGCAGTTTCTCTAATAGAGAGTCTATGCCAGGACCTTTCTCCAACAGGGAGTTTCTCCAACTTGAAGTTTTCGAACATGGGGTTTCTCCAACATTGAGTTTCTTCAAGATGGAGCTTACGGAGTTTCTCGAATACGGAGTTTCTCCAGCCTGGACTTTTTCCAACAGTGAGTTGCTCCAAAATAAAGTTTAGCGATTTCCACCAATATCGAGTTTCTCCAACATGGAGTTTTTCTGGCATGGAGTTTCAAAAACAGGGAGATTCTGGAAGATGAAGTTCCTCCAAGAGAAAGTTTCTCGACAAGAAAGTTTCTCCAATAGGAAGTTTCTCCAATAGCAGATTTCTCTGAATTGGAGTCGCTCCAAGATGCCGTTTCTCCAGCATAAAGTTATTTCAAGAGCAAGTTGCTCCAACATAGAATTTTTCCAACAGGGTGTTTCTCCAACATGTAGTTTCTCGAACATGAAGTTTCTCGAACATCAAGTTTCTTGAACATGAAGTTTCTCCAACCTATAGTTTCTCCAACCTACAGTTTCTCCAAAACGGATTTTTTACATGGATTTTCTCCAACAGAGAGTTTGACCAACATATTTTTTCTCCAACATCGGATATCTCTCACATGAAGTTTCTCCAACAGGGAGTATCTCCAACAAGTTTCTCTAACATGCAGCTTCGCAAAGACAGAGTTTCTCCAACATGGACATTCTCCAACAGTTACATCCTCCAGCACAGAGATTTTCCAACATGGAATTTCTCCAACAGGGAGTTTCTGCAACATGGAGTTTCACCAACATAGAGCTTTTCCAACATAAATTTTATGCAACATGGAGTTTCCCCAAGATTGAGTTTATCCAACACGGAGTGTTTCTAAGATAGTTTGTCCACAGGGAGCTTCAGCAACATGGAGGTTCCCCAACATGGAGTTCATCCAAAAGGTAATTTTGTCCAGCATAGAGGTTCTCAAACATGGACTCTCTCCACAGGGAGTTTATCCAACAGAGAGTTTCTCCAAGAGAGTTTCTCCTACGGAGTTTCGCCAACAGGGAGTTTCTCCAACATGGTATTTGTCCAGCATGGAGTTTCTCCAACATGAAATTTCTCCAAAAGGGAGTTTCTCCAACATAGAGTTTCAGCAGCATGGAGTTTCTCTAATATGGAGTTTCTCCAACATGGAATTGCTGCGACATAGAGTTTCTGCAACATAGAGTTTCTGCAACATGGAGTTTCTGAAAATGGAGTTTCTCCAACATTCATTTTCCCCAAACGGAACTTTCTCCAACACTCTCAAACAGAGAGTTTCTTCAAAATTGAGCTTCTGCAACAAAGTTTCTGCAAGTTTCTTCTAAAATGGAGTTTCTACAACATGAAGTGGCTCCAACAGTGATTGACTCCTACAGGTTTTTCTAACATGAAGCTTCGCAACAGGCAATTTCTCCAACATGGAGTTTCTCCAACATGGACTTTCTCCAGAATGAAGTTTCTCCAAAAGGGAGTTTATACAACATGAATTTTCCCCAACGGGCAGTTTCTTCAACATGGAGTTTCTGCAACATGAAGTTTCTTTAACATGAAGTTTATCCGACAACTAATTTCTCCAAAATAGAGTTTATCAAACATGGAGTTTCTCCACAAGTTGTTTCTGGAACATGGAGTTTCTCCAACAAGAAGATTCTCCAACAGGCAGTTTCTGCAACATACAGTTTTTCCAACATGGAGTTTCTCCAACACTGAGTTTCTCCAACATGAATTTTCCCCAAAAGGAAGTTTCTCCAACAGAGTTTCTCCAACAGGGTGTTTCTCAAACATGGAGTTTGTCCAGCATGGAGTTTCTCCAACAGGGAGTATTCCAACAGCGAGTATCTCCAACAGGTTTCTCTAACATGGAGCCGTGCCAAAAGAGAGTTTCTCCAACATGGACTTTCTCCAGCATGAAATTTCTGCAAAAGGAAGTTTCTACAACATAGAGTTTTTCCAACAGGAAGTTTCTCCAACATGCAGTTTTTCCAGCTGGAATTTTCTTTAAAATAAAGATTCGGCCACACGTGTCTGCAAACAGTTTCTCCAACATGGAGTTTCTATGACATTAAGTTTCTCCAACAAGGAGTATCTCCAACAGGTTTCTCTAACATGGAGCTTCGCCAAAAGGGAGTTTCTCCAACAAGAAGTTTCTCCAACATTTTCTTTCTCTAGCACGGAGTTTCTCCAATCTAGAGTTTCTCCAAAAGAGATATTCTCCAACATGGAGTTTATGCAGCATTGAGATTCTGCAACATAGAGTTTCTCCAAGATGGAGTTTATCCACAAGGTAATTTCTCCAGTATAAAGTTTCTCAAACATGAAGTTTCTGAACAGTGAGTTTCTCCAACGAAGTTTCTCAAACATGGAGTTTCTGCAACATAGATTTTCTGCAAGAGTTTCTCAAAAATAGAGTTTCTGAAACGTGCAGTTTCTTCAACAGGGAGTATCTGCAACAGGTTTCTTTAAAATGGAGTTTCGCCAACAGGGAGTATCTGCAACAGGTTTCTCTAACATGAAGTTTTGACAACAGGAATTTCCCCAAAATGGAATTTCTCCATGAGGGACTTTCTACAACATAGCGTTTCTCCAACATGGAGTTTCTCCCACAGCTTCTCCAGCCGGAATCTTCTTCAACATTCAGTTTCTCTAGCATGAAGTTTCTCAAACAGATAATTTCTCCAACATGGAGTCTCTCAAACATGCACTTTATCCACAAGTTGTTTTTGCAACAAGGTGATCCTTCAACTTAGAGTTTCTCCAACAAGAAGTTTCTCCAACTTGGAGTTTCTCCAACATGGAATTTCTGCAACATGAAGTTTCTGGAACAGAGAGTTTCTGCAACAGGAAGTTTCTGAAAACAGAGTTTCTCCAACATTCATTTTCTCCAAACGGAAGTTTCTCCAACACTCTCAGACAGAGAGTTTCTTCAAAATTGAGCTTCTGCAACAAAGTTTCTGCAAGTTTCTTCTAAAACGGAGTTTCTACAACATGAAGTGTCTCCAACAGGGATTGTCTCCTACAGGGTTTTCTAACATGAAGCTTCGCCAACAGGCAATTTCTCCAACATGGAGTTTCTTCAACATGGACTTTCTCTAGAATGAAGTTTCTCCAACAGGGAGTTTCTACAACCTGAACTTTCCCCAACGGGCAGTTTCTTCAACATGGAGTTTCTGCAACATGAACTTTCTTTAACATGAAGTTTATCCAACAGGTAATTTCTCCAAACAAGAGTTTATCAAACATATAGTTTCTCCACTAGTTGTTTCTGGAACATGGAGTTTCTCCAACAAGAAGATTCTCCAACAGGCAGTTTCTGCAGCATACAGTTTCTCCAACATAGAGTTTCTCCAACACTGAGTTTCTCCAACATGAATTTTCCCAAAAAAAGAAGTTTCTCCAACAGAGTTTCTCCAACAGGGTGTTTCTCCAACATGGAGTTTGTCCAGCATGGAGTTTCTCCAACAGGGAGTTTTCCAACAGCGAGTGTCTCGAACAGGTTTCTCTAACATAGAGCCTTGCCATCAGGGAGGTTCTCCAACATAGAGTTTCTCCAACATGGACTCTCTCCAGCATGAAGTTTCTCCAACCAAAAGTTTCAACAACCTAGAGTTTTTCCAACAGGAAGTTACTCCAACATGCAGTTTTTCCAGCAGGAATTTTTCTTTAAAATAGAGATTCTGCCACAAGGATTGTCTGCAACAGTTTCTCCAACATGGAGTTTCTATAACATTAATTTTCTCCAACTTGGAGTTTCTCCAACATTTTTCTTCTCTAGCACAGAGTTTCTCCAATCTAGAGTTTCTCCAAAAGAGATATTCTCTAACATGGAGTTTATGCAGCATTGAGATTCTGCAACATAGAGTTTCTCCAAGATGGAGTTTATCCAACAGGTAATTTCTCCAGCATAAAGTTTATCAAACATGATGTTTCTGAACAGTGAGTTACTGCAACAGAGTTTCTCAAAAATGAAGTTTCTGCAACATGCAGTTTCTTCAACAGGGAGTATCTGCAACAGGTTTCTTTAAAGTGGAGTTTCGCCAACAGGGAGTATCTGCAACAGGTTTCTCTAACATGAAGTTTTGACAACAGGAATTTCTCCAAAATCGAATTTCTTCATGAGGAAGTTTCTACAACATAGCGTTTCTGCAACTTGGAGTTTCTCCAAAAGGCAGTTTCTCCAATATGGAGTTTCTGCAACATGAAGTTTCTCCAATATAGTGCATCTCAAAGATGGAATTTCTGCAACATAGTGTTTCTGCAACATCGAGTTTCACCAACAGCGAGTTTCTCCAAAACGGAGTTTCTCCAACATGGAGTTTCTCATTATTGAGTTTCTCCCACAGAGTTTCTCCAACAGGAAGTTTCTTCAACATTCAGTTTCTCTAGCATGAAGTTTTTCAGATTTCTCCAACATGGAGTCTCTCAAACATGCACTTTCTCCACAAGGGTTTTTTGCAACATGGAGTTCCTTCAACTTAGAGTTTCTCCAACTTGGAATTTCTCCAAAATGGAGTTTCTGTAACATGAAGTTTCTGCAACAGAGAGTTTCTCCAACAAAGAGTTTCTATAACATGAACTTTCTCCAACAGTAAGCGTCTCCAAAAGGTTTCTCTAACATGGAGCTTCGCCAACAGTGTTTCTCCAAAATTGATTTTCTCTAACATGGTCTTTCACCAGCAAAGAGTTTCTCCAACAGGAAGTTTCTCCAACATAGACTTTCTGTAGCATTGAGTTTTTCTAAGATTAAGTTCATCCAACACGGAGGTTCTCTAAGATAGCGTTTCTCCACAGGGAGCTTCTGCAACATAGAGCTTCTCCAACATGGAGTTTATTCAACAGGTAAATTTATCCAGCTTGGGGTTTCTCAAACTTAGAGCTTCTCCACAGGGAGTTTCTGCAACATGAATTTTCTCAAACAAGAAGTTTCTCCAACACCGAATTTGTACAGCATAGAGTTTCTCCAACAGCTTGTTTCTCCAAAACGGAGGTTATCTAAAATGAAGTTTCTCAAACATGGAGATTTTCCACGGAGTTTCTTCAACAGGAAGTTTCTCCAACAGTTTTTCCATCAGGGAGTATCTCCAACAGGTTTCTCTAACATGCAGCTTCACCAACAGAGAGTTTCTCCAACATGGACATTCTCCAACAGTTACATCCTCCAGCACAGAGATTTTCCAACATAGAATTTCTCCAACAAGGAGTTTCTTCAACATGGAGTTTCACCAACATAGAGCTTTTCCAACATGGATTTTATGCAACATGGAATTTCCCCAAGATTGAGTTTATCCAACACGGAGTGTTTCTAAGATAGAGTTTGTCCACGAGGAGCTTCTGCAACATGGAGGTTCCCCAACAGGAGTTCATCTAACAAGTAATTTTGTCCAGCATAGAGGTTCTCAAACATGGACTGTCTCCACAGGGAGTTTATCCAACGGAGTTTCTCCAACAGGTAGTTTCTCCTACGGAGTTTCTACAACAGGGAGTTTATCCAACGTGAAGTTTCTCCAACATGAAATTTATCCAACAGGTCATTTCTCCAAATTGGAGTTTCTCAAACATGAAGTTTCTAGACAAGTTTTTCTGCAACATGGAGTCTCTCCAACATGGAGATTCTCCGACAGGCAGTGTCTCTAGCATAGATTTTATGCAACATGGAGTTTCTTCAAACGGCAGTTTCTCCAACATGGTGTTTCTCCAACATGAATTTTCTCCAAAAGGAAGTTTCTGCAACAGAGTTTCTCTAAGACGGAGTTTCTCCAACATGGAGTTTCTCCAGCATGAATTTTCTCCAACACGGAGTCTTCCAACAAGGAGTATCT
Source organism: Amblyomma americanum (assembly GCF_052857255.1). Classification (NCBI taxonomy): domain Eukaryota; kingdom Metazoa; phylum Arthropoda; class Arachnida; order Ixodida; family Ixodidae; genus Amblyomma; species Amblyomma americanum. The sequence goes on from NC_135497.1 coordinate 435,926,418, forward strand.
CCCACAGGTTTCTCTAACACATAGCTTTGTCAACAGGGAGTTTCCCTAACATAGTGTTTCTCCAACATGGACTTTCTCCAGCATGGAGTTTCTCCAACAGACAGTTTCTCCAACATGCAGTTTATCCAGCAGGGAGTTTCTTTAAAATGGAGATTCTTCAACAAGGACTGTCTGCAACAGTTTCTCCAACATGCAGTTTCTATAACATAGTTTCTCCAACAAGGGGTATCTCCAACAGGTTTCTCTCACATGAAGCTTCGCCAACAGAGAGTTTCTTCATTATGGCTTTTCTCCAATATTTACTTTCTCTAGCACGGAGTTTCTCCAACCTCGAATTTATTCAATAGAGAGATTCTACAACATGGAGTTTCGGCAACGTGGAGTTTCTGCAACACAGAGTTTCTCCAAGAATGAGATTTTCCAACAGGTAATTTCTCCAGCATAGAGTTTCTCAGAGTTTCTGAGCAGGGAATTTCTCCAACAGGGAGTTCCTCCAACATGAAGTTTCTGCAACATAGAGTTTCTGCAGCAGAGTTTCTCCAAAATGAACTTTCTCCAACATGCAGTTTCGCCAACAGGCAGTTTCTCCAACATGGTATTTCTCCAGCATGGAGTTTCTCCAACATGAAATTTCTCCAAAAGGGAGTTTCTCCAACATAGAGTTTTAGCAGCATGGAGTTTCTCCAATATGGAGTTTCCCCAATATGGAATTTCTGCAACATAAAGTTTCTGCAACATGGAGTTTCTTCAACAGGGAGTTTCTGAAAACGGAGTTTCTCCAACATTCATTTTCCCCAAACGGAAGTTTCTCCAACACTCTCAAACAGAGAGTTTCTTCAAAATTGAGCTTCTGCAACAGTTTCTGCAAGTTTCTTCTAAAGTGGAGTTTCTACAACATGAAGTGTCTCCAACAGGGATTGTCTCCTACAGGTTTTTCTAACATGAAGCTTCGCCAACAGGCAATTTCTCCAACATGGAGTTTGTCCAACATGGACTTTCTCCAGAATGAAGTTTCTCCAACAGGGAGTTTCTACAACATGAACTTTCCCCAACGGGCAGTTTATTCAACATGGAGTTTCTGCAACATGAAGTTTCTTTAACATAAAGTTTATCCAACAGGTAATTTCTCCAAAATAGAGTTTATCAAACATGGAGTTTCTCCACAAGTTGTTTCTGGAACATGGAGTTTCTCCAACAAGAAGATTCTCCAACAGGCAGTTTCTGCAACATACAGTTTCTCCAACATGCAGTTTCTCCAACACTGAGTTTCTCCAACATGAATTTTCCCAAAAAAGAAGTTTCTCCAACAGTTTCTCCAACAGGGTGTTTCTCCAACATGCAGTTTGTCCAGCATGGAGTTTCTCCAACAGGAAGTAATCCAACAGCAAGTATCTCCAACAGGTTTCTCTAACATGGATCCTTGCCAACAGGGAGTTTCTCCAACATGGACTTTCTCCAGCATGAAGTTTCTGCAAAAGGAAGTTTCTACAACATGCAGTTTTTCCAGCAGGAATTTTCTTTAAAATAAAGACTCTGCCACAAGTGTCTGCAACAGTTTCTTCAACATGGAGTTTCTCTAACATTTTCTTTCTCTAGCACGGAGTTTCTCCGATCTAGAGTTTCTCCAAAAGAGATATTCTCCAACATGGAGTTTATGCAGCATTGAGATTCTGCAACATAGAGTTTCTCCAAGATGGAGTTTATCCAACAGGTAATTTCTCCAGCATAAAGTTTATCATACATGATGTTTCTGAACAGTGAGTTTCTCCAACGAAGTTTCTCAAACATGGAGTTTCTGCAACATAGATCTTCTGCAACAGAGTTTCTCAAAAATGAAGTTTCTGAAACATGCAGTTTCTTCAACAGGGAGTATAAGCAACAGGTTTCTTTAAAATGGAGTTTCGCCAACAGGTAGTATCTGCGAAAGGTTTCTCTAACATGAAGTTTTGACAACAGGAATTTCTCCGAAATGGAATTAATCCAAGAGGGAGTTTCTACAACATAGCGTTTCTGCAACTTGGAGTTTCTCCAAAAGGCAGTTTCTCCAACATGGAGTTTCTGAAAAATGAAGTTTCTCCAATATGGAGTATCTCCAACATGGAATTTCTGCAACATAGAGTTTCTGCAACATCGAGTTTCACCAACAGCGAATTTCTCCAAAACAGAGTTTCTCCAACATGAATTTTCCCCAAAACAAAGTTTCTCCAACACGGCATTTCTCCAGCAAGAAATTTCTCCAACAGGTTGTTTCTCCAACATGGAGTTTCACCCACAGCTTCTCCAACAAGAATTTTTTTCAACATTCAGTTTCTCCAGCATGAAGTTTCTCAAACAGATAATTTCTCCAACATGGAGTCTCTCAAACATGCACTTTCTGCACAAGATGTTTTTGCAACATGGAGTTCCTTCAACTTATAGTTTCTCCAACAAGGAGTTTCTCCAACTTGGAACTTCTCCAAGATGGAGTTTCTGTAACATGAAGTTTCTGCAACAGAGAGTTTCTGCAACAGAGTTTCTCCAAAATAGACTTTCTCCATCATGAAGTTTCGCCAACAGGGAGTTTCTCCAACATGGAGTTTCTCCAACATGGTATTTGTCCAGCCTAGAGTTTCTCCAACATGAAATTTCTCCAAAAGGGAGTTTCTCCAACATAGAGTTTCTGCAACATGGAGTTTCTCCAATATGGAGTTTCTCCAACTCGGAATTTCTGCAACATAGAGTTTTTGCAACATGGAGTTTCTTCAACAGGGAGTTTCTGAAAACGGAGTTTCTCCAACATTCATTTTCTCCAAACGATATTTTCTCCAACACTCTCAACCAGAAAGTTTCTTCAAAATTGAGCTTCTGCAACAAAGTTTCTGCAAGTTTCTTCTAAAATGGAGTTTCTACAACATAAAGTGTCTCCAACAGGGATTGTCTCCTACAGGTTTTTTTAACATGAAGCTTCGCCAACAGGCAATTTCTCCAACATGGAGTTTCTCCAGCATTAACTTTCTCCAAAATGGACTTGCTCCAGAATAAAGTTTCTCCAACAGGGAGTGTTTACAACATTAAGTTTCCCCAACGGGCAGTTTCTTCAACATGGAGTTTCTGCAACATGAAGTTTCTTTAACATGAAGTTTATCCAACAGGTAATTTCTCCAAAATAGAGTTTATCAAACATGGAGTTTCTCCACAAGTTGTTTCTGGAACATGGAGTTTCTCCAACAAGAAGATCCTCCAACATGCAGTTTCTCCAACACTGAGTTTCTCGAACATGAATTGTCCCCAAAAGGAAGTTTCTCCAGCAGAGTTTCTCCAACAGGGTGTTTCTCCAACATGGAGTTTGTCCATCATGGAGTTTCTCCAACAGGGAGTATTCCAACAGCGAGTATCTCCAACAGGTTTCTCTAACATGGAGCCTTGCCAACAGGGAGTTTCTCTAACATGAACTTTCTCCAGCATGAAGTTTCTGCAAAAGGAAGTTTCTACAACATAAAGTTTCTCCAACAGGAAGTTTCTCCAACATGCAGTTTTTCCAGCAGTAATTTTCTTTAAAATAAAGATTCTGCCACAAGAAGTGTCTGCAACAGTTTCTCCAACATGGAGTTTCTATAACATTAAGTTTCTCCAACAAGGATTATCTCCAACAAGTTTCGCTAACATGGAGCGTCGCCAAAAGGGAGTTTCTCCAACATAGAGTTTCTCCTACATTTTCTTTCTCTAGCACGGAGTTTCTCCAATCTAGAGTTTCTCCAAAAGAGATATTCTCCAACATGTAGTTTTTGCAGCATTGAGTTTTTGCAACATAGAGTTTCTCCAAGATGGAGTTTATCCAACAGGTAATTTCTCCAGCATAAAGTTTCTCAAACATGAAGTTTCTGAACAGTGAGTTTCTCCAACGAAGTTTCTCAAACATGGAGTTTCTGCAACATAGATTTTCTAGAACAGAGTTTTTCAAAAATGAAGTTTCTGCAACATGCAGTTACTTCAACAGGGTGTAACTGCAAAAGGTTTATTTAAAATGGAGTTTCGTCAACAGAAAGTATCTTCAACAGGCTTCTCTAATATGAAGTTTTGACAAAAGGAATTTCTCCAAAATGGAATTTCTTCATGAGGGAGTTTACTACAACATAGCGTTTCTGCAACTTGGAGTTTCTCCAAAAGGCAGTTTCTCCAACATGGAGCTTGTGCAACATGAAGTTTCTCCAATACGGATTATCTCCAACATGAAATTTCTGCAACATAGTTTCTGCAACATCGAGTTTCACCAACAGCGAATTTCTCCAAAACGGAGTTTCTCCAACTTGAATTTTCTCCAAAACGAAGTTTCTCCAACGCAGAATTTCTCCAGCAAGAAATTTCTCCAACACGTTGTTTCTACAACATGGAGTTTCTACCACAGCTTCTCCAACAGGAATTTTCTTCAACATTCAGTTTCTCTAGCATGAAGTTTCTCAAAGGGATAATTTCTCCAACATGGAGTCTCTCAAACATGCACTTTCTTCACAAGTTGTTTTTGCAACGTGGAGTTTGTTCAACTTAGAGTTTCCCCAACAAGGGGTTTCTCCAACTTAGAATTTCTCCAAGATGGAGTTTCTGTAACATGAAGTTTCTGCAACAGAGAGTTTCTCCAACAAAGAGTTTTATAACATGAACTTTCTCCAACAGTAAGCATCTCCAAAAGGTTTCTCTAACATGGAGCTTCGCCAAAAGTTTTTCTACAAAATGGATTTTCTCCAACATAGACTTTCACCAGCACAGAGTTTCTCCAACAGGAAATTTCTCCAACATGAAGGTTCTCAAACGTGAAATTTTTTCAACATAGACTTTCTGTAGCATTGAGTTTTTCCAAGATTGAGTACATGCAACACGGAGGTTCTCTAAGATAGCGTTTCTACACAGGGAGCTTCTGCAACATACAGCTTCTCCACACGAAGTTTCTGCAACATGAATTTTCTCAAACAAGAAGTTTCTCCAACACCGAATTTGTCCAGCATAGAGTTTCTCCAACAGCTTGTTTCTACAACACGGAGTTTATCCAAAATGGAGTTTCTCAAACATGGAGATTCTCCACGGAGTTTCTCCAACAGAAAATTTCTCCATGAATTTTGTCCAACAAGAAGTTCTCCAACAGTTTCTCCAACAGGGAGTATCTCGAACAGTTTTCTCTAACATGCAGCTTCGCAAAGAGAGAGTTTCTCCAACATGGACATTCTCCAACAGTTACATCCTCCAGCACAGAGATTTTCCAACATAGAATTTTTCTAACAGGGAGTTTCTGCAACGTAGAGTTTCAGCAACATAGAGCTTTCCCAACATGAATTTTATGCATCACGGAGTTTCCCCAATATTGAGTTTATCCAACACGGAGTGTTTCTAAGAAAGTTTGTCCACAGGGAGCTTCTGCATCATGGAGGTTTCCCAACATGGAGTTCATCCAAAAGGTAATTTTGTCCAGCATAGAGGTTCTCAAACATGGACTCTCTCCACAGAGAGTTTATCCAACAGGGAGTTTCTCCAAGATGTACTTTCTCCTATGGAGTTTCTCCAACAGGGAGTTTATCCAACATAAAGTTTCTTTTACATGGAATTTATCCAACAGGTCATTTCTCCAAATTGGAGTTTCGCAAACATAGAGTTTCTAGACACGTTTTTCTGCAACATGGAGTCTCTCCAACATGGAGATTCTCCGACAGGCAGTTTCTCCGACATAGAATTTCTGCGACATTGAGTTTCTTCAACCGGGAGTTCCTCCAACATGGAGTTTCTCCAACATAAATTTTCTCCAAAAGGAAGTTTCTCCAACACGCAGTTCCTCCAACATGGAGTTTCTCCAGCATGAAGTTTCTAAAACACGGAGTTTTCCAACAAGGAGTATCTCCAACAGCTTTCTCTAACATAGAGCTATGTCAACAGGGAGTTTCCATGTCATAGAGTTTCTCCAACATGGACTTTCTCCACCATGGAGTTTCTCCCACAGGGAGTTTCTCCAACATGAAGTTTATCCAGCAGGGAGTTTTGTTAAAATGGAGGTTCTTCGACAAGGAGTATCTCCAACATGTTTCTCTAACATGGAGCTTCGCCAACAGGGAGTTTCTCCAACATGGCTTTTCTCCAACATTTACTTTCTTTAGCACGGAGTTTCTCCGAACTCGAATTTATCCAATAGAGAGATTCTACAACATGGAGTTACGGCAACATAGAGTTTTTGCAACATAGCGTTTCTCCTTGATTGAGTTTTTCCAACAGGTAATTTCTCCAGCTTAGAGTTTCTCAAACATAGACTTTCTGAACAGAGAATTTCTCCAACAGGGAGTTCCTCCAACATGATGTTTCTGCAACATAGAGTTTCTGCAACAGAGGTTCTCTAAAATGGACTTTCTTCAACATGAAGTTTCGCCAACAGGGAGTTTCTGCAACATGGAGTTTCTTCAACAGGGAGTTTCTGAAAACAGAGTTTCTCCGACATTCATTTTCTCCAAACGGAAGTTTCACCAACAGACTCTCAAACAGGGAGTTTCTCCAAAATTGAATTTCTGCAACAAAGTTTCTGCAAGTTTCTTCAAAAATGGAGTTTCTGCAACATGAAGTGTCTCCAACAGGGATTGCCTCTAACAGGTTTTTCTAACATGAAGCTTCGCCAACAGGGAATTTCTCCAACATGGAGTTTCTCCAACATGGAATTTCTCCAGCATGAAGTTTCTCCAACAGGGAGTTTCTACAACATGAACTTTCCCCAAAAGGGCAGTTTCTTCAACTTGGAGTTTCCGCAACATGAAGTTTCTTTAATATGAGGTTTATCCTACAGGTAATTTCTCCAAAATATAGTTTCTCAAACATGGAGTTTCTCCACAAGTTGTTTCTGCAACATAGAGTTTCTCCAACATAGATTTTCTGCAACAGAGAGTTTCTCAAACAGGGAGCTTCTCCAACATGGAGCTTCTGCAACATAGTTTCTCTAACATGGACCTCATGCAACAGGTAATTTTGTACAACATAATTTTTCTCAAGCATGGAGTTTCTCCGCAGTTGGTATCTCCAACACGGAGTTTATTTAACAAATTTTTTCCAACAGGAAGTTTCTCCTAAACGGAAGTTCTCCAACCGGTTGTTTCTTCAAAATGGAGTTTCTCCAAAATGTTGTTTCACAAACGTGGAGTTTCTGCACAGAGTTTCTCCACCAGGAAATTTCTCCAACATGAATTTTCTCCAACAGGAAGTTTTTCCAAGAGTTTCTCCATTAGGGAGTTCTCCAACAAGGAGCTTCTCCAACATGGAGATTCTGCAACCGGGAGTTTCTCCAACAAAAATTTATCCATCAACGAGTTTCTCAAACATGAAGTTTCTCCAACAAGAGTATCTCCAACGTGGAATTTCTCCAGCATGGAGATTCTGCAACGGGGAGTTTCTCCAACATGAAGTTTCGTCAACAGGGAGTTTCTCTAACATGAAGTTTCTGCAACATTGTTTCTCTAAGATTGAGTTTATCCGACAAGGAGTTTCTTTAGAGAGAGTTTCTCTGCAGAGGGTTTCTGCAACATGAAGTTTTTCCAACAAAGAGTTTATCCAACACGTTATTTCTCGAGCATGGAGTTACTCCACCGACAGATTTTCATACAGGGAGTTTCTCCAACATAAATTTTCTCCAAGAGGAATATTCTCCAACAGAGTTTCTTCAAAAGGGAGTTTCTACAACATGCAGTTTCTCCAACATGGACTTTCTCCAGCATGGAATGTCTCCAACAGGTTGTTTCTCCAAAATGAACTTTCTCAAATATAGTGTTTCTCAACAGGAATCTTCTCCAACAAATAGCTTCTCCAACACGAATTTTCGCTAACATGATGTTTCTCCAACAGAGATTATTCAACAGGGAGTCTCTTCAACATTGAGTTCCTCAGCATGGTGTTTGTCTAACCTGGAGTTTCTCCAAAATGAAGTTTCTCAAACAATCAGTTCCCCAACAGAGAGTTTCTCCAACTGGAAAATTCTCCAATATAGAGCTTCTGGAACATAGAGTTTCTTCAACAGAGAGTTTCTCCAAAAGGCAGTTTCTCCAACAGAGAATTTTTACAGCAGAGAGTTTCTCCAACATGAAGTTTCTTCAAGATGGATTTTGTAAATCGTGGAGTTGCTTCAACGGGGAGTTTCCCAAACATGGAGTTATTCTAACAGGGCGTTTTTCCAGCAGGGAGTTACTCCAACAGCGAGTTTCTCCAACGGGGAGTTTTCCAACAGATAGATGCTGCAACATAGAGTTTCTCCAATATGAAGTTTCTCCAACATTTAATTTATGCAACATACAGTTTCTGCAACAGGGAGTTTCTTCATCAGAAAGTTTCTCAAAACGGAGTTTCTCCAACATTCATTTTCTCCAAAAGGAAGTTTCTCCAAAAGAATCGAACAGGGAGTTAATCCAACATGGATTTTATCAACCATGAAGTTTCTCCAACATTGAGTTTCTGCAACAAAGTTTTTGCAAGGGTTTCTCGAAAAATCGAGTTTCTACACCGTGAAGTTTCTCCAACAGGGATTTTCTCCAACAGGTTTCTCTTACATGAAGCTTCGCCAACAGGGAGTTTCTCCAACATGGAGTTTCTTAAACATGGATTTTCTCCAGCATGAAGTTTATCCAACAGGGAGTTTCTGAAACATGAACATTCTCCAATGGGCAGTTTCGTCAACATGGAGTTTCTGCAACATGAAGTTTCTTTAATATGAAGTTTATCCTACAGGTAATTTCTCCAAAATATAGTTTCTCAAACATAGAGTTTCTCCACAATTTGTCTCTGCAACATAGAGTTTCTCCAATATAGATTTTCTCCAACAGAGAGTTTCTCCAACATGGATTTTCTGCAACATTGAGTTTCTCAAACAGGGAGCTTCTCCAACATGGAGCTTCTGCAACATAGAGTTTCTCCAACATGGACCTCATGCAACAGGTAATTTTTGTCCAACATAAATTTTCTCAAACATGGAGTTTCTCCGCAGTGCGTATCTCCAACAGGGAGTTTATTCAACATAATTTTTTTCCAACAGGAAGTTTCTCCTACACAAAATTTCTCCAGCAAGAAATTTCTCCAAACGGTTGTTTCTCCAACATGGAGTTTCTCCAAAATGTTGGTTCTCAAATGTGGAGTTTCTGTACAGAGTTTCTCCGCCAGGAAATTTCTCCAACATGACTTTTCTCCAACAGGAAGTTTTTCCAAGAGTTTCTCCAACATGGAGTTTCTCCAACAAGGAGTTTCTGAAACATGAACATTCCCCATTGGGCAGTTTCTTCAACATGGAGTTTCTGCAACATGAAGTTTCTTTAATATGAAGTTTATCCTACAGGTAATTTCTCCAAAATAGAGTTTCTCAAACATAGAGTTTCTCCACAATTTGTTTCTGCAACATAGAGTTTCTGCAACATATACTTTCTCCAACAGAGAGTTTCTCCAACATGGCTTTTCTGAAACATTGAGTTTCTCAAACAGGGAGCTTCTCCAACATAGAGCTTCTGCAACATAGAGTTTCTCCAACATGGACCTCATGCAACAGGGTATTTGGTCCAACATAATTTTTCTCAAACATGGAGTTTCTCCGCAGTGTGTATGTCCAACAGGGAGTTTATTCAACATAAATTTTTTCCAAAAGGAAGTTTCTCCTACCCGGAATTTCTCCAGCAAGAAATTCAATTTCTCCAACCGGTTGTTTCTCCAACATGGAGTTTCTCCAAAATGTTGTTTCAGAAATGTGGAGTTTCTGTAGAGAATTTCTCCACCAGGAAATTTCTCCAACATGAATTTTCTCCAACAGGAAGTTTTTCAAGAGTTTCTTTAACAGGGAGTTTCTCCAACAAGGAGCTTCTTCAACATAGAGTTTCTGCAACCAGGTGTTTCTCCAACATAGGGTTTATCCATAAACGAGTTTCTCAAACATGAAGTTTCTCCAACAAGAGTATCTCCAACGTGGAATTTCTCTAGCATGGAGATTCTGAAACAGGGAGTTTCTCCAACATGAAGTTTCGTCAACAGGGAGTTTCTCTAGCATGGAGTTTCTGCTACATAGTTTCTCTAAGATTGAGTTTATCCAAAATGGAGTTTCTTTAGAGAGAGTTTCTCCACAAAGGGTTTCTGCAACATGAAGTTTTTCCAACATAGAGTTTATCCAACACGTTATTTCTCGAGCATGGAGTTTCTCCACAGACAGATTTTCCAACAGTGAGTTTTCTCCAACAGAGTTTCTTCTCCAACATGAATTTTCTCTAACACGATGTTTCTCCAACAGGGTTTCTTCAACAGGGATTTTCTCCAGCATGGAATTTGTCTAATATGGAGTTTCTCCAAAACGAAGTTTCTCAAACAATCAGTTCCCCAACAGGGAGTTTCTCCAACAGAAAAATTCTTCAATATAGAGTTTCTGGAACATAGAGTTTTTTCAACAGAGAGTTTCTCCAAAAGGCAGTTTCTCCAACAGAGAATTTCTACAGCAGAGAGTTTCTCCAATATCAAGTTTCTTCAAGATGGACTTTGTAAAGCATGGAGTTGCTTCAACAGGGAGCTTCCCCAACATGGAGTGATTCTAACAGGGCGTTTCTCCAACAGGGAGTTTCTCAAACAGCGAGTTTCTCCAAAAGAGAGTTTCGCCAACAGGAAGTTTTTCCAACAGAGATTTTCTCTAACTGAGAGTTTCTCCAAAAAGAATTTTTTACAATACAAGGTTTCTCCAACATGGAGTTTTTCAAAATTTAGATTCTCCAACAGGGATTTTCTACACGAGGCAGTATCTCCAACAGTGAGTATCTCGAACTTGAAGTTTCCGCAACAATTTCCCCAGTAGCACAAGGTGGCGGGCCCATGCGGGCCCGACATGGGCAATGAGGGCTGGTGGCTGCCCGCAATAAACCTACATGGGTCTCTCGTGGGCTCAGTGCTGGCAAAAAAGTTTTGGGCTTCCCATTTTATGCCTCAGTGGGCCCCTCGTCAGCTACGCATGGGCTTAAAAAGAGCGGCCAGCCCACCTGGGTCCTACCACAGAAACATGCGGGCAACAGTGCGGGCTCTATCATGGTTCAGTGTGGGCAGCCCCTCTTGGGGCTGCCCGTGCAGCGCCTTGAGGGAGCCACGGTGGTTTTGTGTGGGCAGAGAGATACTATTCCCGCCTTCACCATACATGGGTCCTGTGTGGAAAATACAGGGGCTAAACTTTGGGCTGCACAGCGGCGAAGCGTTGTAGGCATGCAGTTTGGGCTGTCTGAGCAACGCCTACGTTGGTCCCGCATGGGCTAGGCGTGGGCACATTTGTCATTTCCGCATCTTCCCCGCCCCTCTATCCTAAACAGGGTATGAAAGGGCTAAGTATGGGCTGTATGCATGCCACCACAGATACATGCGGGCAACAGTGCGGGCTCTATCATGGTTCAGTGTGGGCAGCCCCTCTTGGGGCTGCCCGTGCAGCGCCTTGAGGGAGCCACGGTGGTTTTGTGTGGGCAGAGAGATAGTATTCCCGCCTTCGCCCTACATGGGTCCTGTGTGGAGAATACAGGGGCTAAACTTTGGGCTGCACAGCGGCGAAGCGTTGTAGGCATGCAGTTTGGGCTGTCTGAGCAACGCCTACGTTGGTCCCGCATGGGCTAGGCGTGGGCACGTTTGTCATTTCTGCATCTTCCCCGCCTTTATCCTAACCAGGGTATGAAAGGGCTAAGCATGGGCTGCATGCAGTTCGTGTGCATAAAATATGGGGTTACATGATGGTGAAGTGCGGGAAAACCCAATAGAGGCGGCCCCTGCGGCCCCTGCAAGGAGGCTAGCTGCGTGTGGGCAAACATACAATATTCCCGCCTACAGCCTACAAAGGCACTGCGTAGAAAATACGTGGACGGCGCATGGGCCTATATCAGCCTTTCCCATACATTCCCTACATATCTGGTAGAAAAGGGCTATGTGTGGACTAGGCAGTGGAAAAATGTGTGTGCGTGAACCTGGGCTATACGACGGTGAATTGCGGGCAACCGCGATGGGGGCTTGCCGTGCATCACTCTGACGACACTGTGTGTGGAAGCAGGAGTATATTTCAGCCTGTAGCCTTCGTTAAGTCCTGCGTCGATTATTCTGGTGTTTGCGGTGCAGAAACATCACGCGTAAAGTTACCGATCGTTGCCCGGCGACACCTATGGACATGTAGTTCCACTTACATTAGCCTGGCTGCATATCCTACATTACATGTAAAAGGGCTGCATAGGTACCGCAGCGATGGAGCATGGGCGCATGGGTGAAGTGCAGGCATATATATATATATATATATATATATATATATATATATATATATGCTCAGTATATGGGCTGCCACTCAGCACGTTGATGAAGCCAGACGAATGTGGGCAAATAGCTTGCATTCCCGCGTTCAAGGTAAGTATATTCTGCATAGAATATGCAATTAAGCATGTAATTTAAGTTATAAGCGCTTCAAAATGGCAAAGCATATAGGTAGACGAATTCCGGCTGCCAGCAATAAGTGAGGCGGTGCCCTCTTCCGATCTATACTCTGGTACAAATGGTTCTTGTCAGTTTTGTTGGAGGTCATTTGATAATTTGAACTTTTTATGGCCCCTTGGTGGTCGATTTAATGAGATTTTGCAGTAATACACATTTTGTTGAAATCTACAATAGCACCTTTGAGATTAACCTTTTTTTTGAAGTTGAGTAAAGCAGACTTGTTCTGCACATCATATCTTTGTAGCATAAGGCGAAATGTGGTTTACGAGAAACTTAGTGCTGTGCTAAAAAATGTGCAGTGAAAGCTCGTTAATCCGGTCGGCAAAAGACCAGAAAGAAAAGAGAAAAGCTAAGAAAACAATTTGTAAAGTTGTTCTGCAAGGAGCTGAAACATTGTCGCCTGCTTTTGACATGAAAACTGCACGGCAATGATGCACGGATGCGCGGAGCGCCTTAGTCTAGCTGCAATTTTGTAACAGTTTGCAGTATATATTTACCATGACGCTAATAGCCACGCTAACAGCCACGCGCCAGCGCCTAGCGTGCTTCCCAACGCCGTTCAAATCCAGCGCGCTGCTGCCAGGTCACGTGGCAGGACGCAGCACACCCTCTTCCCCTCCTCTCCCTCGGTGCATTCCGGAGTGATATCCGGCTAGGCCTTACGCCGCGCCGTGCCGTACTCCGTGCTGCTGCTGTTCGTGTGCTGTTTGTGTCTGATTTCGAAATCATTCCTTCAAACTTCCGTTTGGGTTTTTTGCTTATAGTAGCTTGCGCCGCGTGTCAGCAATGCAGCCGTTCGCGTACTTTGTGAAAAGTGACCACGCCGAGAAGCATGGAGCCGTTTCATATTGACAACACGTTCGGCTTCAACCGTAGCAACCGCGAAGCAAGAGAAGAAAGCGGTTACTGGAATGCGTCGAGTCTTCGTTTCCACAACACGATCGACTTCAACCGTAGCAGCCGCAAAGCAAGAGAAGAAAGCGGTTACTGGAATGCGTAGAGTCTTCGTTTCCAGGTGAGACCCATAGTGTAGCGCAAGAGTGCGTGCAATTTTCGACCGCGAAAATAAACGAGCGAGCGCAAAGGCGAGAAGGAGCGGAAGGGACGAGGCTCTGTCAGCTCTGTCCTGTTCGTTTCCCTTCGGCATTGCGCGTGAGTCTTTGGTTGTTTCCGCGGCAGCAAAGTGCATTCCACATCGAATCATCAAACTGCTGGTCCGTCAGTGTTCACAGTGTATGCGTTGCGACGCGAGCGCCGAGGTGTATGCATAGATGCGTTTGCTGAATGGCAGGCGCGCGTAGGAGTCCTAAATGTAAATGTGGCAATTGTATACCGCCCAGCGAGGCGCGTGACTGTTTTGGGCTTTCGTTAAGGTGGTTGCCCGACTTCCTGTTCCTTATTCGACGTGGGGCGTGATCGTGCGCTGCCTGCACGCGTGTTTTTGACGCCAGTATCGGCCCGTTGCGAACTGCCGATAGCGTGCGCCGCTCGGTCTGTTTAGCGTTCTGTTATTCGCTACGCGTATGTGCGTCTTTATAGTAATCTGATGTGGCGTCTTAAGGTTAGAACACACCTCTACGAGCCGATTACACCAGCTGTCAAGCTCAGAGTGGGAGGGGTGTGACGCGTCAAGGCATGCAAGCGACTGAGTTAATTGAAGCGACGCGTCACTGCGATACCGCCTGCTCGATCACTTTTGTAACATTGGTACCGTTGCCTGCAGCTGTTATGTTCTTTTAGTTGCTGGCGGCCGTGAATAAAAGTCATTGCTAAATGATGACGAAGAAGTAGCCATAGAAAAAGAGCGCTTTGTAACCCTTTCAAATTAAGTTGTTTGGAATAACCTAAGTAGTACAGAGTTGATCATAAAAACTAGTGTGAGCAAGTGGCGTTATGTATTTGAAGTTTGGCTGTTTAAACATTTTCTTGTGGTTGTGTGAAATGCCAACAATACAAATAATTATCAGGAAGTGCCAGGCATTGTGGGTGCAAAAACACAGCTGGAAATTATGTTATCCAGGTGAAGTGCGTTCTCTTCAGTAGTAAAGAGGTCTGAAAAGAGCTTTGGGGCGATTCTTGTCTTTGCCTGTTCAGCATACATTGCAGAGCACAAGTAGGTGTCGAGTTTTCTCAGATATGTTTTTTTTTCACCTCTGCATTGAGATCAGTGTGTTGCAATGTCTACTTTGGACCAGAGCGTTGATGGCATGCATTGGCATTCCCCTATTCAAAATAACTTGTGTGTCTCTTCTCAATAGGTCATCATCAGATAGTGCCAGTTTCATGCTCAGAAAGAAGCAGTGCTTATATACAGGGGGTCTCGGCTGGCCTCGGAACCCTTACAAAACTAGCGAGGAATCTGAGACTCCCTGTACTAGAATGTAAGGAGCGTATGAATCCGAAGCAAGCAACCAATTTTCTTTTTCTTGTTAGTGGTGGTTGGAACATTTCTCCTGTCATTTCTAAGATTTCGTGGTGATTTTTAGCAAGAATCATTAACACGTTTTCTTATAGCCAAGACGCAAAAAATGCAACGTTGACAGCACAACATACAGGGTGGAAGAAAAAGGGAAACCCGCACCCTCATACCACGATTGAGTCCAGAGCTGGCCGCTCAGCTCTAAGGCTACACAGCAACAACGAGCACAATGGCATAGCCTCAGCTCAGCCGCTTTCTCTCTCTCCCTCTCTAGTTCTCTCCCCACCCGTTCTCGAGTCACTAGAGACCCCCTTCAATGCAGCCAGGCTTTAAAAAATGCCAATATGAAGTAATGGGCTACAGGGCAGCATTCTAAGGTGATATTACAGCATGAGAACAATGCTTTTATTCTTTTTTCCTCTAGTATCCATCTCCCATGGCACTCCTCATAGAAAATCATAGTAGAAGGATAACCATGTCAAGCTTCTGCAGTAATGCCGGTGTCACATGGCACTCCTCAGAGACTGGTCCAGCAAATACGTCTTATTTCACTTCATGAAAAGAATATCAATGGTGTTATATAGTGCAGCTATGAATGCACCTCAAAGATGAGAAACATTATTTGGACTTGAAGCTTGACAGCTTCACTTCTGTGGCCTTTCACTGTAATACGAAAGTAAAAACAGCGGTAATTTTTACACAAACCACCCAGAAAGAACAGACAGGACAGCGCCCGTGTTGTTTATGTAAAAATTAGCGCTGTTTTTACTTTTGTTACACAATGTTACGCCAACTAGTCCAGCAAGAGGTACTGTTAAATGAACTTTTCACTGTAGTTGCAATATTTTTACTGCCTCTAGATCTGAGTGGAAAATAAGCACCGTCTACTGCAAACTACTTCAAGGTCTGTTGAATTATAGCCTGTGCACAAAAAAGCTAAAAGTGCTAAATGGAAAAAGGTGAATGTTCACCATAAATTGTTACCTCTGTGATTATCTTGGTCAGTTCTGATTTTTTTTGCCATTTCACTTGCTTGGTGATGACACTGTGCAAGTTGAGTGAATATACCTGCTCTGCTACACTTACAGGAAATTAGGAGCTTGTAGTGACCTGTTTGACTCAGCCTTTCGGCATGCTACCTGATATCATAGTTCAACAAAGCTTGAAAGAAACTGCATATACTATGGACACCAGATGTTTGCTTGCGTCTTTTTTCAAATGCCTTAGACATTATTGTGCAGGCGCGGACAGAAGTAAACGAAGCGCGCCGCACAAGAAAGAACTGCTTTTCAGCGCCGCCTAGCAAAACCACGCGTAAGCTCAAAATCGCGATACGCATATGCAGGCCCCCTACCAGCGCAACCCTCTCATTGCTCCGCTCGCCTCGCATTCGGCCGTAGTCAGGGTCACGCTGATGATGGTTATGATCGGATGGTTGCACCCTTAGTAGCGAGCGGGCATTTCGGAGCGCACAGACCGCTGCCTTGATGCCAAAAATCCCGCGGGGGCGACGCTATCATTATGTCGTTTCATCTGTGACAGCTGTGGCGCGTTTCCATTGCAAATAGCGCGCGTCCTTCGAACTTAAGTTGCTTCTGGGATTCATTTTCATCTCGCTATAGACCAAATAAACTCAATAGCACTCGATCCACCACCGCAGTTTCGGAATAATTTACACAGTTACCGTTCATTTTCGGCTTGCTCCTACGAGGAACCGACGGAGCGGCAAAGCATGTGCCCTGTGTGTCTGTACTGCACCACAGTGCTCTTGCATTGGAACCTCGCCTAGGAGGTCAGCTTAAAAGGAGATAAAACCGCCGCTCTTGGCGCTTTTTGCAGCGCGATCCAGCGTCTCAAGGATAGTGACTGTTTCCAAATGTGCTGGATGCAGCTGTTGAGTTTCCACACCTATATTCTCAAACAGACCAATGTCTATATGTAACCGGTAGCTGTGAAGTAATACAGCTCGCACAGAAGAGTTTGGATCACTTGCTGGGTTCTGTCGTGGCTCATACTCTGATTAGTGGGCCTTCACGGATACTTATATGCCGAATTTCGCACGCGGGGCACGCAACAGTGACGCACTGCTGCCGCGGCATTCATGTGGGTGAGACAGCGGGTGCTTGTAGTCATCCTAAGATCCAAAGGTGCATGCAAAGTGATTACCATGAGCTCTGCTCCGCACATGACAGCGCGATACGCAGCGCACTGTCTCAGTGGTGATAAGAGCAGGATCCAGTATAGGGGCAGTTTGTTTCGGGGGAGACAGGCAGGGTGCATGCACTGGTGCTGCGTCAGCGCCTGGTAGGAACAAGGCGAATCATCAGTGATAACTGTAAAAAATTAACACAAAACTGCGGCAGCATGCCGAGTGTTTGAGCGCGTTTGCTTGCGAGTAAGACGCAGCAGAGTCCCAGCGGCAGCAAAAGTTCGAAACATGCGGGTTGTTTGCGGCGCAAACACGCCTCCAGCTGTCTCAAACGAAGCGGCTTAATGGTAGAGCCGTCCCCGCGCAATTTGCCTTATCAAGACAGCGGTCTTTGTTTTCCGAAATGTTCGCTAGCTACAAAGAGTACGACCATCCAATCATGATCATCATCAGCACGACACAGACGCCGGACGAATGCGAGGCAAGCGGAGCATTGAGAGGGTCGCGCCGGAAGCGGGCCTGCACATGCGCGTGGCGATTTTCAGCTCTCGTCTGGTTTGGCTAGGCGGCAATGACACGCAGTTCTTGTGCGGCACGCTCTGTTTACTTCTGTCCGCACCCGTACATGGACCACCCCGTGATATTTGCTCTATGACTGGTAAATAATTTATAATTGTCTTTCTCCTTGTTGTTTCAGTATTATCAACCGAACGATGGTTGCGACGTGTAGTTGGTTTTCAGGTCATGGCAAAAGCAAGAAAACTGGTAATATAACTGCTACTATGGCATTTGTTGTCATTCCAGCTTTTGAAACAGGCTGTTTTAGGCGTTGTAGTGAATTAAAACTGCATATCAACATTTATATTGTAGCCTTTTCCATGCCTCAGCAGATATAAAGGCCAACTAGGCATCACAGCCATCATTTGGCTGATCAAGTCTAAACAACATCAGAGAAGGAAATTTAATTATAAATTATTTAATGATAGGCAAATACCATTTGGGGATTCATGTATTCTAATGTCTAATGCAGCGTTTAAAAAAATATATGACCAAAGTTATGTTTTTATAGTCCTTGAAACTTATTTTTTAGGTGTTGTCTATTTCACTGTTCTCATTTTGCAGAGGTAGCAGTGTTCAGTACTGCTTACCTTCTTTTTGTTGTTCTCTTTTCATTCATTGGTTGGGCCCTGTTTTCCTGTGTTATTTGGTGTTCTCTAATCGCATAGTGCATCCCTTCTTTTTTGTTTGTGCACCACTTCTGTTCAGTGTTTTTGTGGTAGGCCTCATGACAGCTGGCAGCTTTCCTTTCATTTTTGCCTTCTCCTCTGACGGTGCTCATGGTACTAGACAAAATATAGTTTACTGAAAGGCTGAATTCTAAATTGTACAACATCATTAATGTGCCCTCTTCCTTTTTAGCACATGCCATTAATGGTGATGCCTACTGTTGCCATGAATCTTACATTGACACAAATTTGTTTCACAAGTGCAGGGCATGCTTTGCTCTCATGTAGAGTTTGTGCATTTACAGTGTATAGCTTGTACATTGTCTCTTAGTTGGTGACTGACACAGTGGCCTCATTGGTTGGCTTTTATATTATTATGAAGGTTAGAATTTGTTTTTCTCACTGCTGATGAGCTTTACAGGAGCTTATGATGCCTTCAACAGTCATGTCTTTTTTATTGCTTTAGTTAGGATACTGAGGCTCAAATGAGCGAGCATCTGAGACCAAAATACCAGTATAACTTCGTGCTGTTTGTCAGCTTTCTTTATGATGTGCATAACTGTTCAAGTAGGAAATAAGTTCAGGTCTTAGTGGTCCTTCATTTTCTTTTGCTTTTCAGCCTTTATGCCAGATGTCAGATTTTGGAGGATAGTTTGTCACATCCTTCATCATTGAAGTAGGTAGCACAATGTACCAGCCGTGACAATTGGTCATTATAACTAAGCACCCCACCTTCCCTTTATGAGCACACCAAAGTTGAGATCTGATGGCAACTTTGATGAGTATTGACACCTGAAGTTGTCTTGTTACAAGCATAATGTTACGGACCACTTTAAAATTTCCTTATGCTATTGGGTTCAAATCATGTTTTTGCTTGCTGTCAAACTCGCTCAACGGCACTTTCATTGTGAAAATTAGTATACCACTTGGAAAAGGCAGCCAGGTCCTTCATTGAATGTGAGTGGTGCACACTGGAATCCTGCTCCTGCAGCAAATCATGTGGGTCATATTGGAGGTTGTGTTAAAAAGTAAAGAAGCATAGATATGAAAATGGTGATACACAGTTATTACCATTTTGTGGCCCTTGACCAATTTCTGTCTTTTAAAGGCACTGTACTAAAAAGAAACTGAAGTGCACTGGAGCCGCTTGAAACGTTTTGTGTGAAGAAAAGGCATACTGACTGTGCTCATGGCAATTTGATGATAGTGCGAAATTTCAAAATGACTATTTTACTACTTCTTTATGAATATGTACTCTCTAGTGTCACAGAAGGTGTAATGACAGAACTTGTCTCTAATTTTTCTTTGCACTTCAGTTTTGTTTCTATTTATATTTTGTATTTCTTAGCATGAACACCACAGGCCATGCACTCCTTTATTACTTTGTATAAGGAAACAGTGGCAAGTCAAGTGTCTGCGTGTGGGCCCCTCGTTGAACACTATTCTAAGGCACTAAGTTGTTTGCCTTGGACTCAATAGTTTATGCGCTTCTAGCTGAAAAAATAAGTAATGTTTCGTTCAATTTTGACTACAAGAACTTTGCTAACTAGGCAGCATGTTGAGGATACATTAGAAATACTGCAGGTCAACCGGCATTAGTGCCTTGCTTGACAAGGGCATGGGCAAGAACTGCAATTAGAAAATTGCTCTTAGCAGTCACTGCGTAGCCGCCGCGGTGGCTGAGTGGTTATGGCACTCGGCTGCTGGCCCGAAAGACGCGAATTCAATCTCGGCCGCGGCGGTCAAATTTCGACGAAGGCGAAATTCTTGAGGCCCGTGTACTGTGCGGTGTCAGAGCACTCTAAAGAACCCCAGGTGGTCGATACTTCTGGAGCCCTTCATTACGGTGTCTCTCATAGCCTGAGTCGCTTTGGGACGTTAAACCCATATAAACCAAACCAGTCACTGCGTGTTGATTTAAACACTGGCAGTGCTCCTACTATATTTATTTTCAGTATTTGCTACCACACATACTAATCTGCGATTTTCAAGGATGAAGTCAATTTCTTTTCAATAATTGTGCAGTTAAAGTTGCATGTTCTAAAATTCGAAGCAAGCAGTTGCCTTTTGTACTTCACACTCCTATCAGAACTCACCACTATTGCATGACACCATCAACATCAAGGTGCAAGTCTTGTGTTGGTAATAAACGAAATGGTTTCTACTTTCTTGTTTCAACAGGCGTTAAAGCATACTGCTGTTGTTGCTGTGAAGCGTACAAATACAATTATTATCATATTCCTGGCTGCAAATATGGAAAAGAATTTTTATATGCGTGTTCTTTTTCCTTTAGGTGTATCTGAATTCAAGGTAGAGAAGGCAATGTATGACACCGTGAAGGGAATCCCAATGGATGCAGTATTTCACAAGAGAACTGCCATTCCCATCTGGTCAACAGAAGCAGTTGTACTATGCAGTTCCAGTGGCAAGTGCTCAGGAGGTGACAGCGGAAGGCAAGGAAAAGGTTCTCCACAAGGCTAAGCATAGAGGGCTGGGATAGTCGGTTCTGGGAAGAATTATGAGACATTCCAGCACACAAAAAATATGTCCGGTGTCCGTGGTGTCTATCCTCTTCGTTCGTGCATTTTTGTACGCTGGAGTGTGAAAAATGGATGCACTGAGAGGTAATTGCTACCTGTAGCTGGATTTATCTCAGGGGCATATACTAACTCCATCAGTGTATGTGAGAATTACGACTCAGGTTTGTTAGTGGTTTATAATATGAAAGCGCCCAACAAAGGATAATGCCAGACATACAAGACGTGATCAAATATTTGTAGATGTCTTCATGTGAAAGTTTATTTACAGGAGGTTAATTGATGGGTTCAGTTAGCTCGTGTGAGGATAAAAGCAACTTAAAAGCCTAGGCTCTATGTTCAGTGCGGCAGTGCATAACCAGTGAAATTACTCATTATGAATAACGTTTAGTGAATATGTACTTCTCATGCCATGGAAACAGAAGATGGACGGTACTTAGCAGTCATTTGCCCTGAGGATTTTAGCTACTGAGGCCAAAGTGATGCTGATTCTGTATAGGCATTCGTGGGTGCCGCCACATTTGCCATCGTCCATGAATCCTCTGGTTGCCTCTACTTAACGAAAATTTGTATGTTATAACTTGTAGCCATCACTGAAAGCATTTTGCACGAAAATAAGCTTGAATTGAATGCTAGCTGGCCTATTGTTGTCCTGTCAGATGCATGATGGAAGTGACTGTTAGAGTCCATCATGTAGCCCATAATGAACCCCTGTTTGCCCTTACCTTCTCTGCTCTCTTGTCTAGCTGTTATGAATACAGTTTTACAAGTCACGTTCTAACTTCAGCTACTTCAGCTTGCATGTAAAAAGATTTTGGCTACTTTTTACTGAAGCATAGGTGTGCTTGAGCACTCTTTCGCTAGCTTTGCTGCATGCTTTATAAAAATAGTTTGTAGCATTGAATATGACAAAGCATATCTTAGCCACTTTTTTCACACTTAGCAGGGACTGCCCAGCGGGGCCTGTAGAGATGGCTCGAAGCGGTTGCAATATTTTGTTGCATACATGTTGGGAGGAATCATGCGACTAGTGAGTTACGTATATGTGTGGCAGTAAACATTGCTACTTTGGAAAAGGCGCCGGTCTGCCATACAATGTCAGCGAAGCTTAACGAACCCCACTTGGTCTAAACTAATTTTGAGCCCTGCACTACAGTGTCCTGAAGCCATTATTGTTTTCTGCCTTGCTGTGAGAAGCGGATCTTGCAAGTGATCTGCCTGCTTAGAACCAGTCAACTTGTTAAGCTTATTCACTTAACTCATAATCAACTCGGACATTTTTTATAACTGGAACCCTAACGCTTGGATGCACCAAAAGAATTGCATCTCACTGGAAGACAGGGCGTGCTAGGCACTATAGTGGGCAATGCACAGTACGCAGAATCTAGTGTGGGTTTTGTATGTGTGCAAGTGTCTGCAGGTACTCTGCAGTCAACTGCACCAGAGGCTCAGGATGTATATAGCAAGCTATACCTAAACAAAACTCATGTGCGCTCAGGCAGCTTTGGTTTTAATACATTCAGCAGGAAAAATAATCTGGCAGCTTTTTTTTGCACTTCTGTTGGGGTTTTACCAGTGCCAGAGTTCATCGCATCTTGTTTAAGATTTCCTTTCGAATCATTAACATTCCACCCTTGTCATTTTGTATGCGGCATTCAGCTGAAAATAAATTTCAGCAGGCGGCTTTTTATGATTTGCTGCCACTTTTTTGGAAGAAATGAAGAGGAATGGTCTTCTAAATAGATGCAGCCAG
Source organism: Amblyomma americanum (assembly GCF_052857255.1). NCBI lineage: Eukaryota > Metazoa > Arthropoda > Arachnida > Ixodida > Ixodidae > Amblyomma > Amblyomma americanum. Next base: position 435,948,961 of record NC_135497.1, read on the forward strand.
CCATGCAGTGCTTTACAGTTCTGCACCCTGTGCGCATAAAGTCTAAATACATGGATTTTGTCACCCTGAAATATACTCACATCAGATATTTTTTTTTAGTCGAACTACATCTTGTCTCCTTTTTGTGCCCATCTTTATGCGCATCTTTTAATCACTGCTGTAATTCCTTAATTTCTCTTATTTTTGTTTTCTGCAGCAGTAGAATTTCCATATCAATTTATTTCTCTAGGCTACCAAGTATTAGTATCTCTGAGCCTGGTTTTGAATCAAATTACCGGAGATGCTAGAGTGCTGTTGATTGTCTCAGAAAGCCTGACTGTGTTGGAAGGACTGTCATGCTCAATATCAGCTGCAATGCCAAAATATGACAGGAATTCAGATTATGATGCAGGCGTACCCAACTGTATTGTAAATATATGCAGTTAGCTATGAATACAAAAGAAAAACACAACGCAATAATTCACATTTTCATACACACAGCATGATGATGAACAGGGGCAAGGTGGAGGGACCTCAAAGTGTTTTTCGGTGTCTTCCCCCTTGTCCATGTTCATCATTGTACTGTATGAATGAAAGTGTGAAATACTTGCTCATGCAGATACTGATTTCAAGCAAATTAATGCAAGTGGGCTGCTTTATGTGAGTAGCATTGATTTACTGTAGAGGCATTTCGAGTCGTATTGAATGTGTACTGTATGTTTGAATTACTGAGCTAAATTTAATAGCAGTATTTGCTCGTTGTCTTTGCACCGTGATTATTATAGTGTATTTCACACAAACTCGTGGTTTTGTTCTGTTCTTCAGGCATTGTGGCTACACAGCTGGAGTCAAGCTGCTATCAGGGAAATTCAACCTATTCAACTTTGCCAGAAAAGATGCACGCTATGATGCTAGGGGCCTCCATCTTGACTATACTGCCAGTTTTGTCTACCAATGAAGCTAAGGACGCTTTTGTGCAAATGTGAGCGTTTTTTCTTTCTTTACGATACGTGCTTGCTCTTCGGCAAGAACAGAAATGATGTGGTTATGTGCATGCTCCAGTGTACAATCATGTGGAAAATTATGACGCTGCGAGTGTGTGCCATACTATGCCTAACTGCGTGCAGGTGCCATCTGATGAAATGCTCGTGCCATCAAGGCCGGCGCAGCGAGATTGTTGGATCTTAGTGCACCTGACTCGGCATCAGGAGTGCTTGCTATTTTACACCATTTGGCATGCATTCGCTGGGATCTCTTAATTTTTCTCACGATAGTATCTCCAAACTCACAGCATCTCAATCAAGACATTCTACGGTATACCAACCACCCCAAATCGAATGGTACATAGACCACACCAGGAAACACCAAACGAAACCACACCAGAGCCGGTATTAGACAACCGGGTCACAGCACAGAAAACCAGACCAGAACGCACTAAAGCACACCACACTACGCCACATCAGGACCCGTGTCTGAAAATCCTGGTCTGGTCGGGACACCAGACATGGTCACACCAGAACCCATGTCTAAAAAAGCCAGTTTGGTGTAAACACCAGAAACAGGCTGGTGTTTTTTTTCGACTGGGTATATGGCATTTCTTCAATTGTGCCTATGAACTACTGGCAACGTATTGATTCCTTTCAATATAATTTTGATGCATAGTGTTTTGTTCAGCTGTAGGTTAATTTGAGCCTTCTACATATGGTGAGTCCATTTCAGATTAAGTTGGGACTTCGAAATTGCCTCATGTTGCATTTGGATTTGTAGACCTGAAAGCTTCATTTTGTACAAGTGCATTTGAAAGAGGATTTTCTTTATATAATATCTAGCCTACTACAAGAAATTAGCACAAGCATTAGCCTTGCTGTTCATAGTGGCAGCCGACGGTTATGTTCTTACATCACTCATTTAGCTCCAGACTACAATTTTGCCATGGTTTAAGGTGGCCTTAAAGTAATGGCTTCACTTTTTTCCCCCTTATTGTTTGGGAAGTGTATGCCATTGAGTCGTGCATAAAAGGAAGTTCATATGATGATGCAAAGATGGGCATTTAGAAGACAACAGAGAATTCTGGTATCATTAAGCTGAGTCACACCACTGTGATCATAGGTCTCTGAGTCCTCTGTATTATCCTGTTCTACATCCTTCTGATTTTTTGTTGACTTGCACATGGTTCCTCAAAGAGGGAGTTTTATGAATGGTTCAATGTATGGTTTTCATGGCATAGTTCACTTTGTATAATCTGTATAATCTATTTAAGATCAAAAAGCTAGCACTCGTTGGGAGTGAGCCAGCTGATGAGGCTACAAAACTTATGAAGACTAGTGAAGACTCCTGTGGCCCTTATGTACTCAATGAAGGGGCGGGGCGAAAAAGAAGCATTTAAGAACCTACGGCTGTACAGCGCAATTTTTGGTGAGTACATGTGAATATTATGAAGGTTATAGACACTTTGTGAACACACCATCTAATTGGAGGAAAAAGCTACTTTCAATCTGCCTGGTGTGGTTTTCAGCACTTCCGTTATCAATTACTGAGTAGCCATCCAAATATAAAGGACTATAGGTACCAAATTTTTGCTTGTGCGTTTTTTTCTTTCAAACCATGCGTTAGACATTCTATACATGTACGACCACTAAATAATTAATATTTAATTGCATAGTGGTGGTTCAAAAGTGCCAACACACACGGACCAAGAGACGAGACACACAAATCAGCACTGATCTTACAACTGATTTTTTTCTTCGGAAGAAGCACATCCTATATATACATACGGAAAAACAGCGCACATGTGCGATGTCAACAAGACTCCTAGTGCTAGTAAAAGGTAAAAACCGCTTTAAAAGCATGTATGTATCTGCAGAACCGCTACCCACTATGTAGCATATTGACTTCTCGAAGCGATAATGTAACAGATGGCGTACTCACGCACCCATTACTTTTTTATTAATACGAAACGCCTCAGCTACGTCTCTAGTACGCTGGTCAGAATGAGCGAACAAGACATCAGTATCGTCAAAAAAATGGCGTACATTTTCACGTGAAACAATGCTTAGCTAGGTTAGTTTCTTAAATAATAAGCGTGCTCCATGAGCCGCACGTTAACGCAGTGGCCAATCTGGCCTATGTAGGTAAGGACACAGAACAGGGATTTGATACACTACGCCAGTCTTACAGGGAACATATCTATTTTCATGATTTATATTGCAAGCATTTCTTCTGCGCCCTTCATGCTTTCTTTTAACTGCCGCCCCCACTCTTTCTATCTTGTTAGGTGCAGGGTACAGAACCTTTACCCTATGCTTGCTCCCCACTCTCTTTAATCCCTGTCTCGTAAACCTTGCGTCCTCCTCCCGCAGCCAATTTTCGAGAATTGTTGTTGTCATCCACGCTCTCCCATTTGCAGTGTAGGCCACAGGTAGATTTCAAATGCCCTTGAAGCAACGTGGGTGTCTCGATTTTGCTACCACCAGCATCTTTAACTTTTCATTGCCTGCCTTATTAGCACCCACCAGCACGGTAATGCGCTCTTTGCTGCGCTTCCCACCTGTACAGGCTTCGCCTCTGTAGGCGAGAGTCTTCGATGGAAGCTCCTTGTAGAAGAGGCCCATCTCGTCGACGTTGAATACGTCTCGTGGCTCATAGCTGTTTAAAATCTCCTGCAGCCGTCCGCGTTGCCAGTCAGCGCAGACTTCTCTATTCACTGCATTATTGTCTCCTGAAATGGATTTGAAGACTAGACCATGGCGCTTTTTAAATCTGCTAAGCCATCCGTCGCTGACGCAGGAATTCTCAACTCCCATTTGCAGGGCTATCTCCCGCGCCTTTTGCTCCAAAATTGGTCCACTTATGGAAAAACTGGCACTCCGCGCACGCTTAAACCACAGAAAAAGAACCTTTTCAAGTTCTTCATACGGTGTCGTCCTCATACGCATCCGGTTAGAAGCGAAGGTCACAGACTTGACAGCTCCTTGAATGACGTCTTTGTTTTTCATGATCCGCGAAAGCGTCGACTTCGGGACGTCGAACTTCTTCGCGACTTCTGTTTTTGAAAGGGAACTTCGCTCAAGCTCCTGCAGAATTTGTAACTTCTTTTCAAGCGAGAGCGCTTTGTGCGGGCGCTTCTTAACGCTTTCCATTACGTCGACGCACCGACAACACCGATCGCATGTAGGCCTAACGCAGAACAACAAAAACAAAATTATCAAGCGACTTACTGGATTGGCTTGTCCCGGCTATAGCGTTGGCTGCGAAGAAGTCGTTCATGGTTGCGAGACTGCCGCTGACATATGCGAGCACAAATACGCTCGGGAGGATTCCAAATTTTTAACTTTTGTGCCGTTTAGCCGAGGGTAACACGTTAGTCGTGTTCCAATTATCCGAGAATTTTACTGCGGCAGATATACGAAACCAACCAAGAAACCCTGCTTAATTTTGTTTATCAGTAAGTTTCATTTAACAGAGTTTCGTTTATAGGGCGTCCACTGTAATTTGCGCAGTACGATTTCCCCCCCACGTCCATCCCTGCCCCCATCACCCAAACTATTCTGCCTGCCGTCCACTGTAATTTTGAGGCAGTAGCGGATTTCCTCCGAAATGAGAGGCGGGCACTATGTGATGGTTTTAGCATAGATGTGGTTGATTTGTTTTATTCTCTTCCACACTTTGAACTAATCCAGTATGTTCAGCATTGATTACGAATGAGAGCGATGAATGCGTGTTCCAAAATGTGTGTGGAATCACAACAGGATTCTTTCTTTAACTGTTATCTTACTACCTGAGTAACACGTTTGTTGAGTGGGATGGTTGTCTTTATATGCAAAAATCTGGTGTGTGCATTGGTGCCAAGGTAGCTCCCATTCTCAGTTACATTTATCTAAGCAGGGTTGATATGAAAGTTGAGACTGATCTAGCCGGTTATTGCATATGCATTTTCTGTTATGTGTATGATTACCTGGTGCTGGCTAGGTCCGTGAATCCAGAATTTGTGTCAAATGTTCATAGTTTTGCACGTAATTAGTCGGAGCTGAGGTTCACACATGAAGTCCCTCAAGAAAGTCTTGCAGTTCCTTAATTAAAATTCTCTTTCGAACCCAACCATGTCTGTTGGCAGTATTCCCCTAGAAGTGAAAAGTCCCTTTTGAATTACAGGTCTTTTCATTCAAAGCTTGCAAAAAGTGGCATCGTTACGGGATGCTTAGGCATGGCAGTAAAGAAATCTTATCACAAAATGATGCTTAGTCTCTTAGCCCAAATAGACAGATGTAGGTAAGCTGGTTTCTGGGACTCAGTTCTCGTTTCAAGTGCAGACAGTCCTCCATGAGCTGAAATCGTCTGCAAGTACCTCGGGGTTGGAAAAGGGTTCGGAAGAAGGGAGAAGAAAGGTAGTGGGTTATGCCATATGTCCACACGCTATCGCACCGGATTAAAAAGAGTCGGAAGCAAGCATGGGGCAAAGGTTCTGTTCCCTGCACCTAACAAGCTAGAGAGTGGGGGCGGCAGTTCAAAGAAAGCATCAAGGGTGCAGAAGAAATGCTTGCAACATAAATCATGAAAATAGATGGTGTAGAAGAGAAGACTGGCGTAGCGTATCAAATCCCTCAGTCCTGTGACCTTACCTACATAGGTCGAATTGGCCGCTGCGTTAACGTGCGGCTCATGGAGCACGCTAATTCTTTAGAAAAGAAACTAACCTAGCTAAGCATTGTTTCACGTGCAAATGTACGCCATTTTTTTGACGATACTGACGTCTTGTTCGCTCATTCTGACCAGCGCACTAGAGAAGTAGCTGAGGCGTTTTATATTATCAAAAAAAGTAATGGGTGCTAAGTATGCCATCTCTTACATTATCGCTTCGAGAAATCAATATGCTACTTAGTGGGTAGTGGTTCTACAGATATTCACATGCTTTTAAAGCAGTTTTTTCCTTGTACTAGCTCTAGGAGTCTTGCTGACACTGTGCATGTGCGCTGTTTTTTCGTGTGTGTATATATGACGTGCTTCTTCGTAATAATAAATCTGTTGTAAGTTCAGCGGTGGTTTGTGTGTCTCGTCTCTTACATGGTCCGTGTGGGTTTGCGCTTTTGAACCACCAGTATGGATCAACACCAACTAGCGCAATGTGCAGTTTTTCTGATATTTAATTTCTTCTTGACGCTGTTTCGGTTTCATCAGTCAAACGATGACTGTGACATGTAGTTGGTGTTTAATTCACATGAGGCATAAAAAATCGGTTACATTAATGCCGACAGGTCATTTTTTGTCATTCCAGGTCTTGGAAGAGGCTGGATTAAATGTCGTAGTCAATTAAAGCTACATATCAGTGATTGTATTAGTTTTTCTAGTTGCATCATATGACCAAAACATCAACTTGACGACAGTCGGCGTTCGGTCGATGAAACCAAAACAGCATGAGAGAAGAAATTCGATTATAAATTATTTAGCGGGGTTGTAGGCAAGTACTACCTGGTAATCCATGTATTTTATTATCTAACGCATCATTTGACAGAAGAAAGCACGCAATAAATTTAGGTGTCTATATTCCTTTATTGGCTCATGCACCTTTCGGTTATTCTTATTTTGGATATTTATGTTTATTATGGTTACGGATATTAACAGTAAACGAAATTTGCTGATATTTCAAGCATTGCACATTGTAGCATTGCATACGGCTGTGAAGCATTTCCTGAAAAATGTGACTATAATACTTTGGAAAGTGATTTTTATCCACCATACTGAATCTCAATTTGATGTGTGTGTTATTTGTTCACTTTTACATCTGCTATGCAGCGCAGAATTCCAACAGCCACCATGGAAGGCAACAACAGAGTGGCTGCCTTCGTGCTGGGGGCGAGAGACTGGGATGGTGGTCGGAAAGTTCGGATGATGGGGGCGGACCCTTCACCCCAGTAATTGGGCTTTGTATGCAAGAATGCCCAAAATGTCTTGCAAAAACAAATAAATAAATAAGAAGCATTCTTACTTGCATTGTAATTTCAGTAGTAACATGTACACAAAAAATACTGATGAAGTGAAGAAAGCCTCTCTGGGTTGGCAAGGTGGGCCATAAGTCTAATTCGGTTGGTGGGCCCAAAGGCATACAGCTATTAGTTTTATATGGGTTACCTTCATTGACTTCCCGCAAGTTATCACCTAAGAAGCCCACTGGGACCAGAACGGCTAAACCACAGGGGCCCAGTACGGGCCTGCCCACGGGTGCCCAGTACGGGCTAGCCCACGGAGGCCCGACACGGGCCAGCCCACGGAGGCCCGACACGGGCCAGCCCACAAAGGCCCGGCACGGGCCAGCTCACGGTGGCCCGGCACGGGCTAGCCCACAGAGGCCCGGCACGGGCTAGCCCACGGAGGCCCGGCACGGGCCTGCCCAAGGAGATCCAGCGCGGAGCCTTGTGGGGCTATGCAGTGAGCCAACTGGGCAACCCTTGAGGGTCCCCCCTGATGCCGAGTTGCAAATCCCGCACATATCCCACGTCGGGCCCCTATGGGCAGCCCGTGCCGGGCCCACAAGGGCCCGCAGTTCAGAGCCCCATTTGTGCTACTTGAGTTATCTTCAAAATGGAGTTTCTCCAACATAGAATTTCTATATCAGGAAGTTTTTCCAACAGGGAGTATCTCCAACAGGTTTCTCTAACAAGGAGCTTCGCCAACAGTTTCTCCAGCAGGGACTTTCTCCAACATTTACTTTCTCGACCATGCAGTTTCTCGGAGAGAGTTTCTCTAATAGGGATTTTGTCCAACAGGGACTTGCTCCAACATAGAGTTTCTCAAACATGGAGTTTCTCCAAACGAAGTTTCTCCAACATGAATTTTCTCCTAAAGGAAGTTTCTCCAACAGAGTTTGTCCAACAGAGAGTTTCTCCAACATTGAGTTTCTCTAACTTGAGGTTTCTCCAACATGGAGTTCCTCCAAGATGGAATTTCTCCAACAAGAAGTTTCTCCAATAGGAAGTTACCTCCAACAATAAGTTACTCCAAACAGGGAGTTTCTCTAACAGGATGTTTCTCCAACATAAAGTTTTACCAACATGGAGATTCCGCAACAGGGAGCTTATCCAAAAGGGATTTTTCTAACAAGGAGTTTCTGTACTATAAGGTTTCTTGAACATTGAGTTTATAAAAACGGAAGTTTCTCCTACAGGAAGTTTCTCCAACAAGGTGTTTCTCCAACATGCAGTTTCTCTAATAGAGAGTCTATGCCAGGACCTTTCTCCAACAGGGAGTTTCTCCAACTTGAAGTTTTCGAACATGGGGTTTCTCCAACATTGAGTTTCTTCATGATAGAGTTTACGGAGTTTCTCGAATACGGAGTTTCTCCAGCGTAGACTTTTTCCAACAGTGAGTTGCTCCAAAATAAAGTTTAGCGATTTCCACCAATATCGAGTTTCTCCAACATGGAGTTTTTCTGGCATTTTGTTTCAAAAACAGGGAATTTCTGGAAGATGAAGTTCCTCCAAGAGAAAGTTTCTCGACAAGAAAGTTTCTTCAATAGGAAGTTTCTCCAATAGCAGATTTCTCTGAATTGGAGTCGCTCCAATATGCCGTTTCTCCAGCATAAAGTTATTTCAAGAGCAAGTTTCTCCAACATAGAATTTTTCCAACAGGGTGTTTCTCCAACATGTAGTTTCTCGAACATGAAGTTTCTCGAACATGAAGTTTCCTGAACATGGAGTTTCTCCAACCTACAGTTTCTCCAACCTACAGTTTCTCCAAAACGAATTTTTTTGCATGGATTTTCTCCAACAGGGAGTTTCTCCTACAGAGAGTTTGACCAACATATATTTTCTCCAACATCGGATATCTCTCACATGAAGTTTCTCCAACAGGGAGTATCTCCAACAGGTTTCTCTAACATGCAGATTCGCAAAGAGAGTTTCTCCAACATGGACATTCTCCAACAGTTACATCCTCCAGCACAGAGATTTTCCAACATGAAATTTCTCCAACAGGGAGTTTCTGCAACATGGAGTTTCACCAACATAGAGCTTTTCCAACATGAATTTTATGCAACATGGAGTTTCCCCAAGATTGAGTTTATCCAACACGGAGTGTTTCTAAGATAGTTTGTCCACAGGGAGCTTCAGCAACATGGAGGTTCCCCAACATAAAGTTCATCCAAAAGGTAATTTTGTCCAGCATAGAGGTTCTCAAACATGGACTCTCTCCACAGGAAGTTTATCCAACAGGGAGTTTCTCCAAGAGGTAGTTTCTCCTACGGAGTTTCTCCAACAGGGAGTTTATCCAACATGAAGTTTCTCCAACATGGAATTTATCCAACAGGTCATTTCTCCAAATTGGAGTTTCTCAAACATGAAGTTTCTAGACAAGTTTTTCTGCAACATGGAGTCTCTCCAACATGCAGATTCTCCGACAGGCAGTTTCTCCAACATAGATTTTCTGCAACATAGAGTTTCTTCAAACGGCAGTTTATCCAACATGAAGTTTCTACAACATGAATTTTCTCCAAAAGGAAGTTTCTCCAAAAGAGTCTCTCTAACACGGCGTTTCTCCAACATGGAGTTTCTCCAGCATGAAGCTTCTCCAACACGGAGTCTTCCAACAAGGAGTATCTCCCACATGTTTCTCTAACATATAGCTTTGTCAACAGGGAGTTTCTCTAACATAGAGCTCCTCCAACATGGACTTTCTCCAGCATAGAGTTTCTCCAACATGCAATTTATCCAGCAGGGAGTTTCTTTAAAATAGAGCTTCTTCAACAAGGAGTGTCTGCAACAGTTTCTCCAACATAGAGTTTCTATAACATAGTTTCTCCAAAAAGGGGTATCTAAAACAGGTTTCTCTAACATGGAGCTTCGCCAACATGGAGTTTCTCCAACATGGCTTTTCTCCAACATTTACTTTCTCTAGCACGGATTTTCTCCAACCTCGAATTTATCCAATAGAGAGATTCTACAACATGGAGTTTCGGCAACGTTTAGTTTCTGCAACATAGAGTTTCTCCAAGAATGAGTTTTTCCAACAGGTAATTTCTCCAGCATAGAGTTTCTCAAACAGAGTTTATGAACAGGGAATTTCTCCAACAGGGAGTTCCTCCAACATGAAGTTTCTGCAACATAGAGTTTCTGCAGCAGAGTTTCTTCAAAATGGACTTTCTCCAACATGAAGGTTCGCCAACAGGGAGTTTCTCCAACATGGTATTTGTCCAGCATGCAGTTCCTCCAACATAAAATTTCTCCAAAAGGGAGTTTCTCCAACATAGAGTTTCAGCAGCATGGAGTTTCTCCAATATGGAGTTTCTCCAACATGGAATTTCTGCAACCTAGAGTTTCTGCAACATGGAGTTTCTGAAAATAGAGTTTCTCCAACATTCATTTTCCCCAAACGGAAGTTTCTCCAACACTCTCAAACAGAGAGTTTCTTCAAAATTGAGCTTCTGCAACAAAGTTTCTGCATGTTTATTCTAAAATGGAGATTCTACAACATGAAGTGTCTCCAACAGAGATTGTCTCCCACAGGTTTTTCTAACATGAAGCTTCGCAACAGGCAATTTCTCCAACATGGAGTTTCTCCAACATGGACTTTCTCCAGAATGAAGTTTCTTCAAAAGGGAGTTTATACATGAACTTTCCCCAACGGGCAGTTTATTCAACATGGAGTTTCTGCAACATGAAGTTTCTTTAACATGAAGTTTATCCGACAGGTAATTTCTCCAAAATAGAGTTTATCAAACATGCAGTTTCTCCACAAGTTGTTTCTGGAACATGGAGTTTCTCCAACAAGAAGATTCTCCAACGGGCAGTTTCTGCAACATGCAGTTTCTCCAACATGGAGTTTCTCCAACACTGAGTTTCTCCAACATGAATTTTCCCCAAAAGGAAGTTTCTCCAACAGGGTGTTTCTCAAACATGGAGTTTGTCCAGCATGGAGTTTCTCCAACAGGGAGTATTCCAACAGCGAGTATCTCCAACAGGTTTCTCTAACATGGAGCCGTGCCAAAAGGGAGTTTCTCCAACATGGACTTTCTCCAGCATAGAGTTTCTGCAAAAGGAAGTTTCTACAACATAGTTTTTCCAACAGGAAGTTTCTCCAACATGCAGTTTTTCCAGCAGGAATTTTCTTTAAAATAAAGATTCGGCCACACGTGTCTGCAAACAGTTTCTCCAACATGGAGTTTCTATAACATTAAGTTTCTCCAACAAGGAGTATCTCCAACAGGTTTCTCTAACATGGAGCTTCGCCAAAAGGGAGTTTCTCCAACATGGAGTTTCTCCAACATTTTCTTTCTCTAGCACGGAGTTTCTCCAATCTAGAGTTTCAAAAAAAGAGATATTCTCCAACATGGAGTTTATACAGCATTAAGATTCTGCAACTTAGAGTTTCTCCAAGATGGAGTTTATCCAACAGGTAATTTCTCCAGTATAAAGTTTCTCAAACATGAAGTTTCTGAACAGCGAGTTTCTCCAACGAAGTTTCTCAAACATGGAGTTTCTGCAACATAGCTTTTCTGCAAGAGTTTCTCAAAAATGAAGTTTCTGAAACGTGCAGTTTCTTCAACAGGGAGTATCTGCAACAGGTTTCTTTAAAATGGAGTTTCGCCAACAGGGTGTATCTGCAACAAGTTTCTCTAACATGAAGTTTTGACAACAGGAATTTCTCCAAAATGGAATTTCTCCAAGAGGGAGTTTCTACAACATAGCGTTTCTGCAACTTGGAGTTGCTTCAAAAGGCAGTTTCTCCAACATGGAGTTTCTGCAAAATGAAATTTCTTCAATATGGAGTATCTCCAACATGAAATTTCTGCAACATAGAGTTTCTGCAACATCGAGTTTCACCAACAGCGAATTTCTTCAAAACGGAGTTCCTCCAACATGAATTTTCTCCAAAACAAAGTTTCTCCAACACGGCATTTCTCCAGCAAGAAATTTCTCCAACAGGTTGTTTCTCCAACATGGAGTTTCTCCCACAGCTTCTCCAACTGGAATTTTCTTCAACATTCAGTTTCTCTAGCATGAATTTTCTCAAACAGATAATTTCTCCAACATGGAGTCTCTCAAACATGCACTTTCTCCACAAGTTGTTTTTGCAACAAGGAGTTCCTTCAACTTAGAGTTTCTCCAACAAGAAGTTTCTCCAACTTGGAGTTTCTCCAACCAGGAGTTTCTGCAACATGAAGTTTCTGCAACAGAGAGTTTCTGGAACAGGGAGTTTCTGAAAACGGAGTTTCTCCAACATTCATTTTCTCCAAACGGAAGTTTCTCCAACACTCTCAAACAGAGAGTTTCTTCAAAATTGAGCTTCTGCAACAAAGTTTCTGCAAGTTTCTTCTAAAATGGAGTTTCTACAACATGAAGTGTCTCCAACAGGGATTGTCTCCTATAGGTTTTCCTAACATGAAGCTTCGCCAACAGGGAATTTATCCAACATGGAGTTTCTCCAACATGGACTTTCTCCAGAATGAAGTTTCTCCAACAGGGAGTTTCTACAACCTGAACTTTCCCCAACGGGCAGTTTCTTCAACATGGAGTTTCTGCAACATGAAGTTTCTTTAACATGAAGTTTATCCAACAGGTAATTTCTCCAAACAAGAGTTTATCAAACATATAGTTTCTCCACTAGTTGTTTCTGGAACATGGAGTTTCTCCAACAAGAAGATTCTCCAACAGGCAGTTTCTGCAACATACAGTTTCTCCAATATGGAGTTTCTCCAACACTGAGTTTCTCCAACATGAATTTTCCCAAAAAAGAAGTTTCTCCAACAGTTTCTCCAACAGGGTGTTTCTCCAACATGCCGTTTGTCCAGCATGGAGTTTCTCCAACAGGAAGTAATCCAACAGCAAGTATCTCCAACAGGTTTCTCTAACATGGATCCTTGCCAACAGGGAGTTTCTCCAACATGGACTTTCTCCAGCATGAAGTTTCTGCAAAGGGAAGTTTCTACAACATAGAGTTCTTCCAAAAGGAAGTTTCTCCAACATGCGGTTTTTCCAGCAGGAATTTTCTTTAAAATAAAGATTCTGCCACGAGAAGTGTCTGCAACAGTTTCTCCAATATGGAGTTTCAATAACATTAAGTTTCTCCAAAAAGGAGTATCTCCAACAGGTTTCTCCAACATGGAGCTTCGCCAAAAGGAAGTTTCTCCAGCATGGAGTTTCTCCAACATTTTCTTTCTCTAGCACGGAGTTTCTCCTATCTAGAGGTTCTCCAAAAGAGATATTCTCCAACATGGAGTTTATGCAGCATTGAGATTCTGCAACATAGAGTTTCTCCAAGATGGAGTTTAACCAACAGGTAATTTCTCCAGGATAAAGTTTCTCAAACATGAAGTTTCTGAACAGTGAGTTTCTCCAACGAAGTTTCTCAAACATGGAGTTTCTGCAACATAGATTTTCTTCAACAGAGTTTCTCAAAAATGAAGTTTCTGAAACATGCAGTTTCTTCAACAGGGAGTATCTGCAAAAGGTTTCTTTAAAATGGAGTTTCGCCAACAGGTAGTGTCTGCAACAGGTTTCTCAAACATGAAGTTTTGACAACAGGAATTTCTCCAAAATGGTATTTCTCCAAGAGGGAGTTTCTACAACATAGCGTTTCTGCAACTTAGAGTTTCTCCAAAAGGCAGTTTCTCCAACATGGAGCTTCTGCAACATGAAGTTTCTCCAATATGGAGTATCTCCAACATGGAATTTCTGCAACATAGAGTTTCTGCAACATCGAGTTTCACCAACAGCGAATTTCTCCAAAACGGAGTTTCTCCAACAAGAATTTTCTCCAAAACGAAGTTTCTCCAACACGGCATTTCTCCAGCAAAAAATTTCTCCAACAGGTTGTTTCTTTAACATGGAGTTTCACCCGCAGCTTCTCCAACAGGAATTTTCTTCAACTTTCAGTTTCTCTAGCATGAAGTCTCACAAACAGATAATTTCTCCAACATGGAGTCTCTCAAACATGCACTCTCTGCACAAGTTGTTTTGCAACATGGAGTTCCTTCAACTTAGAGTTTCTCCAACAAGGAGTTTCTCCAACTTGGAATTTCTCCAAGATGGAGTTTCTGTAACATGAAGTTTCTGCAAAAGAGAGTTTCTGCAACAGAGTTTCTCCAAAATAGACTTTCTCCATCATGAAGTTTCGCCAACAGGGAGTTTCTCCAACATGGAGTTTCTCCAACATGGTATTTGTCCAGCCTAGAGTTTCTCCAACATGAAATTTCTCCAAAAGGGAGTTTCTCCAACATAGAGTTTCTGCAACATGGAGTTCCTCCAATATGGAGTTTTTCCAACATGGAATTTCTGCAACATAGAGTTTCTGCAACATGGAGTTTCTTCAACAGGGAGTTTCTGAAAACGGAGTTCCTCCAACATTCATTTTCTCCAAACGGAAGTTTCTCCAACACTCTCAAACAGAGAGTTTCTTCAAAATTGAGCATCTGCAACAAAGTTTCTGCAAGTTTCTTCTAAAATGGAGTTTCTACAACATGAAGTGTCTCCAACAGGGATTGTCTCCTATAGGTTTTTCTAACATGAAGCTTCGCCAACAGGCAATTTCTCCAACATGGAGTTTATCCAACATGGACATTCTCCAGAATGAAGTTTCTCCAACAGGGAGTGTATACAACATGAACTTTCCCCAGCGGGCAGTTTCTTCAAAATGGAGTTTCTGCAACATGAAGTTTCTTTAACATGAAGTTTATCCAACCGGTAATTTCTCCAAAATAGAGTTTATCAAACATGGACTTTCTCCGCAAGTTGTTTCTGGAACATGGAATTTCTCTAACAAGAAGATTCTCCAACACGCAGTTTCTGCAACATAGTTTCTCCAACATGAAGTTTATCCAACACTGAGTTTCTCCAACATGAATTTTCCCCAAAAGTAAGTTTCTCCAACAGTTTCTCCAACAGGGTGTTTCTCCAACATGGAGTTTGTCCATCATGGATTTTCTCCAACAGGGAGTATTCCAACAGCGAGTATCTCCAACAGGTTTCTCTAACATGGAGTCTTGCCAACAGAGAGTTTCTCTAACATGAACTTTCTCCAGCATGAAGTTTCTTTAAAAGGAAGTTTCTACAACATAGAGTTTTTCCAACAGGAAGTTTCTCCAACATGCAGTTTTTCCAGCAAGAATTTTCTTTAAAATAAAGATTCTGCCACAAGAAGTGTCTGCAACAGTTTCTCCAACATGGAGTTTCTATAACATTAATTTTTTCCAACAAGGAGTATCTGCAACAAGTTTCTCTAACATGGAGCTTCGCCAAAAGGGAGTTTCTCCAACATGGAGTTTCTCCTACATTTTCTTTCTCTAGCACGGAGTTTCTCCAATCTAGAGTTTCTCCAAAAGAGATATTCTCCAACATGGAGTTTTTGCAGCATTGAGTTTCTGCAACAAAGAGTTTCTCTAAGATGGAGTTTATCCAACAAGTAATTTCTCCAGCATAAAGTTTCTCAAACATGAAGTTTCTGAACAGTGAGTTTCTCCAACGAAGTTCCTCAAACATGGAGTTTCTGCAACATAGATTTTCTAGAACAGTTTCTCAAAAATGAAGTTTCTGCAACATGCAGTTTCTTCAACAGGGTGTATCTGCAAAATGTTTCTTTAAAATGGAGTTTCGCCAACAGGGAGTATCTGCAACAGGTTTCTCTAATATGAAGTTTTGACAACAGGAATTTCTCCAAAATGAAATTTCTCCATGAGGGAGTTTACTACAACATAGCGTTTCTGCAACTTGGAGTTTCTCGAAAAGGCAGTTTCTCCAACATGGAGCTTGTGCAACATGAAGTTTCTCCAATATGGAGTATCTCCAACTTGGAATTTCTGCAACATAGTTTCTGCAACATCGAGTTTCACCAACAGCGAATTTCTCCAAAACGGAGTTTCTCCAACATGAATTTTCTCCAAAACAAAGTTTCTCCAACACGGCATTTCTCCAGCAAAAAATTTTTCCAACAGGTTGTTTCTTTAACATGGAGTTTCACCCGCAGCTTCTCCAACAGGAATTTCCTTCAACATTCAGTTTCTCTAGCATGAAGTTTCACAAACAGATAATTTCTCCAACATGGAGTCTCTCAACCATGCACTTTCTGCACAAGTTGTTTTTGCAACATGGAGTTCCTTCAACTTAGAGTTTCTCCAACAAGGAGTTTCTCCAACTTGGAATTTCTCCAAGATGGAGTTTCTGTAACATGAAGTTTCTGCAAAAGAGAGTTTCTGCAACAGAGTTTCTCCAAAATAGACTTTCTCCATCATGAAGTTTCGCCAACAGGGAGTTTCTCCAACATGGAGTTTCTCCAACATGGTATTTGTCCAGCCTAGAGTTTCTCCAACATGAAATTTCTCCAAAAGGGAGTTTCTCCAACATAGAGTTTCTGCAACATGGAGTTCCTCCAATATGGAGTTTCTCCAACATGGAATTTCTGCAACATAGAGTTTCTGCAACATGGAGTTTCTTCAACAGGGAGTTTCTGAAAACGGAGTTCCTCCAACATTCATTTTCTCCAAACGGAAGTTTCTCCAACACTCTCAAACAGAGAGTTTCTTCAAAATTGAGCATCTGCAACAAAGTTTCTGCAAGTTTCTTCTAAAATGGAGTTTCTACAACATGAAGTGTCTCCAACAGGGATTGTCGCCTATAGGTTTTTCTAACATGAAGCTTCGCCAACAGGCAATTTCTCCAACATGGAGTTTATCCAACATGGACATTCTCCAGAATGAAGTTTCTCCAACAGGGAGTGTATACAACATGAACTTTCCCCAGCGGGCAGTTTCTTCAAAATGGAGTTTCTGCAACATGAAGTTTCTTTAACATGAAGTTTATCCAACCGGTAATTTCTCCAAAATAGAGTTTATCAAACATGGACTTTCTCCGCAAGTTGTTTCTGGAACATGGAGTTTCTCTAACAAGAAGATTCTCCAACACGCAGTTTCTGCAACATAGTTTCTCCAACATGAAGTTTATCCAACACTGAGTTTCTCCAACATGAATTTTCCCCAAAAGTAAGTTTCTCCAACAGAGTTTCTCCAACAGGGTGTTTCTCCAACATGGAGTTTGTCCATCATGGAGTTTCTCCAACAGGGAGTATTCCAACAGCGAGTATCTCCAACAGGTTTCTCTAACATGGAGCCTTGCCAACAGGGAGTTTCTCTAACATGAACTTTCTCCAGCATGAAGTTTCTTTAAAAGGAAGTTTCGACAACATAGAGTTTTTCCAACAGGAAGTTTCTCCAACATGCAGTTTTTCCAGCAAGAAGTTTCTTTAAAATAAAGATTCTGCCACAAGAAGTGTCTGCCACAGTTTCTCCAACATGGAGTTTCTATAACATTAATTTTTTCCAACAAGGAGTATCTGCAACAAGTTTCTCTAACATGGAGCTTCGCCAAAACGGAGTTTCTCCAACATGGAGTTTCTCCTACATTTTCTTTCTCTAGCACGGAGTTTCTCCAATCTAGAGTTTCTCCAAAAGAGATATTCTCCAACATGGAGTTTTTGCAGCATTGAGTTTCTGCAACAAAGAGTTTCTCTAAGATGGAGTTTATCCAACAGGTAATTTCTCCAGCATAAAGTTTCTCAAACATGAAGTTTCTGAACAGTGAGTTTCTCCAACGAAGTTCCTCAAACATGGAGTTTCTGCAACATAGATTTTCTAGAACAGTTTCTCAAAAATGAAGTTTCTGCAACATGCAGTTTCTTCAACAGGGTGTATCTGCAAAATGTTTCTTTAAAATGGAGTTTCGCCAACAGGAAGTATCTGCAACAGGTTTCTCTAATATGAAGTTTTGACAACAGGAATTTCTCCAAAATGAAATTTCTCCATGAGGGAGTTTACTACAACATAGCGTTTCTGCAACTTGGAGTTTCTCGAAAAGGCAGTTTCTCCAACATGGAGCTTGTGCAACATGAAGTTTCTCCAATATGGAGTATCTCCAACTTGGAATTTCTGCAACATACTTTCTGCAACATCGAGTTTCACCAACAGCGAATTTCTCCAAAACGGAGTTTCTCCAACATGAATTTTCTCCAAAACAAAGTTTCTCCAACACGGCATTTCTCCAGCAAAAAATTTCTCCAACAGGTTGTTTCTTTAACATGGAGTTTCACCCGCAGCTTCTCCAAGAGGAATTTTCTTCAACATTCAGTTTCTCTAGCATGAAGTTTCACAAACAGATAATTTCTCCAACATGGAGTCTCTCAAACATGCACTTTCTGCACAAGTTGTTTTTGCACCATGGAGTTCCTTCAACTTAGAGTTTCTCCAACAAGGAGTTTCTCCAACTTGGAATTTCTCCAAGATGGAGTTTCTGTAACATGAAGTTTCTGCAAAAGAGAGTTTCTGCAACAGAGTTTCTCCAAAATAGACTTTCTCCATCATGAAGTTTCGCCAACAGGGAGTTTCTCCAACATGGAGTTTCTCCAACATGGTATTTGTCCAGCCTAGAGTTTCTCCAACATGAAATTTCTCCAAAAGGGAGTTTCTCCAACATAGAGTTTCTGCAACATGGAGTTCCTCCAATATGGAGTTTCTCCAACATGGAATTTCTGCAACATAGAGTTTCTGCAACATGGAGTTTCTTCAACAGGGAGTTTCTGAAAACGGAGTTCCTCCAACATTCATTTTCTCCAAACGGAAGTTTCTCCAACACTCTCAAACAGAGAGTTTCTTCAAAATTGAGCATCTGCAACAAAGTTTCTGCAAGTTTCTTCTAAAATGGAGTTTCTACAACATGAAGTGTCTCCAACAGGGATTGTCTCCTATAGGTTTTTCTAACATGAAGCTTCGCCAACAGGCAATTTCTCCAACATGGAGTTTATCCAACATGGACATTCTCCAGAATGAAGTTTCTCCAACAGGGAGTGTATACAACATGAACTTTCCCCAGCGGGCAGTTTCTTCAAAATGGAGTTTCTGCAACATGAAGTTTCTTTAACATGAAGTTTATCCAACCGGTAATTTCTCCAAAATAGAGTTTATCAAACATGGACTTTCTCCGCAAGTTGTTTCTGGAACATGGAGTTTCTCTAACAAGAAGATTCTCCAACACGCAGTTTCTGCAACATAGTTTCTCCAACATGAAGTTTATCCAACACTGAGTTTCTCCAACATGAATTTTCCCCAAAAGTAAGTTTCTCCAACAGAGTTTCTCCAACAGGGTGTTTCTCCAACATGGAGTTTGTCCATCATGGAGTTTCTCCAACAGGGAGTATTCCAACAGCGAGTATCTCCCACATGTTTCTCTAACATATAGCTTTGTCAACAGGGAGTTTCTCTAACATAGAGCTCCTCCAACATGGACTTTCTCCAGCATAGAGTTTCTCCAACATGCAATTTATCCAGCAGGGAGTTTCTTTAAAATAGAGCTTCTTCAACAAGGAGTGTCTGCAACAGTTTCTCCAACATAGAGTTTCTATAACATAGTTTCTCCAAAAAGGGGTATCTAAAACAGGTTTCTCTAACATGGAGCTTCGCCAACATGGAGTTTCTCCAACATGGCTTTTCTCCAACATTTACTTTCTCTAGCACGGATTTTCTCCAACCTCGAATTTATCCAATAGAGAGATTCTACAACATGGAGTTTCGGCAACGTTTAGTTTCTGCAACATAGAGTTTCTCCAAGAATGAGTTTTTCCAACAGGTAATTCCTCCAGCATAGAGTTTCTCAAACAGAGTTTATGAACAGGGAATTTCTCCAACAGGGAGTTCCTCCAACATGAAGTTTCTGCAACATAGAGTTTCTGCAGCAGAGTTTCTTCAAAATGGACTTTCTCCAACATGAAGGTTCGCCAACAGGGAGTTTCTCCAACATGGTATTTGTCCAGCATGCAGTTCCTCCAACATGAAATTTCTCCAAAAGGGAGTTTCTCCAACATAGAGTTTCAGCAGCATGGAGTTTCTCCAATATGGAGTTTCTCCAACATGGAATTTCTGCAACCTAGAGTTTCTGCAACATGGAGTTTCTGAAAATAGAGTTTCTCCAACATTCATTTTCCCCAAACGGAAGTTTCTCCAACACTCTCAAACAGAGAGTTTCTTCAAAATTGAGCTTCTGCAACAAAGTTTCTGCATGTTTATTCTTAAATGGAGATTCTACAACATGAAGTGTCTCCAACAGAGATTGTCTCCCACAGGTTTTTCTAACATGAAGCTTCGCAACAGGCAATTTCTCCAACATGGAGTTTCTCCAACATGGACTTTCTCCAGAATGAAGTTTCTTCAAAAGGGAGTTTATACAAGAACTTTCCCCAACGGGCAGTTTATTCAACATGGAGTTTCTGCAACATGAAGTTTCTTTAACATGAAGTTTATCCGACAGGTAATTTCTCCAAAATAGAGTTTATCAAACATGCAGTTTCTCCACAAGTTGTTTCTGGAACATGGAGTTTCTCCAACAAGAAGATTCTCCAACGGGCAGTTTCTGCAACATGCAGTTTCTCCAACATGGAGTTTCTCCAACACTGAGTTTCTCCAACATGAATTTTCCCCAAAAGGAAGTTTCTCCAACAGGGTGTTTCTCAAACATGGAGTTTGTCCAGCATGGAGTTTCTCCAACAGGGAGTATTCCAACAGCGAGTATCTCCAACAGGTTTCTCTAACATGGAGCCGTGCCAAAAGGGAGTTTCTCCAACATGGACTTTCTCCAGCATAGAGTTTCTGCAAAAGGAAGTTTCTACAACATAGTTTTTCCAACAGGAAGTTTCTCCAACATGCAGTTTTTCCAGCAGGAATTTTCTTTAAAATAAAGATTCGGCCACACGTGTCTGCAAACAGTTTCTCCAACATGGAGTTTCTATAACATTAAGTTTCTCCAACAAGGAGTATCTCCAACAGGTTTCTCTAACATGGAGCTTCGCCAAAAGGGAGTTTCTCCAACATGGAGTTTCGCCAACATTTTCTTTCTCTAGCACGGAGTTTCTCCAATCTAGAGTTTCAAAAAAAGAGATATTCTCCAACATGGAGTTTATGCAGCATTAAGATTCTGCAACTTAGAGTTTCTCCAAGATGGAGTTTATCCAACAGGTAATTTCTCCAGTATAAAGTTTCTCAAACATGAAGTTTCTGAACAGCGAGTTTCTCCAACGAAGTTTCTCAAACATGCAGTTTCTGCAACATAGCTTTTCTGCAAGAGTTTCTCAAAAATGAAGTTTCTGAAACGTGCAGTTTCTTCAACAGGGAGTATCTGCAACAGGTTTCTTTAAAATGGAGTTTCGCCAACAGGGTGTATCTGCAACAGGTTTCTCTAACATGAAGTTTTGACAACAGGAATTTCTCCAAAATGGAATTTCTCCAAGAGGGAGTTTCTACAACATAGCGTTTCTGCAACTTGGAGTTGCTTCAAAAGGCAGTTTCTCCAACATGGAGTTTCTGCAAAATGAAATTTCTTCAATATGGAGTATCTCCAACATGAAATTTCTGCAACATAGAGTTTCTGCAACATCGAGTTTCACCAACAGCGAATTTCTTCAAAACGGAGTTCCTCCAACATGAATTTTCTCCAAAACAAAGTTTCTCCAACACGGCATTTCTCCAGCAAGAAATTTCTCCAACAGGTTGTTTCTCCAACATGGAGTTTCTCCCACAGCTTCTCCAACTGGAATTTTCTTCAACATTCAGTTTCTCTAGCATGAATTTTCTCAAACAGATAATTTCTCCAACATGGAGTCTCTCAAACATGCACTTTCTCCACAAGTTGTTTTTGCAACAAGGAGTTCCTTCAACTTAGAGTTTCTCCAACAAGAAGTTTCTCCAACTTGGAGTTTCTCCAACCAGGAGTTTCTGCAACATGAAGTTTCTGCAACAGAGAGTTTCTGGAACAGGGAGTTTCTGAAAACGGAGTTTCTCCAACATTCATTTTCTCCAAACGGAAGTTTCTCCAACACTCTCAAACAGAGAGTTTCTTCAAAATTGAGCTTCTGCAACAAAGTTTCTGCAAGTTTCTTCTAAAACGGAGTTTCTACAACATGAAGTGTCTCCAACCGGGATTGTCTCCTACAGGTTTTTCTAACATGAAGCTTCGCCAACAGGGAATTTATCCAACATGGAGTTTCTCCAACATGGACTTTCTCCAGAATGAAGTTTCTCCAACAGGGAGTTTCTACAACCTGAACTTTCCCCAACGGGCAGTTTCTTCAACATGGAGTTTCTGCAACATGAAGTTTCTTTAACATGAAGTTTATCCAACAGGTAATTTCTCCAAACAAGAGTTTATCAAACATATAGTTTCTCCACTAGTTGTTTCTGGAACATGGAGTTTCTCCAACAAGAAGATTCTCCAACAGGCAGTTTCTGCAACATACAGTTTCTCCAATATGGAGTTTCTCCAACACTGAGTTTCTCCAACATGAATTTTCCCAAAAAAGAAGTTTCTCCAACAGTTTCTCCAACAGGGTGTTTCTCCAACATGCAGTTTGTCCAGCATGGAGTTTCTCCAACAGGAAGTAATCCAACAGCAAGTATCTCCAACAGGTTTCTCTAACATGGATCCTTGCCAACAGGGAGTTTCTCCAACATGGACTTTCTCCAGCATGAAGTTTCTGCAAAGGGAAGTTTCTACAACATAGAGTTCTTCCAAAAGGAAGTTTCTCCAACATGCGGTTTTTCCAGCAGGAATTTTCTTTAAAATAAAGATTCTGCCACGAGAAGTGTCTGCAACAGTTTCTCCAATATGGAGTTTCAATAACATTAAGTTTCTCCAAAAAGGAGTATCTCCAACAGGGTTCTCCAACATGGAGCTTCGCCAAAAGGGAGTTTCTCCAGCATGGAGTTTCTCCAACATTTTCTTTCTCTAGCACGGAGTTTCTCCTATCTAGAGGTTCTCCAAAAGAGATATTCTCCAACATGGAGTTTATGCAGCATTGAGATTCTGCAACATAGAGTTTCTCCAAGATGGAGTTTAACCAACAGGTAATTTCTCCAGGATAAAGTTTCTCAAACATGAAGTTTCTGAACAGTGAGTTTCTCCAACGAAGTTTCTCAAACATGGAGTTTCTGCAACATAGATTTTCTTCAACAGAGTTTCTCAAAAATGAAGTTTCTGAAACATGCAGTTTCTTCAACAGGGAGTATCTGCAAAAGGTTTCTTTAAAATGGAGTTTCGCCAACAGGTAGTGTCTGCAACAGGTTTCTGAAACATGAAGTTTTGACAACAGGAATTTCTCCAAAATGGTATTTCTCCAAGAGGGAGTTTCTACAACATAGCGTTTCTGCAACTTAGAGTTTCTCCAAAAGGCAGTTTCTCCAACATGGAGCTTCTGCAACATGAAGTTTCTCCAATATGGAGTATCTCCAACATGGAATTTCTGCAACATAGAGTTTCTGCAACATCGAGTTTCACCAACAGCGAATTTCTCCAAAACGGAGTTTCTCCAACAAGAATTTTCTCCAAAACGAAGTTTCTCCAACACGGCATTTCTCCAGCAAAAAATTTCTCCAACAGGTTGTTTCTTTAACATGGAGTTTCACCCGCAGCTTCTCCAACAGGAATTTTCTTCAACTTTCAGTTTCTCTAGCATGAAGTCTCACAAACAGATAATTTCTCCAACATGGAGTCTCTCAAACATGCACTCTCTGCACAAGTTGTTTTGCAACATGGAGTTCCTTCAACTTAGAGTTTCTCCAACAAGGAGTTTCTCCAACTTGGAATTTCTCCAAGATGGAGTTTCTGTAACATGAAGTTTCTGCAAAAGAGAGTTTCTGCAACAGAGTTTCTCCAAAATAGACTTTCTCCATCATGAAGTTTCGCCAACAGGGAGTTTCTCCAACATGGAGTTTCTCCAACATGGTATTTGTCCAGCCTAGAGTTTCTCCAACATGAAATTTCTCCAAAAGGGAGTTTCTCCAACATAGAGTTTCTGCAACATGGAGTTCCTCCAATATGGAGTTTTTCCAACATGGAATTTCTGCAACATAGAGTTTCTGCAACATGGAGTTTCTTCAACAGGGAGTTTCTGAAAACGGAGTTCCTCCAACATTCATTTTCTCCAAACGGAAGTTTCTCCAACACTCTCAAACAGAGAGTTTCTTCAAAATTGAGCATCTGCAACAAAGTTTCTGCAAGTTTCTTCTAAAATGGAGTTTCTACAACATGAAGTGTCTCCAACAGGGATTGTCTCCTATAGGTTTTTCTAACATGAAGCTTCGCCAACAGGCAATTTCTCTAACATGGAGTTTATCCAACATGGACATTCTCCAGAATGAAGTTTCTCCAACAGGGAGTGTATACAACATGAACTTTCCCCAGCGGGCAGTTTCTTCAAAATGGAGTTTCTGCAACATGAAGTTTCTTTAACATGAAGTTTATCCAACCGGTAATTTCTCCAAAATAGAGTTTATCAAACATGGACTTTCTCCGCAAGTTGTTTCTGGAACATGGAATTTCTCTAACAAGAAGATTCTCCAACACGCAGTTTCTGCAACATAGTTTCTCCAACATGAAGTTTATCCAACACTGAGTTTCTCCAACATGAATTTTCCCCAAAAGTAAGTTTCTCCAACAGAGTTTCTCCAACAGGGTGTTTCTCCAACATGGAGTTTGTCCATCATGGATTTTCTCCAACAGGGAGTATTCCAACAGCGAGTATCTCCAACAGGTTTCTCTAACATGGAGTCTTGCCAACAGATAGTTTCTCTAACATGAACTTTCTCCAGCATGAAGTTTCTTTAAAAGGAAGTTTCTACAACATAGAGTTTTTCCAACAGGAAGTTTCTCCAACATGCAGTTTTTCCAGCAAGAATTTTCTTTAAAATAAAGATTCTGCCACAAGAAGTGTCTGCAACAGTTTCTCCAACATGGAGTTTCTATAACATTAATTTTTTCCAACAAGGAGTATCTGCAACAAGTTTCTCTAACATGGAGCTTCGCCAAAAGGGAGTTTCTCCAACATGGAGTTTCTCCTACATTTTCTTTCTCTAGCACGGAGTTTCTCCAATCTAGAGTTTCTCCAAAAGAGATATTCTCCAACATGGAGTTTTTGCAGCATTGAGTTTCTGCAACAAAGAGTTTCTCTAAGATGGAGTTTATCCAACAGGTAATTTCTCCAGCATAAAGTTTCTCAAACATGAAGTTTCTGAACAGTGAGTTTCTCCAACGAAGTTCCTCAAACATGGAGTTTCTGCAACATAGATTTTCTAGAACAGTTTCTCAAAAATGAAGTTTCTGCAACATGCAGTTTCTTCAACAGGGTGTATCTGCAAAATGTTTCTTTAAAATGGAGTTTCGCCAACAGGGAGTATCTGCAACAGGTTTCTCTAATATGAAGTTTTGACAACAGGAATTTCTCCAAAATGAAATTTCTCCATGAGGGAGTTTACTACAACATAGCGTTTCTGCAACTTGGAGTTTCTCGAAAAGGCAGTTTCTCCAACATGGAGCTTGTGCAACATGAAGTTTCTCCAATATGGAGTATCTCCAACTTGGAATTTCTGCAACATAGTTTCTGCAACATCGAGTTTCACCAACAGCGAATTTCTCCAAAACGGAGTTTCTCCAACATGAATTTTCTCCAAAACAAAGTTTCTCCAACACGGCATTTCTCCAGCAAAAAATTTTTCCAACAGGTTGTTTCTTTAACATGGAGTTTCACCCGCAGCTTCTCCAACAGGAATTTCCTTCAACATTCAGTTTCTCTAGCATGAAGTTTCACAAACAGATAATTTCTCCAACATGGAGTCTCTCAACCATGCACTTTCTGCACAAGTTGTTTTTGCAACATGGAGTTCCTTCAACTTAGAGTTTCTCCAACAAGGAGTTTCTCCAACTTGGAATTTCTCCAAGATGGAGTTTCTGTAACATGAAGTTTCTGCAAAAGAGAGTTTCTGCAACAGAGTTTCTCCAAAATAGACTTTCTCCATCATGAAGTTTCGCCAACAGGGAGTTTCTCCAACATGGAGTTTCTCCAACATGGTATTTGTCCAGCCTAGAGTTTCTCCAACATGAAATTTCTCCAAAAGGGAGTTTCTCCAACATAGAGTTTCTGCAACATGGAGTTCCTCCAATATGGAGTTTCTCCAACATGGAATTTCTGCAACATAGAGTTTCTGCAACATGGAGTTTCTTCAACAGGGAGTTTCTGAAAACGGAGTTCCTCCAACATTCATTTTCTCCAAACGGAAGTTTCTCCAACACTCTCAAACAGAGAGTTTCTTCAAAATTGAGCATCTGCAACAAAGTTTCTGCAAGTTTCTTCTAAAATGGAGTTTCTACAACATGAAGTGTCTCCAACAGGGATTGTCGCCTATAGGTTTTTCTAACATGAAGCTTCGCCAACAGGCAATTTCTCCAACATGGAGTTTATCCAACATGGACATTCTCCAGAATGAAGTTTCTCCAACAGGGAGTGTATACAACATGAACTTTCCCCAGCGGGCAGTTTCTTCAAAATGGAGTTTCTGCAACATGAAGTTTCTTTAACATGAAGTTTATCCAACCGGTAATTTCTCCAAAATAGAGTTTATCAAACATGGACTTTCTCCGCAAGTTGTTTCTGGAACATGGAGTTTCTCTAACAAGAAGATTCTCCAACACGCAGTTTCTGCAACATAGTTTCTCCAACATGAAGTTTATCCAACACTGAGTTTCTCCAACATGAATTTTCCCCAAAAGTAAGTTTCTCCAACAGAGTTTCTCCAACAGGGTGTTTCTCCAACATGGAGTTTGTCCATCATGGAGTTTCTCCAACAGGGAGTATTCCAACAGCGAGTATCTCCAACAGGTTTCTCTAACATGGAGCCTTGCCAACAGGGAGTTTCTCTAACATGAACTTTCTCCAGCATGAAGTTTCTTTAAAAGGAAGTTTCTACAACATAGAGTTTTTCCAACAGGAAGTTTCTCCAACATGCAGTTTTTCCAGCAAGAATTTTCTTTAAAATAAAGATTCTGCCACAAGAAGTGTCTGCAACAGTTTCTCCAACATGGAGTTTCTATAACATTAATTTTTTCCAACAAGGAGTATCTGCAACAAGTTTCTCTAACATGGAGCTTCGCCAAAACGGAGTTTCTCCAACATGGAGTTTCTCCTACATTTTCTTTCTCTAGCACGGAGTTTCTCCAATCTAGAGTTTCTCCAAAAGAGATATTCTCCAACATGGAGTTTTTGCAGCATTGAGTTTCTGCAACAAAGAGTTTCTCTAAGATGGAGTTTATCCAACAGGTAATTTCTCCAGCATAAAGTTTCTCAAACATGAAGTTTCTGAACAGTGAGTTTCTCCAACGAAGTTCCTCAAACATGGAGTTTCTGCAACATAGATTTTCTAGAACAGTTTCTCAAAAATGAAGTTTCTGCAACATGCAGTTTCTTCAACAGGGTGTATCTGCAAAATGTTTCTTTAAAATGGAGTTTCGCCAACAGGAAGTATCTGCAACAGGTTTCTCTAATATGAAGTTTTGACAACAGGAATTTCTCCAAAATGAAATTTCTCCATGAGGGAGTTTACTACAACATAGCGTTTCTGCAACTTGGAGTTTCTCGAAAAGGCAGTTTCTCCAACATGGAGCTTGTGCAACATGAAGTTTCTCCAATATGGAGTATCTCCAACTTGGAATTTCTGCAACATACTTTCTGCAACATCGAGTTTCACCAACAGCGAATTTCTCCAAAACGGAGTTTCTCCAACATGAATTTTCTCCAAAACAAAGTTTCTCCAACACGGCATTTCTCCAGCAAAAAATTTCTCCAACAGGTTGTTTCTTTAACATGGAGTTTCACCCGCAGCTTCTCCAAGAGGAATTTTCTTCAACATTCAGTTTCTCTAGCATGAAGTTTCACAAACAGATAATTTCTCCAACATGGAGTCTCTCAAACATGCACTTTCTGCACAAGTTGTTTTTGCACCATGGAGTTCCTTCAACTTAGAGTTTCTCCAACAAGGAGTTTCTCCAACTTGGAATTTCTCCAAGATGGAGTTTCTGTAACATGAAGTTTCTGCAAAAGAGAGTTTCTGCAACAGAGTTTCTCCAAAATAGACTTTCTCCATCATGAAGTTTCGCCAACAGGGAGTTTCTCCAACATGGAGTTTCTCCAACATGGTATTTGTCCAGCCTAGAGTTTCTCCAACATGAAATTTCTCCAAAAGGGAGTTTCTCCAACATAGAGTTTCTGCAACATGGAGTTCCTCCAATATGGAGTTTCTCCAACATGGAATTTCTGCAACATAGAGTTTCTGCAACATGGAGTTTCTTCAACAGGGAGTTTCTGAAAACGGAGTTCCTCCAACATTCATTTTCTCCAAACGGAAGTTTCTCCAACACTCTCAAACAGAGAGTTTCTTCAAAATTGAGCATCTGCAACAAAGTTTCTGCAAGTTTCTTCTAAAATGGAGTTTCTACAACATGAAGTGTCTCCAACAGGGATTGTCTCCTATAGGTTTTTCTAACATGAAGCTTCGCCAACAGGCAATTTCTCCAACATGGAGTTTATCCAACATGGACATTCTCCAGAATGAAGTTTCTCCAACAGGGAGTGTATACAACATGAACTTTCCCCAGCGGGCAGTTTCTTCAAAATGGAGTTTCTGCAACATGAAGTTTCTTTAACATGAAGTTTATCCAACCGGTAATTTCTCCAAAATAGAGTTTATCAAACATGGACTTTCTCCGCAAGTTGTTTCTGGAACATGGAGTTTCTCTAACAAGAAGATTCTCCAACACGCAGTTTCTGCAACATAGTTTCTCCAACATGAAGTTTATCCAACACTGAGTTTCTCCAACATGAATTTTCCCCAAAAGTAAGTTTCTCCAACAGAGTTTCTCCAACAGGGTGTTTCTCCAACATGGAGTTTGTCCATCATGGAGTTTCTCCAACAGGGAGTATTCCAACAGCGAGTATCTCCCACATGTTTCTCTAACATATAGCTTTGTCAACAGGGAGTTTCTCTAACATAGAGCTCCTCCAACATGGACTTTCTCCAGCATAGAGTTTCTCCAACATGCAATTTATCCAGCAGGGAGTTTCTTTAAAATAGAGCTTCTTCAACAAGGAGTGTCTGCAACAGTTTCTCCAACATAGAGTTTCTATAACATAGTTTCTCCAAAAAGGGGTATCTAAAACAGGTTTCTCTAACATGGAGCTTCGCCAACATGGAGTTTCTCCAACATGGCTTTTCTCCAACATTTACTTTCTCTAGCACGGATTTTCTCCAACCTCGAATTTATCCAATAGAGAGATTCTACAACATGGAGTTTCGGCAACGTTTAGTTTCTGCAACATAGAGTTTCTCCAAGAATGAGTTTTTCCAACAGGTAATTTCTCCAGCATAGAGTTTCTCAAACAGAGTTTATGAACAGGGAATTTCTCCAACAGGGAGTTCCTCCAACATGAAGTTTCTGCAACATAGAGTTTCTGCAGCAGAGTTTCTTCAAAATGGACTTTCTCCAACATGAAGGTTCGCCAACAGGGAGTTTCTCCAACATGGTATTTGTCCAGCATGCAGTTCCTCCAACATGAAATTTCTCCAAAAGGGAGTTTCTCCAACATAGAGTTTCAGCAGCATGGAGTTTCTCCAATATGGAGTTTCTCCAACATGGAATTTCTGCAACCTAGAGTTTCTGCAACATGGAGTTTCTGAAAATAGAGTTTCTCCAACATTCATTTTCCCCAAACGGAAGTTTCTCCAACACTCTCAAACAGAGAGTTTCTTCAAAATTGAGCTTCTGCAACAAAGTTTCTGCATGTTTATTCTTAAATGGAGATTCTACAACATGAAGTGTCTCCAACAGAGATTGTCTCCCACAGGTTTTTCTAACATGAAGCTTCGCAACAGGCAATTTCTCCAACATGGAGTTTCTCCAACATGGACTTTCTCCAGAATGAAGTTTCTTCAAAAGGGAGTTTATACAAGAACTTTCCCCAACGGGCAGTTTATTCAACATGGAGTTTCTGCAACATGAAGTTTCTTTAACATGAAGTTTATCCGACAGGTAATTTCTCCAAAATAGAGTTTATCAAACATGCAGTTTCTCCACAAGTTGTTTCTGGAACATGGAGTTTCTCCAACAAGAAGATTCTCCAACGGGCAGTTTCTGCAACATGCAGTTTCTCCAACATGGAGTTTCTCCAACACTGAGTTTCTCCAACATGAATTTTCCCCAAAAGGAAGTTTCTCCAACAGGGTGTTTCTCAAACATGGAGTTTGTCCAGCATGGAGTTTCTCCAACAGGGAGTATTCCAACAGCGAGTATCTCCAACAGGTTTCTCTAACATGGAGCCGTGCCAAAAGGGAGTTTCTCCAACATGGACTTTCTCCAGCATAGAGTTTCTGCAAAAGGAAGTTTCTACAACATAGTTTTTCCAACAGGAAGTTTCTCCAACATGCAGTTTTTCCAGCAGGAATTTTCTTTAAAATAAAGATTCGGCCACACGTGTCTGCAAACAGTTTCTCCAACATGGAGTTTCTATAACATTAAGTTTCTCCAACAAGGAGTATCTCCAACAGGTTTCTCTAACATGGAGCTTCGCCAAAAGGGAGTTTCTCCAACATGGAGTTTCTCCAACATTTTCTTTCTCTAGCACGGAGTTTCTCCAATCTAGAGTTTCAAAAAAAGAGATATTCTCCAACATGGAGTTTATGCAGCATTAAGATTCTGCAACTTAGAGTTTCTCCAAGATGGAGTTTATCCAACAGGTAATTTCTCCAGTAAAAAGTTTCTCAAACATGAAGTTTCTGAACAGCGAGTTTCTCCAACGAAGTTTCTCAAACATGCAGTTTCTGCAACATAGCTTTTCTGCAAGAGTTTCTCAAAAATGAAGTTTCTGAAACGTGCAGTTTCTTCAACAGGGAGTATCTGCAACAGGTTTCTTTAAAATGGAGTTTCGCCAACAGGGTGTATCTGCAACAGGTTTCTCTAACATGAAGTTTTGACAACAGGAATTTCTCCAAAATGGAATTTCTCCAAGAGGGAGTTTCTACAACATAGCGTTTCTGCAACTTGGAGTTGCTTCAAAAGGCAGTTTCTCCAACATGGAGTTTCTGCAAAATGAAATTTCTTCAATATGGAGTATCTCCAACATGAAATTTCTGCAACATAGAGTTTCTGCAACATCGAGTTTCACCAACAGCGAATTTCTTCAAAACGGAGTTCCTCCAACATGAATTTTCTCCAAAACAAAGTTTCTCCAACACGGCATTTCTCCAGCAAGAAATTTCTCCAACAGGTTGTTTCTCCAACATGGAGTTTCTCCCACAGCTTCTCCAACTGGAATTTTCTTCAACATTCAGTTTCTCTAGCATGAATTTTCTCAAACAGATAATTTCTCCAACATGGAGTCTCTCAAACATGCACTTTCTCCACAAGTTGTTTTTGCAACAAGGAGTTCCTTCAACTTAGAGTTTCTCCAACAAGAAGTTTCTCCAACTTGGAGTTTCTCCAACCAGGAGTTTCTGCAACATGAAGTTTCTGCAACAGAGAGTTTCTGGAACAGGGAGTTTCTGAAAACGGAGTTTCTCCAACATTCATTTTCTCCAAACGGAAGTTTCTCCAACACTCTCAAACAGAGAGTTTCTTCAAAATTGAGCTTCTGCAACAAAGTTTCTGCAAGTTTCTTCTAAAACGGAGTTTCTACAACATGAAGTGTCTCCAACCGGGATTGTCTCCTACAGGTTTTTCTAACATGAAGCTTCGCCAACAGGGAATTTATCCAACATGGAGTTTCTCCAACATGGACTTTCTCCAGAATGAAGTTTCTCCAACAGGGAGTTTCTACAACCTGAACTTTCCCCAACGGGCAGTTTCTTCAACATGGAGTTTCTGCAACATGAAGTTTCTTTAACATGAAGTTTATCCAACAGGTAATTTCTCCAAACAAGAGTTTATCAAACATATAGTTTCTCCACTAGTTGTTTCTGGAACATGGAGTTTCTCCAACAAGAAGATTCTCCAACAGGCAGTTTCTGCAACATACAGTTTCTCCAATATGGAGTTTCTCCAACACTGAGTTTCTCCAACATGAATTTTCCCAAAAAAGAAGTTTCTCCAACAGTTTCTCCAACAGGGTGTTTCTCCAACATGCAGTTTGTCCAGCATGGAGTTTCTCCAACAGGAAGTAATCCAACAGCAAGTATCTCCAACAGGTTTCTCTAACATGGATCCTTGCCAACAGGGAGTTTCTCCAACATGGACTTTCTCCAGCATGAAGTTTCTGCAAAGGGAAGTTTCTACAACATAGAGTTCTTCCAAAAGGAAGTTTCTCCAACATGCGGTTTTTCCAGCAGGAATTTTCTTTAAAATAAAGATTCTGCCACGAGAAGTGTCTGCAACAGTTTCTCCAATATGGAGTTTCAATAACATTAAGTTTCTCCAAAAAGGAGTATCTCCAACAGGGTTCTCCAACATGGAGCTTCGCCAAAAGGGAGTTTCTCCAGCATGGAGTTTCTCCAACATTTTCTTTCTCTAGCACGGAGTTTCTCCTATCTAGAGGTTCTCCAAAAGAGATATTCTCCAACATGGAGTTTATGCAGCATTGAGATTCTGCAACATAGAGTTTCTCCAAGATGGAGTTTAACCAACAGGTAATTTCTCCAGGATAAAGTTTCTCAAACATGAAGTTTCTGAACAGTGAGTTTCTCCAACGAAGTTTCTCAAACATGGAGTTTCTGCAACATAGATTTTCTTCAACAGAGTTTCTCAAAAATGAAGTTTCTGAAACATGCAGTTTCTTCAACAGGGAGTATCTGCAAAAGGTTTCTTTAAAATGGAGTTTCGCCAACAGGTAGTGTCTGCAACAGGTTTCTGAAACATGAAGTTTTGACAACAGGAATTTCTCCAAAATGGTATTTCTCCAAGAGGGAGTTTCTACAACATAGCGTTTCTGCAACTTAGAGTTTCTCCAAAAGGCAGTTTCTCCAACATGGAGCTTCTGCAACATGAAGTTTCTCCAATATGGAGTATCTCCAACATGGAATTTCTGCAACATAGAGTTTCTGCAACATCGAGTTTCACCAACAGCGAATTTCTCCAAAACGGAGTTTCTCCAACAAGAATTTTCTCCAAAACGAAGTTTCTCCAACACGGCATTTCTCCAGCAAAAAATTTCTCCAACAGGTTGTTTCTTTAACATGGAGTTTCACCCGCAGCTTCTCCAACAGGAATTTTCTTCAACTTTCAGTTTCTCTAGCATGAAGTCTCACAAACAGATAATTTCTCCAACATGGAGTCTCTCAAACATGCACTCTCTGCACAAGTTGTTTTGCAACATGGAGTTCCTTCAACTTAGAGTTTCTCCAACAAGGAGTTTCTCCAACTTGGAATTTCTCCAAGATGGAGTTTCTGTAACATGAAGTTTCTGCAAAAGAGAGTTTCTGCAACAGAGTTTCTCCAAAATAGACTTTCTCCATCATGAAGTTTCGCCAACAGGGAGTTTCTCCAACATGGAGTTTCTCCAACATGGTATTTGTCCAGCCTAGAGTTTCTCCAACATGAAATTTCTCCAAAAGGGAGTTTCTCCAACATAGAGTTTCTGCAACATGGAGTTCCTCCAATATGGAGTTTTTCCAACATGGAATTTCTGCAACATAGAGTTTCTGCAACATGGAGTTTCTTCAACAGGGAGTTTCTGAAAACGGAGTTCCTCCAACATTCATTTTCTCCAAACGGAAGTTTCTCCAACACTCTCAAACAGAGAGTTTCTTCAAAATTGAGCATCTGCAACAAAGTTTCTGCAAGTTTCTTCTAAAATGGAGTTTCTACAACATGAAGTGTCTCCAACAGGGATTGTCTCCTATAGGTTTTTCTAACATGAAGCTTCGCCAACAGGCAATTTCTCTAACATGGAGTTTATCCAACATGGACATTCTCCAGAATGAAGTTTCTCCAACAGGGAGTGTATACAACATGAACTTTCCCCAGCGGGCAGTTTCTTCAAAATGGAGTTTCTGCAACATGAAGTTTCTTTAACATGAAGTTTATCCAACCGGTAATTTCTCCAAAATAGAGTTTATCAAACATGGACTTTCTCCGCAAGTTGTTTCTGGAACATGGAATTTCTCTAACAAGAAGATTCTCCAACACGCAGTTTCTGCAACATAGTTTCTCCAACATGAAGTTTATCCAACACTGAGTTTCTCCAACATGAATTTTCCCCAAAAGTAAGTTTCTCCAACAGAGTTTCTCCAACAGGGTGTTTCTCCAACATGGAGTTTGTCCATCATGGATTTTCTCCAACAGGGAGTATTCCAACAGCGAGTATCTCCAACAGGTTTCTCTAACATGGAGTCTTGCCAACAGATAGTTTCTCTAACATGAACTTTCTCCAGCATGAAGTTTCTTTAAAAGGAAGTTTCTACAACATAGATTTTTTCCAACAGGAAGTTTCTCCAACATGCAGTTTTTCCAGCAAGAATTTTCTTTAAAATAAAGATTCTGCCACAAGAAGTGTCTGCAACAGTTTCTCCAACATGGAGTTTCTATAACATTAATTTTTTCCAACAAGGAGTATCTGCAACAAGTTTCTCTAACATGGAGCTTCGCCAAAAGGGAGTTTCTCCAACATGGAGTTTCTCCTACATTTTCTTTCTCTAGCACGGAGTTTCTCCAATCTAGAGTTTCTCCAAAAGAGATATTCTCCAACATGGAGTTTTTGCAGCATTGAGTTTCTGCAACAAAGAGTTTCTCTAAGATGGAGTTTATCCAACAGGTAATTTCTCCAGCATAAAGTTTCTCAAACATGAAGTTTCTGAACAGTGAGTTTCTCCAACGAAGTTCCTCAAACATGGAGTTTCTGCAACATAGATTTTCTAGAACAGTTTCTCAAAAATGAAGTTTCTGCAACATGCAGTTTCTTCAACAGGGTGTATCTGCAAAATGTTTCTTTAAAATGGAGTTTCGCCAACAGGGAGTATCTGCAACAGGTTTCTCTAATATGAAGTTTTGACAACAGGAATTTCTCCAAAATGAAATTTCTCCATGAGGGAGTTTACTACAACATAGCGTTTCTGCAACTTGGAGTTTCTCGAAAAGGCAGTTTCTCCAACATGGAGCTTGTGCAACATGAAGTTTCTCCAATATGGAGTATCTCCAACTTGGAATTTCTGCAACATAGTTTCTGCAACATCGAGTTTCACCAACAGCGAATTTCTCCAAAACGGAGTTTCTCCAACATGAATTTTCTCCAAAACAAAGTTTCTCCAACACGGCATTTCTCCAGCAAAAAATTTTTCCAACAGGTTGTTTCTTTAACATGGAGTTTCACCCGCAGCTTCTCCAACAGGAATTTCCTTCAACATTCAGTTTCTCTAGCATGAAGTTTCACAAACAGATAATTTCTCCAACATGGAGTCTCTCAACCATGCACTTTCTGCACAAGTTGTTTTTGCAACATGGAGTTCCTTCAACTTAGAGTTTCTCCAACAAGGAGTTTCTCCAACTTGGAATTTCTCCAAGATGGAGTTTCTGTAACATGAAGTTTCTGCAAAAGAGAGTTTCTGCAACAGAGTTTCTCCAAAATAGACTTTCTCCATCATGAAGTTTCGCCAACAGGGAGTTTCTCCAACATGGAGTTTCTCCAACATGGTATTTGTCCAGCCTAGAGTTTCTCCAACATGAAATTTCTCCAAAAGGGAGTTTCTCCAACATAGAGTTTCTGCAACATGGAGTTCCTCCAATATGGAGTTTCTCCAACATGGAATTTCTGCAACATAGAGTTTCTGCAACATGGAGTTTCTTCAACAGGGAGTTTCTGAAAACGGAGTTCCTCCAACATTCATTTTCTCCAAACGGAAGTTTCTCCAACACTCTCAAACAGAGAGTTTCTTCAAAATTGAGCATCTGCAACAAAGTTTCTGCAAGTTTCTTCTAAAATGGAGTTTCTACAACATGAAGTGTCTCCAACAGGGATTGTCGCCTATAGGTTTTTCTAACATGAAGCTTCGCCAACAGGCAATTTCTCTAACATGGAGTTTATCCAACATGGACATTCTCCAGAATGAAGTTTCTCCAACAGGGAGTGTATACAACATGAACTTTCCCCAGCGGGCAGTTTCTTCAAAATGGAGTTTCTGCAACATGAAGTTTCTTTAACATGAAGTTTATCCAACCGGTAATTTCTCCAAAATAGAGTTTATCAAACATGGACTTTCTCCGCAAGTTGTTTCTGGAACATGGAGTTTCTCTAACAAGAAGATTCTCCAACACGCAGTTTCTGCAACATAGTTTCTCCAACATGAAGTTTATCCAACACTGAGTTTCTCCAACATGAATTTTCCCCAAAAGTAAGTTTCTCCAACAGAGTTTCTCCAACAGGGTGTTTCTCCAACATGGAGTTTGTCCATCATGGAGTTTCTCCAACAGGGAGTATTCCAACAGCGAGTATCTCCAACAGGTTTCTCTAACATGGAGCCTTGCCAACAGGGAGTTTCTCTAACATGAACTTTCTCCAGCATGAAGTTTCTTTAAAAGGAAGTTTCTACAACATAGAGTTTTTCCAACAGGAAGTTTCTCCAACATGCAGTTTTTCCAGCAAGAATTTTCTTTAAAATAAAGATTCTGCCACAAGAAGTGTCTGCAACAGTTTCTCCAACATGGAGTTTCTATAACATTAATTTTTTCCAACAAGGAATATCTGCAACAAGTTTCTCTAACATGGAGCTTCGCCAAAACGGAGTTTCTCCAACATGGAGTTTCTCCTACATTTTCTTTCTCTAGCACGGAGTTTCTCCAATCTAGAGTTTCTCCAAAAGAGATATTCTCCAACATGGAGTTTTTGCAGCATTGAGTTTCTGCAACAAAGAGTTTCTCTAAGATGGAGTTTATCCAACAGGTAATTTCTCCAGCATAAAGTTTCTCAAACATGAAGTTTCTGAACAGTGAGTTTCTCCAACGAAGTTCCTCAAACATGGAGTTTCTGCAACATAGATTTTCTAGAACAGTTTCTCAAAAATGAAGTTTCTGCAACATGCAGTTTCTTCAACAGGGTGTATCTGCAAAATGTTTCTTTAAAATGGAGTTTCGCCAACAGGAAGTATCTGCAACAGGTTTCTCTAATATGAAGTTTTGACAACAGGAATTTCTCCAAAATGAAATTTCTCCATGAGGGAGTTTACTACAACATAGCGTTTCTGCAACTTGGAGTTTCTCGAAAAGGCAGTTTCTCCAACATGGAGCTTGTGCAACATGAAGTTTCTCCAATATGGAGTATCTCCAACTTGGAATTTCTGCAACATAGTTTCTGCAACATCGAGTTTCACCAACAGCGAATTTCTCCAAAACGGAGTTTCTCCAACATGAATTTTCTCCAAAACAAAGTTTCTCCAACACGGCATTTCTCCAGCAAAAAATTTCTCCAACAGGTTGTTTCTTTAACATGGAGTTTCACCCGCAGCTTCTCCAAGAGGAATTTTCTTCAACATTCAGTTTCTCTAGCATGAAGTTTCACAAACAGATAATTTCTCCAACATGGAGTCTCTCAAACATGCACTTTCTGCACAAGTTGTTTTTGCACCATAGAGTTCCTTCAACTTAGAGTTTCTCCAACAAGGAGTTTCTCCAACTTGGAATTTCTCCAAGATGGAGTTTCTGTAACATGAAGTTTCTGCAAAAGAGAGTTTCTGCAACAGAGTTTCTCCAAAATAGACTTTCTCCATCATGAAGTTTCGCCAACAGGGAGTTTCTCCAACATGGAGTTTCTCCAACATGGTATTTGTCCAGCCTAGAGTTTCTCCAACATGAAATTTCTCCAAAAGGGAGTTTCTCCAACATAGAGTTTCTGCAACATGGAGTTCCTCCAATATGGAGTTTCTCCAACATGGAATTTCTGCAACATAGAGTTTCTGCAACATGGAGTTTCTTCAACAGGAAGTTTCTGAAAACGGAGTTCCTCCAACATTCATTTTCTCCAAACGGAAGTTTCTCCAACACTCTCAAACAGAGAGTTTCTTCAAAATTGAGCATCTGCAACAAAGTTTCTGCAAGTTTCTTCTAAAATGGAGTTTCTACAACATGAAGTGTCTCCAACAGGGATTGTCTCCTATAGGTTTTTCTAACATGAAGCTTCGCCAACAGGCAATTTCTCCAACATGGAGTTTATCCAACATGGACATTCTCCAGAATGAAGTTTCTCCAACAGGGAGTGTATACAACATGAACTTTCCCCAGCGGGCAGTTTCTTCAAAATGGAGTTTCTGCAACATGAAGTTTCTTTAACATGAAGTTTATCCAACCGGTAATTTCTCCAAAATAGAGTTTATCAAACATGGACTTTCTCCGCAAGTTGTTTCTGGAACATGGAGTTTCTCTAACAAGAAGATTCTCCAACACGCAGTTTCTGCAACATAGTTTCTCCAACATGAAGTTTATCCAACACTGAGTTTCTCCAACATGAATTTTCCCCAAAAGTAAGTTTCTCCAACAGAGTTTCTTCAACAGGGTGTTTCTCCAACATGGAGTTTGTCCATCATGGAGTTTCTCCAACAGGGAGTATTCCAACAGCGAGTCCCTCCAACAGGTTTCTCTAACATGGAGCCTTGCCAACAGGGAGTTTCTCTAACATGAACTTTCTCCAGCATGAAGTTTCTTTAAAAGGAAGTTTCTACAACATAGAGTTTTTCCAACAGGAAGTTTCTCCAACATGCAGTTTTTCCAGCAAGAATTTTCTTTAAAATAAAGATTCTGCCACAAGAAGTGTCTGCAACAGTTTCTCCAACATGGAGTTTCTATAACATCAATTTTTTCCAACAAGGAGTATCTGCAACAAGTTTCTCTAACATGGAGCTTCGCCAAAAGGGAGTTTCTCCAACATGGAGTTTCTCCTACATTTTCTTTCTCTAGCACGGAGTTTCTCCAATCTAGAGTTTCTCCAAAAGAGATATTCTCCAACATGGAGTTTTTGCAGCATTGAGTTTCTGCAACAAAGAGTTTCTCTAAGATGGAGTTTATCCAACAGGTAATTTCTCCAGCATAAAGTTTCTCAAACATGAAGTTTCTGAACAGTGAGTTTCTCCAACGAAGTTCCTCAAACATGGAGTTTCTGCAACATAGATTTTCTAGAACAGTTTCTCAAAAATGAAGTTTCTGCAACATGCAGTTTCTTCAACAGGGTGTATCTGCAAAATGTTTCTTTAAAATGGAGTTTCGCCAACAGGGAGTATCTGCAACAGGTTTCTCTAATATGAAGTTTTGACAACAGGAATTTCTCCAAAATGAAATTTCTCCATGAGGGAGTTTACTACAACATAGCGTTTCTGCAACTTGGAGTTTCTCGAAAAGGCAGTTTCTCCAACATGGAGCTTGTGCAACATGAAGTTTCTCCAATATGGAGTATCTCCAACTTGGAATTTCTGCAACATAGTTTCTGCAACATCGAGTTTCACCAACAGCGAATTTCTCCAAAACGGAGTTTCTCCAACATGAATTTTCTCCAAAACAAAGTTTCTCCAACATGGCATTTCTCCAGCAAAAAATTTTTCCAACAGGTTGTTTCTTTAACATGGAGTTTCACCCGCAGCTTCTCCAACAGGAATTTCCTTCAACATTCAGTTTCTCTAGCATGAAGTTTCACAAACAGATAATTTCTCCAACATGGAGTCTCTCAACCATGCACTTTCTGCACAAGTTGTTTTTGCAACATGGAGTTCCTTCAACTTAGAGTTTCTCCAACAAGGAGTTTCTCCAACTTGGAATTTCTCCAAGATGGAGTTTGTGTAACATGAAGTTTCTGCAAAAGAGAGTTTCTGCAACAGAGTTTCTCCAAAATAGACTTTCTCCATCATGAAGTTTCGCCAACAGGGAGTTTCTCCAACATGGAGTTTCTCCAACATGGTATTTGTCCAGCCTAGAGTTTCTCCAACATGAAATTTCTCCAAAAGGGAGTTTCTCCAACATAGAGTTTCTGCAACATGGAGTTCCTCCAATATGGAGTTTCTCCAACATGGAATTTCTGCAACATAGAGTTTCTGCAACATGGAGTTTCTTCAACAGGGAGTTTCTGAAAACGGAGTTCCTCCAACATTCATTTTCTCCAAACGGAAGTTTCTCCAACACTCTCAAACAGAGAGTTTCTTCAAAATTGAGCATCTGCAACAAAGTTTCTGCAAGTTTCTTCTAAAATGGAGTTTCTACAACATGAAGTGTCTCCAACAGGGATTGTCTCCTATAGGTTTTCCTAACATGAAGCTTCGCCAACAGGCAATTTCTCCAACATGGAGTTTATCCAACATGGACATTCTCCAGAATGAAGTTTCTCCAACAGGGAGTGTATACAACATGAACTTTCCCCAGCGGGCAGTTTCTTCAAAATGGAGTTTCTGCAACATGAAGTTTCTTTAACATGAAGTTTATCCAACCGGTAATTTCTCCAAAATAGAGTTTATCAAACATGGACTTTCTCCGCAAGTTGTTTCTGGAACATGGAGTTTCTCTAACAAGAAGATTCTCCAACACGCAGTTTCTGCAACATAGTTTCTCCAACATGAAGTTTATCCAACACTGAGTTTCTCCAACATGAATTTTCCCCAAAAGTAAGTTTCTCCAACAGAGTTTCTCCAACAGGGTGTTTCTCCAACATGGAGTTTGTCCATCATGGAGTTTCTCCAACAGGGAATATTCCAACAGCGAGTATCTCCAACAGGTTTCTCTAACATGGAGCCTTGCCAACAGGGAGTTTCTCTAACATGAACTTTCTCCAGCATGAAGTTTCTTTAAAAGGAAGTTTCTACAACATAGAGTTTTTCCAACAGGAAGTTTCTCCAACATGCAGTTTTTCCAGCAAGAATTTTCTTTAAAATAAAGATTCTGCCACAAGAAGTGTCTGCAACAGTTTCTCCAACATGGAGTTTCTATAACATTAATTTTTTCCAACAAGGAGTATCTGCAACAAGTTTCTCTAACATGGAGCTTCGCCAAAAGGCAGTTTCTCCAACATGGAGTTTCTCCTACATTTTCTTTCTCTAGCACGGAGTTTCTCCAATCTAGAGTTTCTCCAAAAGAGATATTCTCCAACATGGAGTTTTTGCAGCATTGAGTTTCTGCAACAAAGAGTTTCTCTAAGATGGAGTTTATCCAACAGGTAATTTCTCCAGCATAAAGTTTCTCAAACATGAAGTTTCTGAACAGTGAGTTTCTCCAACGAAGTTCCTCAAACATGGAGTTTCTGCAACATAGATTTTCTAGAACAGTTTCTCAAAAATGAAGTTTCTGCAACATGCAGTTTCTTCAACAGGGTGTATCTGCAAAATGTTTCTTTAAAATGGAGTTTCGCCAACAGGGAGTATCTGCAACAGGTTTCTCTAATATGAAGTTTTGACAACAGGAATTTCTCCAAAATGAAATTTCTCCATGAGGGAGTTTACTACAACATAGCGTTTCTGCAACTTGGAGTTTCTCGAAAAGGCAGTTTCTCCAACATGGAGCTTGTGCAACATGAAGTTTCTCCAATATGGAGTATCTCCAACTTGGAATTTCTGCAACATAGTTTCTGCAACATCGAGTTTCACCAACAGCGAATTTCTCCAAAACGGAGTTTCTCCAACATGAATTTTCTCCAAAACAAAGTTTCTCCAACACGGCATTTCTCCAGCAAAAAAATTTCTCCAACAGGTTGTTTCTTTAACATGGAGTTTCACCCGCAGCTTCTCCAACAGGAATTTTCTTCAACATTCAGTTTCTCTAGCATGAAGTTTCACAAACAGATAATTTCTCCAACATGGAGTCTCTCAAACATGCACTTTCTGCACAAGTTGTTTTTGCAACATGGAGTTCCTTCAACTTAGAGTTTCTCCAACAAGGAGTTTCTCCAACTTGGAATTTCTCCAAGATGGAGTTTCTGTAACATGAAGTTTCTGCAAAAGAGAGTTTCTGCAACAGAGTTTCTCCAAAATAGACTTTCTCCATCATGAAGTTTCGCCAACAGGGAGTTTCTCCAACATGGAGTTTCTCCAACATGGTATTTGTCCAGCCTAGAGTTTCTCCAACATGAAATTTCTCCAAAAGGGAGTTTCTCCAACATAGAGTTTCTGCAACATGGAGTTCCTCCAATATGGAGTTTCTCCAACATGGAATTTCTGCAACATAGAGTTTCTGCAACATGGAGTTTCTTCAACAGGAAGTTTCTGAAAACGGAGTTCCTCCAACATTCATTTTCTCCAAACGGAAGTTTCTCCAACACTCTCAAACAGAGAGTTTCTTCAAAATTGAGCATCTGCAACAAAGTTTCTGCAAGTTTCTTCTAAAATGGAGTTTCTACAACATGAAGTGTCTCCAACAGGGATTGTCTCCTATAGGTTTTTCTAACATGAAGCTTCGCCAACAGGCAATTTCTCCAACATGGAGTTTATCCAACATGGACATTCTCCAGAATGAAGTTTCTCCAACAGGGAGTGTATACAACATGAACTTTCCCCAGCGGGCAGTTTCTTCAAAATGGAGTTTCTGCAACATGAAGTTTCTTTAACATGAAGTTTATCCAACCGGTAATTTCTCCAAAATAGAGTTTATCAAACATGGACTTTCTCCGCAAGTTGTTTCTGGAACATGGAGTTTCTCTAACAAGAAGATTCTCCAACACGCAGTTTCTGCAACATAGTTTCTCCAACATGAAGTTTATCCAACACTGAGTTTCTCCAACATGAATTTTCCCCAAAAGTAAGTTTCTCCAACAGAGTTTCTCCAACAGGGTGTTTCTCCAACATGGAGTTTGTCCATCATGGAGTTTCTCCAACAGGGAGTATTCCAACAGCGAGTATCTCCAACAGGTTTCTCTAACATGGAGCCTTGCCAACAGGGAGTTTCTCTAACATGAACTTTCTCCAGCATGAAGTTTCTTTAAAAGGAAGTTTCTACAACATAGAGTTTTTCCAACAGGAAGTTTCTCCAACATGCAGTTTTTCCAACAAGAATTTTCTTTAAAATAAAGATTCTGCCACAAGAAGTGTCTGCAACAGTTTCTCCAACATGGAGTTTCTATAACATTAAGTTTTTCCAACAAGGAGTATCTGCAACAAGTTTCTCTAACATGGAGCTTCGCCAAAAGGGAGTTTCTCCAACATGGAGTTTCTCCTACATTTTCTTTCTCTAGCACGGAGTTTCTCCAATCTAGAGTTTCTCCAAAAGAGATATTCTCCAACATGGAGTTTTTGCAGCATTGAGTTTCTGCAACAAAGAGTTTCTCTAAGATGGAGTTTATCCAACAGGTAATTTCTCCAGCATAAAGTTTCTCAAACATGAAGTTTCTGAACAGTGAGTTTCTCCAACGAAGTTCCTCAAACATGGAGTTTCTGCAACATAGATTTTCTAGAACAGTTTCTCAAAAATGAAGTTTCTGCAACATGCAGTTTCTTCAACAGGGTGTATCTGCAAAATGTTTCTTTAAAATGGAGTTTCGCCAACAGGGAGTATCTGCAACAGGTTTCTCTAATATGAAGTTTTGACAACAGGAATTTCTCCAAAATGAAATTTCTCCATGAGGGAGTTTACTACAACATAGCGTTTCTGCAACTTGGAGTTTCTCGAAAAGGCAGTTTCTCCAACATGGAGCTTGTGCAACATGAAGTTTCTCCAATATGGAGTATCTCCAACTTGGAATTTCTGCAACATAGTTTCTGCAACATCGAGTTTCACCAACAGCGAATTTCTCCAAAACGGAGTTTCTCCAACATGAATTTTCTCCAAAACAAAGTTTCTCCAACACGGCATTTCTCCAGCAAAAAATTTCTCCAACAGGTTGTTTCTTTAACATGGAGTTTCACCCGCAGCTTCTCCAACAGGAATTTTCTTCAACATTCAGTTTCTCTAGCATGAAGTTTCACAAACAGATAATTTCTCGAACATGGAGTCTCTCAAACATGCACTTTCTGCACAAGTTGTTTTTGCAACATGGAGTTCCTTCAACTTAGAGTTTCTCCAACAAGGAGTTTCTCCAACTTGGAATTTCTCCAAGATGGAGTTTCTGTAACATGAAGTTTCTGCAAAAGAGAGTTTCTGCAACAGAGTTTCTCCAAAATAGACTTTCTCCATCATGAAGTTTCGCCAACAGGGAGTTTCTCCAACATGGAGTTTCTCCAACATGGTATTTGTCCAGCCTAGAGTTTCTCCAACATGAAATTTCTCCAAAAGGGAGTTTCTCCAACATAGAGTTTCTGCAACATGGAGTTCCTCCAATATGGAGTTTCTCCAACATGGAATTTCTGCAACATAGAGTTTCTGCAACATGGAGTTTCTTCAACAGGGAGTTTCTGAAAACGGAGTTCCTCCAACATTCATTTTCTCAAACGGAAGTTTCTCCAACACTCTCAAACAGAGAGTTTCTTCAAAATTGAGCATCTGCAACAAAGTTTCTGCAAGTTTCTTCTAAAATGGAGTTTCTACAACATGAAGTGTCTCCAACAGGGATTGTCTCCTATAGGTTTTTCTAACATGAAGCTTCGCCAACAGGCAATTTCTCCAACATGGAGTTTATCCAACATGGACATTCTCCAGAATGAAGTTTCTCCAACAGGGAGTGTATACAACATGAACTTTCCCCAGCGGGCAGTTTCTTCAACATGGAGTTTCTGCAACATGAAGTTTCTTTACCATGAAGTTTATCCAACCGGTAATTTCTCCAAAATAGAGTTTATCAAACATGGACTTTCTCCACAAGTTGCTTCTGGAACATGGAGTTTCTCTAACAAGAAGATTCTCCAACACGCAGTTTCTGCAACATAGTTTCTCCAACATGAAGTTTATCCAACACTGAGTTTCTCCAACATGAATTTTCCCCAAAAGTAAGTTTCTCCAACATGGAGTTTGTCCATCATGGAGTTTCTCCAACAAGGAGTATTCCAACAGCGAGTATCTTCAACAGGTTTCTCTAACATGGAGCCTTGCCAACAGGGAGTTTCTCTAACATGAACTTTCTCCAGCATGAAGTTTCTTTAAAAGGAAGTTTCTACAACATAGAGTTTTTCCAA
This sequence comes from Amblyomma americanum, assembly GCF_052857255.1. NCBI lineage: Eukaryota > Metazoa > Arthropoda > Arachnida > Ixodida > Ixodidae > Amblyomma > Amblyomma americanum. The sequence continues at coordinate 435,993,764 of NC_135497.1, forward strand.
CGGGAAGTTTCTCCAACATGCAGTTTTTCCAGCAGGAATTTTCTTTAAAATAAAGATTCTGCCACAAGAAGTGTCTGCAACAGTTTCTCCAACATGGAGTTTCTATAACATTAAGTTTTTCCAACAAGGAGTATCTCCAACAAGTTTCTCTAACATGGAGCTTCGCCAAAAGGGAGTTTCTCAAACATGGAGTTTCTCCTACATTTTCTTTCTCTAGCACGGAGTTTCTCCAATCTAGAGTTTCTCCAAAAGAGATATTCTCCAACATGGAGTTTTTGCAGCATTGAGTTTCTGCAACATAGAGTTTCTCCAAGATGGAGTTTATCCAACAGGTAATTTCTCCAGCATAAAGTTTCTCAAACATGAAGTTTCTGAACAGTGAGTTTCTCCAACGAAGTTCCTCAAACTTGGACTTTCTGCAACATAGATTTTCTAGAACAGTTTCTCAAAAATGAAGTTTCTGCAACATGCAGTTTCTTCAACAGGGTGTATCTGCAAAATGTTTCTTTAAAATGGAGTTTCGCCAACAGGGAGTATCTGCAACAGGTTTCTCTAATATGAAGTTTTGACAACAGGAATCTCTCCAAAATGAAATTTCTCCATGAGGGAGTTTACTACAACATAGCGTTTCTGCAACTTGGAGTTTCTCGAAAAGGCAGTTTCTCCAACATGCAGCTTGTGCAACATGACGTTTCTCCAATATGGAGTATCTCCAACTTGGAATTTCTGCAGCATAGTTTCTGCAACATCGAGTTTCACCAACAGCGAATTTCTCCAAAACGGAGTTTCTCCAACATGAATTTTCTCCAAAACAAAGTTTCTCCAACGCGGAATTTCTCCAGCAAGAAATTTCTCCAACACGTTGTTTCTCCAACATGGTTTCTACCACAGCTTCTCCATCAGGAATTTTCTTCAACATTCAGTTTCTCTAGCATGAAGTTTCTCAAAGAGATAACTTCTCCAACATAGAGTCTCTCAAACATGCACTTTCTCCACAAGTTGTTTTTGCAACGTGGAGTTTCTTCAACTTAGAGTTTCTCCAACAAGGAGTTTCTCCAACTTAGAATTCCTTCAAGATGGAGTTTCTGTAACATGAAGTTTCTGCAACAGAGTTTCTCCAACAAAGAGTTTTATAACATGAAGTTTCTCCAACAGTACGCATCTCCAAAAAGTTTCTCTAGCATGGAGCTTCGCCAAAAGTGTTTCTTCAATATGGATTTTCTCCAACATAGACTTTCACCTGCGCAGAGTTTCTCCAACAGGAAGTTTCTCCAACATGGAGTTTCTCAAACATGAAATTTTTCCAACATAGACTTTCTGTAGCATTGAGTTTTTCCAAGATTGAGTATATGCAACACGGAGGTTCTCTAAGATAGCGTTTCTCCCTAGGGAGCTTCTGCAACTTAGAGCTTCTACACAGGGAGTTTCTGCAACATGAATTTTCTCAAACAAGAAGTTTCTCCAATACCGAATTTGTCCAGCATAGAGTTTCTCCAACAGCTTGTTCCTCCAACACGGAGTTTATCCAAAATGGAGTTTCTCAAACATGGAGATTCTCCACGGAGTTTCTCCAACAGAAAATTTCTCCAACATGAATTTTCTCCAACAGGAAGTTTCTCCAACAGTTTCTCCAACAGGGAGTATCTCCAACAGTTTTCTCTAACATGCAGCTTCGCAAAGAGAGAGTTTCTCCAACATAGACATTCTCCAACAGTTACATCCTCCAGCACAGAGATTTTCCAACATAGAATTTCTCCAACAGTTAGTTTCTGCAAAATGGAGTTTCAGCAACATAGAGCTTTTCCAACATGAATTTTATGCAACATGGAGTTTCCCCAAGATTGAGTTTATCCAACACGGAGTGTTTCTAAGATAGTTTGTCCACAGGGAGCTTCGGCAACATGGAGGTTCCCCAACATGGAGTTCATCCAAAAGGTAATTTTGTCCAGCATAGAGGTTCTCAAACATGGACTCTCTCCACAGGGAGTTTATCCAACAGAGAGTTTCTCCAAGAGAGTTTCTCCTACGGAGTTTCTCCAACAGGGAGTTTATCCAACATGAAGTTTCTCCAACATGGAATTTATCCAACAGGTCATTTCTCCAAATTGGAGTTTCTCAAACATAGAGTTTCTAGACAAGTTTTTCTGCAACATGGAGTCTCTCCAACATAGAGATTCTCCGACAGGCAGTTTCTCCGACATAGATTTTCTGCAACATAAAGTTTGTTCAACCGGAAGTTTCTCCAACATAAATTTTCTCCAAAAGGAAGTTTCTCCAACAGAGTTTCTCCAACACGCAGTTCCTCCAACATGGAGTTTCTCCAGCATGAAGTTTCTAAAACACGGAGTTTTCCAACAAGAAGTATCTCCAACAGCTTTCTCTAACATAGAGCTATGTCAACAGGGAGTTTCCATATCATAGACTTTTCTCCAACATGGACTTTCTCCACCATGAAGTTTCTCCAACAGGGAGTTTCTCCAACATGAAGTTTATCCAGCAGGGAGTTTCTTTAAAATGGAGATTCTTCAAAAAGGACTGTCTGCAACAGTTTCTGTAAAATTGAATTTCTATAACAAAGTATCTCCAAGAAGAAGTATCTCCAACAGGTTTCGCTAACATGGAGCTTCGCCAACAGGGAGTTTCTCCAACATGACTTTTCTCCAACATTTACTTTCTCTAGCACGGAGTTTCTCCGAACTCGAATTTATCCAATAGAGTGATTCTACAACATGGAGTTTCGGCAACATGGCGCTTCTGCAACATAGGGTTTCTCCTTGATTTAGGTTTTCCAACAGGTAATTCTCCAGCATAGAGTTTCTCAAACATACACTTTCTGAACAGAGAATTTCTCCAACAGGGAGTTCCTCCAACATGATGTTTCTGCAACAGAGTTTCTGCAACAGAGTTTCTCTAAAATGGACTTTCTCCAACGTGAAGTTTCGCCAACAGGGAGCTTCTGCAACATGGAGTTTCTCCAACATGGTATTTGTCCAGCATGAAGTTTCTCCAACATGAAATTTCTCAAACAGGGAGTTTCTCCAAGATAGAGTTTCTCAACATGGAGTTTCTCCAATATGGAGTTTCTCCAACATTGAATTTCTGCAACATATATATTTCTGCAACATGCAGTTTCTTCAACAGGGAGTTTCTGAAAACAGAGTTTCTCCGACATTCATTTTCTCCAAACGGAAGTTTCACCAACAGACTCTCAAACAGAGAGTTTCTCCAAAATTGAATTTCTGCAACAAAGTTTCTGCAAGTTTCTTCAAAAATGGAGTTTCTGCAACATGAAGTGTCTCCAACAGGGATTGCCTCTAACAGGTTTTTCTAACATGAAGCTTCGCCAACAGGGAATTTCTCCAACATGGAGTTTCTCCAACATGGAATTTCTCCAGCATGAAGTTTCTCCAACAGGGAGATTCTACAACATGAACTTTCCCCAAAAGGGCAGTTTCTTCAACATGGAGTTTCCGCAACATGAAGTTTCTTTAATATGAGGTTTATCCTACAGGTAATTTCTCCAAAATATAGTTTCTCAAACATGGAGTTTCTCCACAAGTTGTTTCTGCAACATAGAGTTTCTCCAACATAGATTTCCTGCAACAGAGAGTTTCTCCAACATAAATTTTCTGCAACATTGAGTTTCTCAAACAGGGAGCTTGTCCAAAATGGAGCTTCTGCAACATAGTTTCTCTAACATGGACCTCATGCAACAGGTAATTTTGTCCAACATAATTTTTCTCAAGCATGGAGTTTCTCCGCAGTGAGTATCTGCAACAGGGAGTTTATTCAACAAATTTTTTCCAACAGGAAGTTTCTCCTAAACGGAAGTTCTCCAACCAATTGTTTCTCTAAAATGGAGTTTCTCCAAAAAGAAGTTTCTCAAACGTGGAATATCTGCACAGCGTTTCCCCACCAGGAAATTTCTCCAACATAAATTTTCTCCAACAGGAATCTTTTCCAAGAGTTTCTCCATTAGGGAGTTTCTCCAACAAGGAGCTTCTCCAACATGGAGATTCTGCAACCGGGAGTTTCTCCAACATAAAGTTTATCCATTAACGAGTTTCTCAAACATGAAGTTTCTCCAACAAGAGTACCTCCAACGTGAAGTTTCTCCAGCATGGAGATTCTGCAACAGGGAGTTTCTCCAACATGAAGTTTCGTCAACAGGGAGTTTCTCTAACATGAAGTTTCTGCAACGTTGTTTCTCTAAGATTGAATTTATCCAACAAGGAGTTTCTTTAGAGAGAGTTTCTCCGCAGAGGGTTTCTGCAACATGTTTTTTCAACATAGAGTTTATCCAACACGTTATTTCTCGAGCATGGAGTTACTCCACCGAGAGATTTTCCAACAGGGAGTTACTCAACCATAAATTTTCTCCAACAGGAATATTCTCCAACAGAGTTTCTTCAAAAGGGAGTTTCTACAACATGCAGTTTCTCCAACATGGACTTTCTCCAGCATGGAATATCTCCAACAGGTTGTTTCTCCAACATGAACGTTCTCAAATATAGTGTTTCTCCACAGGAAGCTTCTCCAACAGATAGTTTCTCCAACACGAATTTTCGCTAACAGGATGTTTCTCCAACAGAGATTCTTCAACAGAGAGTTGCTTCAACATTGAGTTCCTCCAGCATGGTGTTTGTCTAACCTGAAGTTTCTCCAAAATGAAGTTTCTCAAACAATCAGTTCCCCAACAGAGAGTTTCTCCAACTGGAAAATTCTCCAATATAGAGCTTCTGGAACATAGAGTTTCTTCAACAGAGAGTTTCTCCAAAAATCAGTTTCTCCAACAGAGAAATTTTACAGCAGAGAGTTTCTCAAACATGAAGTTTCTTCAAGATGGATTTTGTAAATTATGGAGTTGCTTCAACAGGGAGCTTCCCCAACATGGAGTTATTCTAACAGGGCGTTTCTCCAACAGGGAGTTACTCCAACAGCGAGTTTCTCCAAAAGAGAGTTTCTCCAACGGGGAGTTTTTCCAACAGATAGATGCTGCAACATAGAGTTTCTCCAACAGGCAGTTTCTCCAACATGGAGTTTGTGCAACATGGAGTTTCTCCAATATGAAGTTTCTCCAACATGGAATTTATGCAACATACAGTTTCTGCAACAGGGAGTTTCTTCATCAGAGAGTTTCTCAAAACGAAGTTTCTCCAACATTCATTTTCTCCAAAAGGAAGTTTCTCCAAAAGACTCCAACAGGGAGTTAATCCAACAAGGATTTTATCAACCATGAAGTTTTTCCAACATTGTGTTTCTGCCACAGAGTTTTTGCAAGGGTTTTTCGAAAAATCGAGTTTCTACACCGTGAAGTTTCTCCAACAGGGATTTTCTCCAACACGTTTCTCTAACATGAAGCTTCGCCAACAGGGAGTTTCTCCAACATGGAGTTTCTCCAACATGGATTTTCTTCAACAGGGAGTTTCTAAAACATGAACATTCCCCAATGGGCAGTTTCGTCAACATGGAGTTTCTGCAACATGAAGTTTCTTTAATATGAAGTTTATCCTACAGGTAATTTCTCTAAAATAGAGTTTCTCAAACATGGAGTTTCTCCACAATTTGTTTCTGCAACATAGATTTTCTCCAATATAGATTTTCTCCAACAGAGAGTTTCTCCAACATGGATTTTCTGCAACATTGAGTTTCTCAAACAGGGAGCTTCTCCAACATAGAGCTTCTGTACAATAGAGTTTCTCCAACATGGACCTTATGCAACAGGTAATTTTGTCCAACATAAATTTTCTCAAACATGGAGTTTCTCCGCAGTGTGTATCTCCAACAGGGAGTTTATTCAACATAAATTTTTTCCAACAGGAAGTTTCTCCTACACGGAATTTCTCCAGCAAGAAATTTCTCCAAACGGTTGTTTCTCCAACATGGAGTTTCTCCAAAATGTTGGTTCTCAAATGTGGAGTTTCTGTACAGAGTTTCTCCACCAGGAAATTTCTCCAACATGAATTTTCTCCAACAGAAAGTTTTTCCAAGAGTTTTTCCAACATGGAGTTTCTCCATCAGGGAGTTTCTGAAACATGAACATTCCCCAATGGGCAGTTTCTTCAACATGGAGTTTCTGCAACATGAAGTTTCTTTAATATGAAGTTTATCCTACAGGTAATTTCTCCAAAATAGAGTTTCTCAAATATAGACTTTCTCCACAATTTGTTTCTACAACATAGAGTTTCTGCAACATATATTTTCTCCAACAGAGAGTTTCTCCAACATGAATTTTCTGCAACATTGAGTTTCTCAAACAGGGAGCTTCTCCAACATAGAGCTTCTGCAACATCGAGTTTCTCCAACATGGACCTCATGCAACAGGTTATTTTGTCCAACATAAATTTTCTCAAACATGGAGTTTTTCCGCAGTGTGTATGTCCAACAGGGAGTTTATTCAACATAAATTTTTTCCAACAGGAAGTTTCTCCTACCGGGAATTTCTCCAGCAAGAAATTTCTCCAACCGGTTGTTTCTCCAACATGGAGTTTCTCCAAAATGTTGTTTCAGAAATGTGGAGTTTCTGTACAGAGTTTCTCCACCAGGAAGTTTCTCCAACATGAATTTTCGCCAACAGGAAATTTTTCCAAGAGTTTCTCCAACAGGGAGTTTCTCCAACATGAAGTTTCTGCAACCAGGTGTTTCTCCAACATAAAGTTTATTCATAAACGAGTTTCTCAAGCATGAAGTTTCTCCAACAAGAGTATCTCCAACGTGGAAATTCTCTAGCATGGAGATTCTGCAACAGGGAGTTTCTCCAACATGAAGTTTCGTCAACAGGGAGTTTCTCTAGCATGGAGTTTCTGCAACATAGTTTCTCTAAGATTGAGTTTATTCAAAATGGAGTTTCTTTAGAGAGAGTTCCTCCACAAAGGGTTTCTGCAACATGAAGTTTTCGCAACATAGAGGTTATCCAACACGTTATTTCTCGAGCATAGAGTTTCTCCACAGACAGATTTTCCAACAGTGAGTTTTCTCCAACAGAGCTTTTTCTCCAACATGAATTTTCTCTAACAAGATGTTTCTCAACAGGGTTTCTTCAACAGGGATTTTCTTCAACATTGAGTTTCTCCAGCATGGAGAATCAGTTCCCCAACAGGGAGTTTATCCAACAGAAAAATTCTTCAATATAGAGTTTCTGGAACATAGAGTTTCTTCAACAGAGAGTTTCTCCAAAAGGCAGTTTCTCCAACAGAGAATTTCTACAGCAGAGAGTTTCTCCAATATCAAGCTTATACAAGATGGACTTTGTAAAGAATGGTGTTGCTTCAACAGGGAGCTTCCCCAACATGGAGTTATTGAGAGTTATGGAGTTATGGAGAGATTTTCTCCGACAGAGAGTTTCTCGAAAAAGAATTTTTTACAATACAAGGTTTCTCCAACATGGAGTTTTTTTAAAAATTGAGATTCTCCAGCAGGGAATTTCTACACGAGGCAGTATCTCCAACAGTGAGTATCTAGAACATGGAGCTTCTGCAACAATTTTTTTTCAAAATGATGTTTCTCCAACTTGGAGTTTCTATATCAATGTTTTTCCAACAGGGAGTATCTCCAACAGGTTTCTCTAACAAGGAGCTTCGCCAGCAGTTTCTCCAGCAGGGACTTTCTCTAACATTTACTTTCTCGACCATGCAGTTTCTCGGAGAGAGTTTCTCTAATAGGGATTTTCTCCAAAGGGAATTGCTCCAACATAGTTTCTCAAACATGTAGTTTCTCCAAACGATGTTTCTCCAACATGAATTTTCTCCAAAAAGAACTTTCTCCAACAGAGTTTCTCCAACAGAGTTTCTCCAACATTGAGTTTCTCTGACTTGAGGTTTCTCCAACATGGATTTCCTCCAAGAGGGAATTTCTCCAACAAGAAGTTTCTCCAACAGGAAGTTACCTCCAACAATAAGTATCTCCAAACAGGGAGTTTCTCTAACAGGATGCTTCTCCAACATAGAGTTTTACCAACATGGAGATTCCGCAACAGGGAGCCTATCCAAAAGGGATTTTCCTAACAAGGAGTTTCTCTAATATAAGGTTTCTTCAACATTGAGTTTATCCAAAAGGAAGTTTCTCCTACAGGAACTTTCTCCAACAAGGTGTTTCTCCAACATGCAGTTTCTCTAATAGAGAGTCTATGCCAGGACCTTTCTCCAACAGGGAGTTTCTCCAACATGGCTTTTCTCCAACATTTACTTTCTCTAGCACGGAATTTATCCAACCTCGAATTTATCCAATAGAGAGATTCTACAACATGGAGTTTCGGCAACGTGGAGTTTCTGCAACATAGAGTTTCTCCAAGATTGAGTTTTTCCAACAGGTAATTTCTCCAGCATAGAGTTTCTCAAACAGAGTTTATGAACAAGGAATTTCTCCAACAGGGAGTTCCTTCAACATGAAGTTTCTGCAACATAGAGTTTCTGCAGCAGAGTTTCTTCAAAATGGACTTTCTCCAACATGAAGGTTCGCCAACAGGGAGTTTCTCCAACATGGTATTTGTCCAGCATGCAGTTCCTCCAACATGAAATTTCTCCAAAAGGGAGTTTCTCCAACATAGAGTTTCAGCAGCATGGAATTTCTCCAATATGGAGTTTCTCCAACATGGAATTTCTGCAACCTAGAGTTTCTGCAACATGGAGTTTCTGAAAATAGAGTTTCTCCAACATTCATTTTCCCCAAACGGAAGTTTCTCCAACACTCTCAAACGGAGAGTTTCTTCAAAATTGAGCTTCTGCAACAAAGTTTCTGCAAGTTTATTCTAAAATGGAGATTCTACAACATGAAGTGTCTCCAACAGAGATTGTCTCCTACAGGTTTTTCTAACATGAAGCTTCGCAACAGGCAATTTCTCCAACATGGAGTTTCTCCAACATGGACTTTCTCCAGAAAGAAGTTTCTTCAAATGGGAGTTTATACATGAACTTTGCCCAACGGGCAGTTTCTTCAACATGGAGTTTCTGCAACATGAAGTTTCTTTAACATGAAGTTTATCCGACAGGTAATTTCTCCAAAATAGAGTTTATCAAACATGGAGTTTCTCCACAAGTTGTTTCTTGAACATGGAGTTTCTCCAACAAGAAGATTCTCCAACAGGCAGTTTCTGCAACATACAGTTTCTCCAACATGGAGTTTCTCCAACACTGAGTTTCTCCAACATGAATTTTCCCCAAAAGGAAGTTTCTCCAACAGAGTTTCTCCAACAGGGTGTTTCTCAAACATGGAGTTTGTCCAGCATGGAGTTTCTCCAACAGGGAGTATTCCAACAGCGAGTATCTCCAACAGGTTTCTCTAACATGGAGCCGTGCCAAAAGGGAGTTTCTCCAACATGAACTTTCTCCTGCATAGAGTTTCTGCAAAAGGAAGTTTCTACAACATAAAGTTTTTCCAACATGCAGTTTTTCCAGCAGGAATTTTCTTTAAAATAAAGATTCGGCCACACGTGTCTGCAAACAGTTTCTCCAACATGGAGTTTCTATAACATTAAGTTTCTCCAACAAGGAGTATCTCCAACAGGTTTCTCTAACATGGAGCGTCTCCAAAAGGGAGTTTCTCCAACATGGAGTTTCTCCAACTTTTTCTTTCTCTAGCACGGAGTTTCTCCAATCTAGAGTTTCTCCAAAAGAGATATTCTCCAACATGGAGTTTATGCAGCATTGAGATTCTGCAACAATGAATTTCTCCAAGACGGAGTTTATCCAACAGGTAATTTCTCCAGTATAAAGTTTCTCAAACATGAAGTTTCTGAACAGCGAGTTTCTCCAACGAAGTTTCTCAAACATGGAGTTTCTGCAACATAGCTTTTCTGCAAGAGTTTCTCAAAAATGAAGTTTCTGAAACGTGCAGTTTCTTCAACAGGGACTATCTGCAACAGGTTTCTTTAAAATAAAGTTTCGCCAACAGGTTGTATCTGCAACAGGTTTCTCTAACATGAAGTTCTGACAACAGGAATTTCTCCAAAATGGAATTTCTCCAAGAGGAAGTTTCTACAACATAGCGTTTCTGCAACTTGGAGTTTCTTCAAAAGGCAGTTTCTCCAACATGGAGTTTCTGCAAAATGAAGTTTCTTCAATATGGAGTATCTCCAACATGAAATTTCTGCAACATAGAGTTTCTGCAACATCGAGTTTCACCAACAGCGAATTTCTTCAAAACGGAGTTCCTCCAACATGAATTTTCTCCAAAACAAAGTTTCTTCAACACGGCATTTCTCCAGCAAGAAATTTCTCCAACAGGTTGTTTCTCCAACATGGAGTTTCTCCCACAGTTTCTCCAACCGGAATTTTCTTCAACATTCAGTTTCTCTAGCATGAATTTTCTCAAACAGATAATTTCTCCAACATGGAATCTCTCAAACATGCACTTTCTCCACAAGTTGTTTTTGCAACAAGGAGTTCCTTCAACTTAGAGTTTCTCCAACAAGAAGTTTCTCCAACTTGGAGTTTCTCCAACCAGGAGTTTCTGCAACAGAGAGTTTCTGGAACAGGGAGTTTCTGAAAACGGAGTTTCTCCAACATTCATTTTCTCCAAACGGAAGTTTCTCCAACACTCTCAATTAGAGAGTTTCTTCAAAATTGAGCATCTGCAACAAAGTTTCTGCAAGTTTCTTCTAAAACGGAGTTTCTACAACATGAAGTGTCTCCAACCGGGATTGTCTCCTACAGGTTTTTCTAACATGAAGCTTCGCCAACAGGGAATTTATCCAACATGGAGTTTCTCCAACATGGACTTTCTCCAGAATGAAGTTTCTCCAACAGGGAGTTTCTACAACCTGAACTTTCCCCAACGGGCAGTTTTTTCAACATGGAGTTTCTGAAACATGAAGTTTCTTTAACATGAAGTTTATCCAACAGGTAATTTCTCCAAACAAGAGTTTATCAAACATATAGTTTCTCCACTAGTTGTTTCTGGAACATGGAGTTTCTCCAACAAGAAGATTCTCCAACAGGCAGTTTCTGCGTTTCTCCAACATGGAGTTTCTCCAACACTGAGTTTCTCCAACATAAATTTTCCCAAAAAAGAAGTTTCTCCAACAGTTTCTCCAACAGGGTGTTTCTCCAACATGCAGTTTGTCCAGCATGGAGTTTCTCCAACAGGAAGTAATCCAACAGCAAGTATCTCCAACAGGTTTCAGTAACATGGATCCTTGCCAACAGGGAGTTTCTCCAACATGGACTTTCTCCAGCGTGAAGTTTCTGCAAAAGGAAGTTTCTACAACATAGAGTTTTTCCAAAAGGAAGTTTCTCCAACATGCGGTTTTTCCAGCAGGAGTTTTCTTTAAAATAAAGATTCTGCCACGAGAAGTGTCTGCAACAGTTTCTCCAATATGGAGTTTCAATAACATTAAGTTTCTCCAAAAAGGAGTATCTCCAACAGGTTTCTCTAACATGGAGCTTCGCCAAAAGGGAGTTTCTCCAACATGGAGTTTCTCCTACATTTTCTTTCTCTAGCACGGAGTTTCTCCAATCTAGAGTTTCTCCAAAAGAGATATTCTCTAACATGGACTTTTTGCAGCATTGAGTTTCTGCAACATAGAGTTTCTCCAAGATGGAGTTTATCCAACAGGTAATTTCTCCAGCATAAAGTTTCTCAAACATGAAGTTTCTGAACAGTGAGTTTCTCCAACGAAGTTCCTCAAACTTGGAGTTTCTGCAACATAGATTTTCTAGAACAGTTTCTTAAAAATGAAGTTTCTGCAACATGCAGTTTCTTCAACAGGGTGTATCTGCAAAATGTTTCTTTAAAATGGAGTTTCGCCAACAGAGAGTATCTGCAACAGGTTTCTCTAATAGGAAGTTTTGACAACAGGAATTTCTCCAAAATGAAATTTCTCCATGAGGGAGTTTACTACAACATAGCGTTTCTGCAACTTGGAGTTTCTCGAAAAGGCAGTTTCTCCAACATGCAGCTTGTGCAACATGACGTTTCTCCAATATGGAGTATCTCCAACTTGGAATTTCTGCAACATAGTTTCTGCAACATCGAGTTTCACCAACAGCGAATTTCTCCAAAACGGAGTTTCTCCAACATGAATTTTCTCCAAAACAAAGTTTCTCCAACGCGGAATTTCTCCAGCAAGAAATTTCTCCAACACGTTGTTTCTCCAACATGGTTTCTACCACAGCTTCTCCAACAGGAATTTTCTTCAACGTTCAGTTTCTCTAGCATGAAGTTTCTCAAAGAGATAACTTCTCCAACATAGAGACTCTCAAACATGCACTTTCTCCACAAGTTGTTTTTGCAACGTGGAGTTTCTTCAACTTAGAGTTTCTCCAACAAGGTGTTTCTCCAACTTAGAATTTCTTCAAGATGGAGTTTCTGTAACATGAAGTTTCTGCAACAGAGAGTTTCTCCAACAAAGAGTTTTATAACATGAAGTTTCTCCAACAGTAAGCATCTCCAAAAGGTTTCTCTAGCATGGAGCTTCGCCAAAAGTGTTTCTTCAATATGGATTTTCTCCAACATAGACTTTCACCAGCGCAGAGTTTCTCCAACAGGAAGTTTCTCCAACATGGAGTTTCTCAAACATGAAATTTTTCCAACATAGACTTTCTGTAGCATTGAGTTTTTCCAAGATTGAGTATATGCAACACGGAGGTTCTCTAAGATAGCGTTTCTCCATAGGGAGCTTCTGCAACTTAGAGCTTCTCCACAGGGAGTTTCTGCAACATGAATTTTCTCAAACAAGAAGTTTCTCCAATACCGAATTTGTCCAGCATAGAGTTTCTCCAACAGCTTGTTCCTCCAACACGGAGTTTATCCAAAATGGAGTGTCTCAAACATGGAGATTCTCCACGGAGTTTCTCCAACAGAAAATTTCTCCAACATGAATTTTCTCCAAGGAAGTTTCTCCAACAGGGAGTATCTCCAACAGTTTTCTCTAACATGCAGCTTCGCAAAGAGAGAGTTTCTCCAACATGGACATTCTCCAACAGTTACATCCTCCAGCACAGAGATTTTCCAACATAGAATTTCTCCAACAGTTAGTTTCTGCAACATGGAGTTTCAGCAACATAGAGCTTTTCCAACATGACTTTTATGCAACATGGAGTTTCCCCAAGATTGAGTTTATCCAACACGGAGTGTTTCTAAGATAGTTTGTCCACAGGGAGCTTCGGCAACATGGAGGTTCCCCAACATGGAGTTCATCCAAAAGGTAATTTTGTCCAGCATAGAGGTTCTCAAACATGGACTCTCTCCACAGGGAGTTTCTCCAACAGGGAGTTTATCCAACATGAAGTTTCTCCAACATGGAATTTATCCAACAGGTCATTTCTCCAAATTGGAGTTTCTCAAACATAGAGTTTCTAGACAAGTTTTTCTGCAACATGGAGTCTCTCCAACATAGAGATTCTCCGACAGGCAGTTTCTCCGACATAGATTTTCTGCAACATAAAGTTTGTTCAACCGGAAGTTTCTCCAACATAAATTTTCTCCAAAAGGAAGTTTCTCCAACAGAGTTTCTCCAACACGCAGTTCCTCCAACATGGAGTTTCTCCAGCATGAAGTTTCTAAAACACCGAGTTTTCCAACAAGAAGTATCTCCAACAGCTTTCTCTAACATAGAGCTATGTCAACAGGGAGTTTCCATATCATAGACTTTTCTCCAACATGGACTTTCTCCACCATGAAGTTTCTCCAACAGGGAGTTTCTCCAACATGAAGTTTATCCAGCAGGGAGTTTCTTTAAAATGGAGATTCTTCAACAAGGACTGTCTGCAACAGTTTCTCTAAAATTGAATTTCTATAACATAAAGTATCTCCAAGAAGAAGTATCTCCAACAGGTTTCGCTAACATGGAGCTTCGCCAACAGGGAGTTTCTCCAACATGACTTTTCTCCAACATTTACTTTCTCTAGCACGGAGTTTCTCCGAACTCGAATTTATCCAATAGAGTGATTCTACAACATGGAGTTTCGGCAACATGGCGCTTCTGCAACATAGGGTTTCTCCTTGATTTAGGTTTTCCAACAGGTAATTTCTCCAGCATAGAGTTTCTCAAACATAGACTTTCTGAACAGAGAATTTCTCCAACAGGGAGTTCCTCCAACGTGATGTTCCTGCAACAGAGTTTCTGCAACAGAGTTTCTCTAAAATGGACTTTCTCCAACGTGAAGTTTCGCCAACATAGAGTTTCTCAACATGGAGTTTCTCCAATATGGAGTTTCTCCAACATTGAATTTCTGCAACATATAGTTTCTGCAACATGCAGTTTCTTCAACAGGGAGTTTCTGAAAACAGAGTTTCTCCGACATTCATTTTCTCCAAACGGAAGTTTCACCAACAGACTCAAACAGGGAGTTTCTCCAAAATTGAATTTCTGCAACAAAGTTTCTGCAAGTTTCTTCAAGAATGGAGTTTCTGCAACATGAAGTGTCTCCAAAAGGGATTGCCTCTAACAGGTTTTCTAACATGAAGCTTCGCCAACAGGGAATTTCTCCAACATAGAGTTTCTCCAACATGGAATTTCTCCAGCATGAAGTTTCCCCAAAAGGGCAGTTTCTTCAACATGGAGTTTCCGCAACATGAAGTTTCTTTAATATGAAGTTTATCCTACAGGTAATTTCTCCAAAATATAGTTTCTCAAACATGGAGTTTCTCCACAAGTTGTTTCTGCAACATAGAGTTTCTTCAACATAGATTTCCTGCAACAGAGAGTTTCTCCAACATGAATTTTCTGCAACATTGAGTTTCTCAAACAGGGAGCTTGTCCAACATGGAGCTTCTGCAACATAGTTTCTCTAACATGGACCTCATGCAACAGGTAATTTTGTCCAACATAATTTTTCTCAAGCATGGAGTTTCTCCGCAGTGAGTATCTGCAACAGGGAGTTTATTCAACAAATTTTTTCCAACAGGAAGTTTCTCCTAAACGGAAGTTCTCCAACCGGTTGTTTCTCTAAAATGGAGTTTCTCCAAAAAGAAGTTTCTCAAACGTGGAATATCTGCACAGAGTTTCCCCACCAGGAAATTTCTCCAACATGAATTTTCTCCAACAGGAAGCTTTTCCAAGAGTTTCTCCATTAGGGAGTTTCTCCAACAAGGAGCTTCTCCAGCATGGAGATTCTGCAACAGGGAGTTTCTCCAACATGAAGTTTCGTCAACAGGGAGTTTCTCTAACATAAAGTTTCTGCAACATTGTTTCTCTAAGATTGAGTTTATCCAACAAGGAGTTTCTTTAAAGAGAGTTTCTCCGCAGAGGGTTTCTGCAACATGTTTTTTCAACATAGAGTTTATCCAACACGTTATTTCTCGGGCATGGAGTTACTCCACCGACAGATTTTCCAACAGGGAGTTTCTCCAACATAAATTTTCTCCAACAGGAATATTCTCCAACAGAGTTTCTTCAAAAGGGAGTTTCTACAACATGCAGTTTCCCAACATAGACTTTCTCCAGCATGGAATGTCTCCAACAGGTTGTTTCTCCAACATGAACGTTCTCAAATATAGTGTTTCTCCACAGGAAGCTTCTCCAACAGATAGTTTCTCCAACACGAATTTTCGCTAACAGGATGTTTCTCCAACAGAGATTCTTCAACAGAGAGTTGCTTCAACATTGAGTTCCTCCAGCCTGGTGTTTGTCTAACCTGGAGTTCCTCCAAAATGAAGTTTCTCAAACAATCAGTTCCCCAACAGAGAGTTTCTCCAACTGGAAAATTCTCCAATATAGAGCTTCTGGAACATAGAGTTTCTTCAACAGAGAGTTTCTCCAAAAATCAGTTTCTCCAACAGAGAATTTTTACAGCAGAGAGTTTCTCAAACATGAAGTTTCTTCAAGATGGATTTTGTAAATTATGGAGTTGCTTCAACAGGGAGTTTCCCCAACATGGAGTTATTCTAACAGGGCGTTTCTCCAACAGGGAGTTACTCCAACAGCGAGTTTCTCCAAAAGAGAATTTCTCCAACGGGGAGTTTTTCCAACAGATAGATGCTGCAACATAGAGTTTCTCCAACAGGCAGTTTCTCCAACATGGAGTTTGTGCAACATGGAGTTTCTCCAATATGAAGTTTCTCCAAGATGGAATTTATGCAACATACAGTTTCTGCAACAGGGAGTTTCTTCATCAGAGAGTTTCTCAAAACGGAGTTTCTCCAACATTCATTTTCTCCAAAAGGAAGTTTCTCCAAAAGACTCCAACAGGGAGTTAATCCAACAAGGATTTTATCAACCATGAAGTTTTTCCAACATTGTGTTTCTGCAACAGAGTTTTTGCAAGGGTTTCTCGAAAAATCGAGTTTCTACACCATGAAGTTTCTCCAACAGGGATTTTCTCCAACACGTTTCTCTAACATGAAGCTTCGCCAACAGGGAGTTTCTCCAACATGGAGTTTCTCCAACATGGAATTTCTCCAACAGGGAGTTTCTAAAACATGAACATTCCCCAATGGGTAGTTTCGTCAACATGGAGTTTCTGCAACATGAAGTTTCTTTAATATGAAGTTTATCCTACAGGTAATTTCTCCAAAATAGAGTTTCTCAAACATGGAGTTTCTCCACAATTTGTTTCTGCAACATAGAGTTTCTCCAATATAGATTTTCTCCAACAGAGAGTTTCTCCAACATGGATTTTCTGCAACATTAAGTTTCTCAAACAGGGAGCTTCTCCAACATAAGCTTCTGTACAATAGAGTTTCTCCAACATGGACCTTATGCAACAGGTAATTTTGTCCAACATAAATTTTCTCAAACATGGAGTTTCTCCGCAGTGTGTATGTCCAACAGGGAGTTTATTCAACGTAAATTTTTTCCAACAGGAAGTTTCTCCTACACGGAATTTCTCCAGCAAGAAATTTCTCCAAACGGTTGTTTCTCCAACATGGAGTTTCTCCAAAATGTTGGTTCTCAAATGTGGAGTTTCTGTACAGAGTTTCTCCACCAGGAAATTTCTCCAACATGAATTTTCTCCAACAGGAAGTTTTTCCAAGAGTTTTTCCAACATGGAGTTTCTCCATCAGGGAGTTTCTGAAACATGAACATTCCCCAATGGGCTGTTTCTTCAACATGGAGTTTCTGCAACATGAAGTTTCTTTAATATGAAGTTTATCCTGCAGGTAATTTCTCCAAAATAGAGTTTCTCAAATATGGACTTTCTCCACAATTTGTTTCTGCAACATATAATTTCTCCAACAGAGAGTTTCTCCAACATGAATTTTCTGCAACATTGAGTTTCTCAAACAGGGAGCTTCTCCAAAATAGAGCTTCTGCAACATAGAGTTTCTCCAACATGGACCTCATGCAACAGGTTATTTTGTCCAACATAAATTTTCTCAAACATGGAGTTTCTCCGCAGTGTGTATGTCCAACAGGGAGTTTATTCAACATAAATATTTTCCAACAGGAAGTTTCTCCTACCCGGAATTTCTCCAGCAAGAAATTTCTCCAACCGGTTGTTTCTCCAACATGGAGTTTCTCCAAAATGTTGTTTCAGAAATGTGGAGTTTCTGTACAGAGTTTCTCCACCAGGAAGTTTCTCCAACATGAATTTTCGCCAACAGGAAATTTTTCCAAGAGTTTCTCCAACAGGGAGTTTCTCCAACATGAAGTTTCTGCAACCAGGTGTTTCTCCAACATAGAGTTTATTCATAAACGAGTTTCTCAAACATGAAGTTTCTCCAACAAGAGTATCTCCAACGTGGAAATTCTCTAGCATGGAGATTCTGCAACAGGGAGTTTCTCCAACATGAAGCTTCGTCAACAGGGAGTTTCTCTAGCATGGAGTTTCTGCAACATAGTTTCTCTAAGATTGAGTTTATTCAAAATGGAGTTTCCTTAGAGAGAGTTTCTCCACAAAGGGTTTCTGCAACATGAAGTTTTCGCAACATAGAGTTTATCCAACACGTTATTTCTCGAGCATGGAGTTTCTCCACAGACAGATTTTCCAACAGTGAGTTTTCTCCAACAGAGCTTTTTCTCCAACATGAATTTTCTCTAACACGATGTTTCTCCAACAGGGTTTCTTCAACAGGGATTTTCTTCAACATTGAGTTTCTCCAGCATGGAGAATCAGTTCCCCAACAGGGAGTTTCTCCAACAGAAAAATTCTTCAATATAGAGTTTCTGGAACATAGAGTTTCTTCAACAGAGAGTTTCTCCAAAAGGCAGTTTCTCCAACAGAGAATTTCTACAGAAGAGAGTTTCTCCAATATCAAGCTTCTACAAGATGGACTTTGTAAAGCATGGTGTTGCTTCAACAGGGAGCTTCCCCAACATGGAGTTATTGAGAGTTATGGAGTTATGGAGAGATTTTTTCCGACAGAGAGTTTCTCGAAAAAGAATTTTTTACAATACAAGGTTTCTCAAACATGGAGTTTTTTTCAAAATTGAGATTCTCCAGCAGGGAATTTCTACACGAGGCAGTATCTCCAACAGTGAGTATCTCGAACATGGAGCTTCTGCAACAATTTTTTTTCAAAATGATGTTTCTCCAACTTGGAGTTTCTATATCAATGTTTTTCCAACAGGGAGTATCTCCAACAGGTTTCTCTAACAAGAAGCTTCGCCAGCAGTTTCTCCAGCAGGGACTTTCTCTAACATTTACTTTCTCGACCATGCAGTTTCTCGGAGAGAGTTTCTCTAGTAGGGATTTTCTCCAAAGGGAATTGCTCCAACATAGAGTTTCTCAAACATGTAGTTTCTCCAAACGATGTTTCTCCAACATGATTTTTCTCCAAAAAGAACTTTCTCCAACAGAGTTTCTCCAACATTGAGTTTCTCTGACTTGAGGTTTCTCCAACATGGATTTCCTCCAAGAGGGAATTTCTCCAACAAGAAGTTTCTCCAACAGGAAGTTACCTCCAACAATAAGTATCTCCAAACAGGGAGTTTCTCTAACAGGATGCTTCTCCAATAGAGTTTTACCAACATGGAGATTCCGCAACAGGGAGCCTATCCAAAAGGGATTTTCCTAACAAGGAGTTTCTCTAATATAAGGTTTCTTCAACATTGAGTTTATCCAAAAGGAAGTTTCTCCTACAGGAACTTTCTCCAACAAGGTGTTTCTCCAACATGCAGTTTCTCTATTAGAGAGTCTATGCCAGGACCTTTCTCCAACAGGGAGTTTCTCCAACATGGCTTTTCTCCAACATTTACTTTCTCTAGCACGGAATTTATCCAACCTCGAATTTATCCAATAGAGAGATTCTACAACATGGAGTTTCGGCAACGTGGAGTTTCTTCAACATAGAGTTTCTCCAAGAATGAGTTTTTCCAACAGGTAATTTCTCCAGCATAGAGTTTCTCAAACAGAGTTTATGAACAAGGAATTTCTCCAACAGGGAGTTCCTTCAACATAAAGTTTCTGCAACATAGAGTTTCTGCAGCAGAGTTTCTTCAAAATGGACTTTCTCCAACATGAAGGTTCGCCAACAGGGAGTTTCTCCAACATGGTATTTGTCCAGCATGCAGTTCCTCCAACATGAAATTTCTCCAAAAGGGAGTTTCTCCAACATAGAGTTTCAGCAGCATGGAGTTTCTCCAATATGGAGTTTCTCCAACATGGAATTTCTGCAACCTAGAGTTTCTGCAACATGGAGTTTCTGAAAATAGAGTTTCTCCAACATTCATTTTCCCCAAACGGAAGTTTCTCCAACACTCTCAAACAGAGAGTTTCTTCAAAATTGAGCTTCTGCAACAAAGTTTCTGCTAGTTTATTCTAAAATGGAGATTCTACAACATGAATTGTCTCCAACAGAGATTGTCTCCTACAGGTTTTTCTAACATGAAGCTTCGCAACAGGCAATTTCTCCAACATGGAGTTTCTCCAACATGGACTTTCTCCAGAAAGAAGTTTCTTCAAAAGGGAGTTTATACATGAACTTTCCCCAACGGGCAGTTTCTTCAACATGGAGTTTCTGCAACATGAAGTTTCTTTAACATGAAGTTTATCCGACAGGTAATTTCTCCAAAATAGAGTTTATCAAACATGGAGTTTCTCCACAAGTTGTTTCTTGAACATGGAGTTTCTCCAACAAGAAGATTCTCCAACAGGCAGTTTCTGCAACATACAGTTTCTCCAACATGGAGTTTCTCCAACACTGAGTTTCTCCAACATGAATTTTCCCCAAAAGGAAGTTTCTCCAACAGAGTTTCTCCAACAGGGTGTTTCTCAAACATGGAGTTTGTCCAGCATGGAGTTTCTCCAACAGGAAGTAATCCAACAGCAAGTATCTCCAACAGGTTTCTGTAACATGGATCCTTGCCAACAGGGAGTTTCTCCAACATGGACTTTCTCCAGCGTGAAGTTTCTGCAAAAGGAAGTTTCTACAACATAGAGTTTTTCCAAAAGGAAGTTTCTCCAACATGCGGTTTTTCCAGCAGTTTTCTTTAAAATAAAGATTCTGCCACGAGAAGTGTCTGCAACAGTTTCTCCAATATGGAGTTTCAATAACATTAAGTTTCTCCAAAAAGGAGTATCTCCAACAGGTTTCTCTAACATGGAGCTTCACCAAAAGGGAGTTTCTCCAACATGGAGTTTCTCCTACATTTTCTTTCTCTAGCACGGAGTTTCTCCAATCTAGAGTTTCTCCAAAAGAGATATTCTCTAACATGGAGTTTTTGCAGCAGTGAGTTTCTGCAACATAGAGTTTCTCCAAGATGGAGTTTATCCAACAGGTAATTTCTCCAGCATAAAGTTTCTCAAACATGAAGTTTCTGAACAGTGAGTTTCTCCAACGAAGTTCCTCAAACTTGGAGTTTCTGCAACATAGATTTTCTAGAACAGTTTCTTAAAAATGAAGTTTCTGCAACATGCAGTTTCTTCAACAGGGTGTATCTGCAAAATGTTTCTTTAAAATGGAGTTTCGCCAACAGGAAGTATCTGCAACAGGTTTCTCTAATATGAAGTTTTGACAACAGGAATTTCTCCAAAATGAAATTTCTCCATGAGGGAGTTTACTACAACATAGCGTTTCTGCAACTTGGAGTTTCTCGAAAAGGCAGTTTCTCCAACATGCAGCTTGTGCAACATGACGTTTCTCCAATATGGAGTATCTCCAACTTGGAATTTCTGCAACATAGTTTCTGCAACATCTAGTTTCACCAACAGCGAATTTCTCCAAAACGGAGTTTCTCCAACATGAATTTTCTCCAAAACAAAGTTTCTCCAACGCGGAATTTCTCCAGCAAGAAATTTCTCCAACACGTTGTTTCTCCAACATGGTTTCTACTACAGCTTCTCGAACAGGAATTTTCTTCAACATTCAGTTTCTCTAGCATGAAGTTTCTCAAAGAGATAACTTCTCCAGCATAGAGTCTCTCAAACATGCACTTTCTCCACAAGTTGTTTTTGCAACGTGGAGTTTCTTCAACTTAGAGTTTCTCCAACAAGGAGTTTCTCCAACTTAGAATTTCTTCAAGATGGAGTTTCTGTAACATGAAGTTTCTGCAACAGAGAGTTTCTCCAACAAAGAGTTTTATAACATGAAGTTTCTCCAACAGTAAGCATCTCCAAAAGGTTTCTCTAGCATGGAGCTTCGCCAAAAGTGTTTCTTCAATATGGATTTTCTCCAACATAGACTTTCACCAGCGCAGAGTTTCTGCAACAGGAAGTTTCTCCAACATGGAGTTTCTCAAACATGAAATTTTTCCAACATAGACTTTCTGTAGCATTGAGTTTTTCCAAGATTGAGTATATGCAACACGGAGGTTCTCTAAGATAGCGTTTCTCCATAGGGAGCTTCTGCAACTTAGAGCTTCTCCACAGGGAGTTTCTGCAACATGAATTTTCTCAAACAAGAAGTTTCTCCAATACCGAATTTGTCCAGCATAGAGTTTCTCCAACAGCTTGTTCCTCCAACACGGAGTTTATCCAAAATGGAGTTTCTCAAACATGGAGATTCTCCACGGAGTTTCTCCAACATGAATTTTCTCCAACAGGAAGTTTCTCCAACAGTTTCTCCAACAGGGAGTATCTCCAACAGTTTTCTCTAACATGCAGCTTCGCAAAGAGAGAGTTTCTCCAACATGGACATTCTCCAACAGTTATATCCTCCAGCACAGAGATTTTCCAACATAGAATTTCTCCAACAGTTAGTTTCTGCAACATGGAGTTTCAGCAACATAGAGCTTTTCCAACATGAATTTTATGCAACATGGAGTTTCCCCAAGATTGAGTTTATCCAACACGGAGTGTTTCTAAGATAGTTTGTCCACAGGGAGCTTCGGCAACATGGAGGTTCCCCAACATGGAGTTCATCCAAAAGGTAATTTTGTCCAGCATAGAGGTTCTCAAACATGGACTCTCTCCACAGGGAGTTTATCCAACAGAGAGTTTCTCCGAGAGAGTTTCTCCTACGGAGTTTCTCCAACAGGGAGTTTATCCAACATGAAGTTTCTCCAACATGGAATTTATCCAACAGGTCATTTCTCCAAATTGGAGTTTCTCAAACAGAGTTTCTAGACAAGTTTTTCTGCAACATGGAGTCTCTCCAACATAGAGATTCTCCGACAGGCAGTTTCTCCGACATAGATTTTCTGCAACATAAAGTTTGTTCAACCGGAAGTTTCTCCAACATAAATTTTCTCCAAAAGGAAGTTTCTCCAACAGAGTTTCTCCAACACGCAGTTCCTCCAACATGGAGTTTCTCCTGCAAGAAGTTTCTAAAACACCGAATTTTCCAACAAGAAGTATCTCCAACAGCTTTCTCTAACATAGAGCTATGTCAACAGGGAGTTTCCATATCATAGACTTTTCTCCAACATGGACTTTCTCCAACATGAAGTTTCTCCAACAGGGAGTTTCTCCAACATGAAGTTTATCCAGCAGGGAGTTTCTTTAAAATGGAGATTCTTCAACAAGGACTGTCTGCAACAGTTTCTCTAAAATTGAATTTCTATAACATAAAGTATCTCCAAGAAGAAGTATCTCCAACAGGTTTCGCTAACATGGAGCTTCGCCAACAGGGAGTTTCTCCAACATGACTTTTCTCCAACATTTACTTTCTCTAGCACGGAGTTTCTCCGAACTCGAATTTATCCAATAGAGTGATTCTACAACATGGAGTTTCGGCAACATGGCGCTTCTGCAACATAGGGTTTCTCCTTGATTTAGGTTTTCCAACAGGTAATTTCTCCAGCATAGAGTTTCTCAAACATAGACTTTCTGAACAGAGAATTTCTCCAACAGGGAGTTCCTCCAACATGATGTTTCTGCAACAGAGTTTCTGCAACAGAGTTTCTCTAAAATGGACTTTCTCCAACGTGAAGTTTCGCCAACAGGGAGTTTCTGCAACATGGAGTTTCTCCAACATGGTATTTGTCCAGCATGAAGTTTCTCCAACATGAAATTTCTCAAACAGGGAGTTTCTCCAACATAGAGTTTCTCAACATGGAGTTTCTCCAATATGGAGTTTCTCCAACATTGAATTTCTGCAACATGCAGTTTCTTCAACAGGGAGTTTCTGAAAACAGAGTTTCTCCGACATTCATTTTCTCCAAACGGAAGTTTCACCAACAGACTCTCAAACAGGGAGTTTCTCCAAAATAGAATTTCTGCAACAAAGTTTCTGCAAGTTTCTTCAAGAATGGAGTTTCTGCAACATGAAGTGTCTCCAAAAGGGATTGCCTCTAACAGGTTTTTCTAACATGAAGCTTCGCCAACAGGGAATTTCTCCAACATAGAGTTTCTCCAACATGGAATTTCTCCAGCATGAAGTTTCTCCAACAGGGAGATTCTACAACATGAACTTTCCCCAAAAGGGCAGTTTCTTCAACATGGAGTTTCCGCAACATGAAGTTTCTTTAATATGAAGTTTATCCTACAGGTAATTTCTCCAAAATATAGTTTCTCAAATATGGAGTTTCTCCACAATTTGTTTCTGCAACATAGAGTTTCTCCAACATAGATTTTCTCCAACAGAGAGTTTCTCCAACATGAATTTTCTGCAACATTGAGTTTCTCAAACAGGGAGCTTGTCCAACATGGAGCTTCTGCAACATAGAGTTTCTCTAACATGGACCTCATGCAACGGGTAATTTTGTCCAACATAATTTTTCTCAAGCATGGAGTTTCTCCGCAGTGTGTATGTCCAACAGGGAGTTTATTCAACATAAATTTTTTCCAACAGGAAGTTTCTCCCACCCGGAATTTCTCCAGCAAGAAATTTCTCCAACCGGTTGTTTCTCCAACATGGAGTTTCTCCAAAATGTTGTTTCAGAAATGTGGAGTTTCTGTACAGAGTTTCTCCACCAGGAAGTTTCTCCAACATGAATTTTCGCCAACAGGAAATTTTTCCAAGAGTTTCTCCAACAGGGAGTTTCTCCAACATGAAGTTTCTGCAACCAGGTGTTTCTCCAACATAGAGTTTATTCATAAACGAGTTTCTCAAACATGAAGTTTCTCCAACAAGAGTATCTCCAACGTGGAAATTCTCTAGCATGGAGATTCTGCAACAGGGAGTTTCTCCAACATGAAGTTTCGTCAACAGGGAGTTTCTCTAGCATGGAGTTTCTGCAACATAGTTTCTCTAAGATTGAGTTTATCCAAAATGGAGTTTATTTAGAGAGAGTTTCTCCAGAAAGGGTTTCTGCAACATGTTTTCCCAACATAGAGTTTATGCAACACGTTATTTCTCGAGCATGGAGTTTCTCCACAGACAGATTTTCCAACAGTGAGTTTTCTCCAACAGAGCTTTTTCTCCAACATGAATTTTCTCTAACACGATGTTTCTCCAACAGGGTTTCTTCATCAGGGATTTTCTTCAACATTGAGTTTCTCCAGCATGGAGTTTCTCCAAAATGAAGTTTCTCAAAAAATCAGTTCCCCAACAGGAAGTTTCTCCAACAGAAAAATTCTTCAATATAGAGTTTATGGAACATAGAGTTTCTTCAACAGAGTTTCTCCAAAAGGCAGTTTCTCCAACAGAGAATTTCTACAGCAGAGAGTTTCTCCAATATCATGCTTCTACAAGATGGACTTTGTAAAGCATGGTGTTGCTTCAACAGGGAGCTTCCCCAACATGGAGTTATTGAGAGTTATGGAGTTATGGAGAGATTTTCTCCGACAGAGAGTTTCTCGAAAAAGAATTTTTTACAATACAAGATTTCTCCAACATGGAGTTTTTTCAAAATTGAGATTCTCCAGCAGGGAATTTCTACACGAGGCAGTATCTCCAACAGTGAGTATCTCGAACATGGAGCTTCTGCAACAATTTTTCTTCAAAATGATGTTTCTCCAACTTGGAGTTTCTATATCAATGTTTTTCCAACAGGGAGTATCTCCAACATGTTTCTCTAACAAGGAGCTTCGCCAGCAGTTTCTCCAGCAGGGACTTTCTCCAACATTTACTTTCTCGACCATGCAGTTTCTCGGAGAGAGTTTCTCTAATAGGGATTTTCTCCAAAGGGAATTGCTCCAACATAGAGTTTCTCAAATATGTAGTTTCTCCAAACGATGTTTCTCCAACATGAATTTTCTCCAAAAAGAACTTTCTCCAACAGAGTTTCTCCAACAGAGTTTCTCCAACATTAAGTTTCTCTGACTTGAGGTTTCTCCAACATGGATTTCCTCCAAGAGGGAATTTCTCCAACAAGAAATTTCTCCAACAGGAAGTTACCTCCAACAATAAGTATCTCCAAATAGGGAGTTGCTCTAACAGGATGCTTCTCCAACATAGAGTTTTACCAACATGGAGATTCCGCAACAGGGAGCCTATCCAAAAGGGATTTTCCTAACAAGGAGTTTCTCTAATATAAGGTTTCTTCAACATTGAGTTTATCCAAAAGGAAGTTTCTCCTACAGGAACTTTCTCCAACAAGGTGTTTCTCCAACGTGCAGTTTCTCTAATAGAGAGTCTATGCCAGGACCTTTCTCCAACAAGGAGTTTCTCCAACTTGAAGTTTTCGAACATGGGGTTTCTCCAACATTGAGTTTCTTCAAGATGGAGTTTACGGAGTTTCTCGAATACGGAGTTTCTCCAGCGTGGACTTTATCCAACAGTGATTTGCTCCAACATAAAGTTTAGCGATTTCCACCAATATCGAGTTTCTCCAACGTGGAGTTTCTCTTACACGGAGTTTCTGCAACACGGAGTTTCTTCAACACAGATTTTGTCGAACATAGAGTTTCTTCAACATGAACTTTCTCCAACAAGCAGTTCCCCAACAGGGAGTTTCTTCTACAGCAGAGAGTTTCTTTAACATGATCTCTCTTCAAGATGGAGTTTGTACAGCATGGAGATGCATCAACAAGGAGTTTCCCCAACATTAAGCTTCTCCAAAAAGAATTTTCTCCAACAGGAGGTTTCTCCAACATAGAGTTTCTCCAAAATGAACTTTCTCCAACAGAGATTTTCTACAGGAGAGAGTATCTCCAACATGAGTTTTCTCCGACAGTGAGTTTCTCGAACATGAAGTTTCTGCAACAGATTTCTTCAAAATGAAGTTTCTGCAACATGGAGTTTCTATAACATGATTTTTCTCCAACAGGGAGTATCTCCAACAGGTTTCTCTAACATGGTGCTTTGCCAACATTTACTTTCTTCAGCATAGAATTTCTCCAACATAGTTTCTCCAACAGGGAATTTCTCCAACATGGAGGTACTGCGACATGAAGTTTCTCTAAGATTGAGTTTATCCAACACGGAGTGTCTCTAAGATAGAGTTTGTCCTCAGGGAGCTTCTGTAACATTGACCTTCTCAAACATGGAGTTTATCCAACAGGTAAATTTGTTCAGCATAAAGTTTCTCACACATGGACTCTCTCTACAGGGAGTTTTCCCAACAGGGAGTTTCTCCAACACGAATTTTTTTTCCACATGAAGTTTCCCCAACATGTAATTTCTCCAGCGTAGAGTTTCTCCAACAGGCAATTTCTCCAGCATGGAGCTTCTAAAACACGAAGTTTATCCAAAATGAAGTTTCTCCAACATAAATTTTCTTCATCAGGGAGTATATGCGACAGGTTTCTCTAACAGGGACTTTCTCCAACATGGAGTTTCTGCACCATAAAGTTTCTCCCACATCGAGTTTATCCAACATCGAGTTTCTCCACAAGTTGTTTCTGCAACATGGAGTTTCTCCAACATGGAGATTTTCCAACAGGCAGTTTGCAACATAGGGTTTCTCCAACTTGGAGTTTCTCCAACACGGAGTTTCTCCAACATGAATTTTCTCCAAAAGGAAGTTTCTCAAACAGAGTTTCTCCAACAGGGTGTTTCTTCATCTTGGAGTTTACCCAGCATGTAGTTTCTCCAACAGGGAGTTTTGCAACAGGGGTATCTCCAACAGGTTTCTCTAACATGGAGCTTTGCCAACAGGGAGTTTCTCCAACAGACTTTGTCCAACATTGACTTCCTTCAGCATGGAGTTTCTCCAACAGGAAATTTCTACAACACAGAGTTTCTCCAAAAGGGAGTTTCTCTAACATGCAGTTTATCCAGCAGGGAGTTTCATTAAACTAGAGATTCTGCAACAAGGAGTGTCTGCAACATTTTCTCCAAAATTGAGTTTCTATAATAATTAATATCTCCCTTAAGGAGTATCTCCAAAAGGTTTCTCTAACATGGAGGTTCACCAAAAGGGAGTTTCTCCAACATGAAGTTTCTCCAACATTGACTTTCTCTAGCACGGAGTTTCTCCAAAGTAGAGTTTCTCCAATAGAGAGATTCTCCAACATAGATTTTATGCAACACGATGTTTCTGCAACATAGAGTTTCTCCAAGACTGAGTTTAACCAAAAGGTAATTTCTCCAGCATAGTGTTTTTCAAACATGAAGTTTCTGAACAATCAGTTTCTCCAACGGTGTTTCTCAAACATGGAATTTCCGCAACATATAGTTTCTGCAACAGTTTCCCGAAAATAGTTTCCAACATGCAGTTTCTTCAACAGAGTGTATCTGCGACAGGTTTCTTTAAATTAGAGTTTCGCCAACAGGCAGTATCTGCAACATGGAGTTTCTCCAACATGAAATTTCTCCATGAGGGAGGTTCTGCAACATGGGATTTCTCCAATATAGAGGATCTTCGACATTGAATTTCTGCAACATATTGTTTCTGCAACATCGAGTTTCACCAACTGAGAGTTTCTCCAAAGCGAAGTTTCTCCAACATGATTTTTCTCGAAAACGAAATTTCTCCAACACGGATCTTCTCCTGCAAGAAATTTCTCCAACAGTTTGTTTCTCCAACGAGGAGTTTCTCCAAAATTGAGTTTCTCATCATGCAGTTTCTCCACAAAGATTCTCCAACAGGAAATTTCTCCAAAATGAATTTTCTCCGCAGGAAGTTTTTCGAAGAGTTTCTCCGACAGGGAGTTTCACCAACATGGAGTTTCTGCAACAGAGTTTCTCTAAGATTGAGTTTATCCAACACAGAGTTTCTTTAAGAGAGTTTGTCTACAGAGGGTCTCTGCAACATGGAGTTTTTCCACCATAGACTTTATCCAACACGTTTGTTCTCCAGCATGAAGTTTTTCAAACATAGAGTTTCTCCACAGACAGATTTTCCAACAGAGAGTTTCTCCAACAAATTTTCTCCCACAGGAAGTTTCTCCAACAGAGTTTCTTCAACAGGGAGTTTCTCCAACATGGACTTTCTCCAGCATGGAGTTTCTCCAGCAGGTTGTTTTTCCAACATAGTTTCTGCAACATGGAGTTTCTCTAACAGGGAGTTTCTCCAATACTGAGTTTCTCCAACGTGAATTTTCTCCAAAAGCAAGTTTCTCCAACAGAGTTTCTCCAAAAGGGTGTTTCTCCACCATGGAGTTTATCCAGCATGGAGTATCTCCAACAGGGAGTTTTCCAACAGGGAGTATCGCCAAACAGTTTTTCTAACATGGAGCTTCGCCAACAGGGAGTTTCTCCAACATGAAGTTTCTCTAACATTTACTTTCTCCAGCACGGAATTTCACCAACATAGAGTTTCTCCAAAAGAGAGGTTCTTCATCGCTGAGTTTTTCCAACATTTAGTTTCTGCAACATGGAGTTTCTCCAAGATTGAGTTTATTCAACACGGAGTTTATGTAAGATAGAATTTCTTCGCAGGGAGTTTCTGCAGCATAGACTTTCTCCAACATGGAGTTTATCCAACAGGTAATTTCTACAGCACAGAGTTTCTCAAACATCGAGTTTCTCCACAGGGTGTTTCTCTAACAGGGAGTTTCTCCAACATGAATTTTTGTCCAACAGAGTTTCTCCAAAACAAAGTTTCTTCAACATGGTGTCTCTGCAACAGGTTTCTCTAAAATGGAGCTTCGCCAACAGGGAGTTTCTCCAACATGGAGTTTCTCCAACATGGAATTTCTCCAGCATGGAGTTCTTCGAACACGGAGTTTATAAAACAAGACGTTTCTCCAACAGGCAGTTTCTGCAACAGATTTTTTGCAACATGAAGTTTCTCCAATATAGTGTTTCTCCAACATGGCGTTTCAGCAACAGAGAGTTTATGCAACGTAGAGTTTATCCAACAAGAAGTTTCTCAAACATGAAGTTTCTCCAACATAGAGTTGCGACAACAGAGAGTTTTTCCAACATGAAGTTTCTGCAACAGAGTTTCTGCAAGAGTTTCTCCAATATAGAGTTTCTACAACATGAAGTTTCTACAACAGGGATTGCCTCCAAATGGTTTCTCTAACATGAAGCTTCGCCAAAAGAAGTTTCTCCAACATAGAATTACTCCATAATAGACTCTCTCCAGCATGGAGTTTCTTCAACAATGAGTTTCTTGAACATGACATGGAGTTTCTGAAACATGAAGTCTCTCCACAAGTTTTTCTGCAACATAGTTTCTCTAACATATATTTTCTCCAACAGACAGTTTATTCAACATGGAGTTTCAGCAACATTGAGTTTCTCCTACAGGGAGCTTCTCCAACATAGGGTTTCTGCAACATGAAGTTTCTGGAACAGTTTATCCAAAGAGTTTCTCAAACATGAAGTTTCTCCAACAGGGAATAACTCCAACGGGTCTCTCTAAGATGGAGCTTCGCCAACAGGAGTTTCTCCAACATGAAGTTTCTCCAACGTGGACTTTCTCCAGCATAGAATTTCTCCAACAGGGAGATTATTCAACATGAAGTTTCGCCAACAGTGATTTTCTCCAACATGGAGTTTCTGCAACATAGAGTTTCTCCAAGATTGAGTTTATCCAACACGGAGTTTCTTTAAGACAGATTTTCTCCACAGGAAGTTTCTGCAACATGAAGTTTTTCCAACATAGAGTTTATCCAAAAGGTAGTTTCTCCAGAAAGAAGTATCTCAAACATAGAGTTTCTCCACAGAGAGCTTTCCAACAGTGAGTTTCTTCAACATACAATCTCTCCAACAGAGTTTCTCCGACAGGGAAATTCTCCAACATGAAGTTTCTTCAACATGGACTTTCTGTTGCATGAAGTTTCTCCAACCTGGAGTTTCTCCAAAATTGAGATTCTCAAACATGGAGTTTCTCCTAAGAGAGTTTCTCCAACAGGAAGACTCTCCAACATATATTTTCTCCAACAGAAAGTCTCTCCAACAGTTTATTTAGCAGGGAGTTTCTCCAGCATGAATTTTCTCCCGCAGGAATTTTCTCTGAGAGGGAGTTTCTCCAACAGAGATTTTTTCTTACACGGAGCTTCACCAAAGTGGTTTTCCCAAACAGGGAGTTTCTCCTACATGGAGTTTATCCAAAAGGGAGCTATTCCAACAAAATTTCCACAACATGGAGTTTCTCCAGCATGTAGCTTCTCCAATAGGAAGTTTTTCCAACATAGAGTTTTTCCAACATGAATTTTCTCCAACAGGAAATTTCTTCGACAGTTTCTCCAAATGTAGTTTGTCCAACATAGAGTTATTCCAGCATAGAGTTTCTCCAAAATAGAGTTTCTGCAATAGGTAGTTTCTCCAACAGGGAGTTTCTCTAACATGGAGTTCCTCCAACATGGAGTTTCTCCAACATGGAGTTTCTTCAAAGAGAGTTGCTCCAACAGGAAGTTTCTCCAACAAGAATTTTCTCCAAAAGGAAGTTTCTCCAACAGATTTTTTCAGATAGTTTCTCCAACATGGATTTCTCTAGCATAGACTTTCTCGAAATGAAAGATTCTCCAAGAGTGAGTTCCTCCACGAGGGAGTTTCTCCAATAGGTAGTTTTCAAACAGCGAGTTTCTCCAACATGGAGTTTCTCCAAAATGAACTTTTTCCAACAGAGATTTTCTACAGGAGAGAGTATCTCCAACATGAGTTTTCTCCGACAGTGAGTTTCTCGAACATGAAGTTACTGCAACAGATATCTTCAAAATGAAGTTTCTGCAACATGGAGTTTCTATAACATGATTTTTCTCCAACAGGGAGTATCTCCAACAGGTTTCTCTAACATGGAGCTTTGCCAACATTTACTTTCTTCAGCATAGAATTTCTCCAACATAGTTTCTCCAACAGGGAATTTCTCCAACATGGAGGTACTGCGACATGAAGTTTCTCTAAGATTGAGTTTATCCAACACGGAGTGTCTCTAAGATAGAGTTTGTCCTCACGGAGCTTCTGTAACATTGACCTTCTCAAACATGGAGTTTATCCAACAGGTAAATTTGTTCAGCATAAAGTTTCTCACACATGAAATCTCTCTACAGGGAGTTTTCCCAACAGGGAGTTTCTCCAACACGAATTTTTTTTCCACATGAAGTTTCCCCAACATGTAATTTCCCCAACTTGAAGTTTCCCCAACATGTAGAGTTTCTCCAACAGGCAATTTCTCCAGCATGGAGCTTCTAAAACACGAAGTTTATCCAAAATGGAACTTCTCCAACAAGGATTTTCTTCATCAGGGAGTATATGCGACAGGTTTCTCTAACAGGGACTTTCTCCAACATGAAGATTCTGCACCATAAAGATTCTCCCACATCGAGTTTATCCAACAGAAAATTTCTCCAACAAAGAGTTTCTCAAACATGGAGTTTCTCCACAAGTTGTTTCTGCAACATGAAGTTTCTCCAACATGGAGATTCTCCAACAGGCAGTTTCTGCAACATAGCGTTTCTCCAACTTGGAGTTTCTCCAACACGGAGTTTCTCCAACATGAATCTTCTCCAAAAGGAAGTTTCTCAAACAGAGTTTCTCCAACAGGGCGTTTTGCAACAGGGAGTATCTCCACCAGGTTTCTCTAACATGGAGCTTTGCCAACAGGGAGTTTCTCCAACACTTTCTCCAACATGGACTTCCTTCAGCATGGAGTTTCTCCAACAGCAAATTTCTACAACACAGAGTTTCTCCAAAAGGGAGTTTCTCTAACATGCAGTTTATCCAGCAGGGAGTTTCTTTAAAGTAGAGATTCTGCAACAAGGAGTGTCTGCAACATTTTCTCCAAAATTGAGTTTCTATAACATTAAATTTCTCCCTTAAGGAGTAACTCCAACAGGTTTCTCTAACATGGAGGTTCACCAAAAGGGAGTTTCTCCAACATGGAGTTTCTCCAACATTGACTTTCTCTAGCACGGAGTTTCACCAAAGTAGAGTTTCTCCAATAGAGAGATTCTCCAACATGGATTTTATGCAACACGATGTTTCTGCAACATAGAGTTTCTCCAAGACTGAGTTTATCCAAAAGGTAATTTCTCCAGCATAGTGTTTTTCAAACATGAAGTTTCTGAACAATCATTTTCTCCAATGGTGTTTCTCAAACATGGAATTTCCGCAACATATAGTTTCTGCAACAGTTTCCCAAAAATTGTTTCCAACATGCAGTTTCTTCAACAGAGTGTATCTGCGAATTTTCTCCAAAAGGAAGTTTCTCCAACAGAGTTTTTCAAACAGATAGTTTCTCCAACATGGATTTCTCTAGCATAGACTTTCTCGAAATGAAAGATTCCCCAAGAGTGAGTTCCTCCACGAGGGAGTTTCTCCAATAGGTAGTTTTCAAACAGCGAGTTTCTCCAACATGGAATTTTTTCAACATGTATTATCTCCATCATGGAGGTTCTCTGACAGGAAGTTTCTCATACAGGAAGTTTCGAATCGGGAGTTCCTCCAGCAGGGTGTTTCTCCAACATGGAGTTCTCCAACGTAGAGTTTCTACAACAGAGTAATTCTCCTACATTAAGTTTTTCCAACATGAAGTTTCTCGAACAGGAAGTTTCTCCAACAAGGTGTTTCTTCGACAGGGAATTTCTCCAGCATGGATTTTCTCCAACATGGAGTTTCTCCAACAGAGCGTTTCTCCAACACTTTTTCTCGAACATGAAGTTTCTTCATCATGAATTTTCTCAAACGTGGAGTTTCTCAGACAGGAGGTTTCTGCAACAGGTAGTTTCTCCAACACGGAGTTTTTCCAACAGGCAGTTCCTCCAAGATGGAGTTTCTCCAGCAGGGAGTTTCTCAAAACAGGGAGTTTCTCCAATATTGACTTTCTCCAACATGGGGTTTCTCCAACATGGAGTTCCTCCAACAGAGAATTTCTCAAATAGGAAATTTCTCCAACAGGGAGTTTCTTCAACAGGAAGTTACCTCCCACAATAAGTTTCTCCAAACAGGAAGTTTCTCTAATGGGGAGTTTCTCCTACATGCAGTTTTAAGAACATATGATTTCTCCAAAAAAGAGTTTCTTCAACGTAGAGTTTCTATAACAGAGAGTTTCTGCAACTGGGAGGTTCTCCAACATCGAGTTTCTCCAATATGGAGATTCTCCAACAGGCACTTTTCCGAACAAGCAGTTTCTCCAACAGGGAATTTCTCCAACATATTTTCTCGAACATGCAGCTTCTTCAACAGGAACTTTCTTCAGCAGGGAGTTTCTTCAACAGGGAGTTTCTCCAACAGGGAGTTTTTCAAAATAGATTTTGTACAACATGAAGATCCTCCAACATTGTTTTTTCTAACAGGAAGTTTCTCTAACAGGATGTTTCTCCAACATGAAGTTTTACCAACATAGAGTTTCTGCATCAGGAAGCTCCTCCAACAGGAATTTCTCTAACATGGAGTTCCTGTAACAGGGAGTGTCTATAATAGGAAGTTTCTCCAACAGGAATTTCTCCAAGATGGAGTTTAGGGAGTTTCACTAATATGGAGTTTCTACAGCTTGGAAATTCTCCAACATGGAGATTCTCCAAAAGTGAGTTTCTCCAAAATGAAGATTAGTGATTTCCTCCAATATCATGTCTCAGCAACATGGAGTTTTTCGACATAGAGTTTAAAAATTAGGGACGTTCTAGAGCAGGGAGTTGCTCCAAGATTGAAATTCTCCAACAGAGAGATTCTCCAAAAAGTCGTTTCTATAACAGCAGGTTTCTCTGAATTGGATTTTCTCCAACATGGATTTTGTCCAACATGAAGTTTCTGCAACATGGAGTTTTTCAAAGATCAAGTTTCTTCAACAGAATTTCTCCAACAGGGTTTTTCTCTAATGTGGAGTTTCTCCAACCTACAGTTTCTTTAAGATGAGCTTCTACAACGTGGATTTTATCCAACAGGGGGTTTGTCCAACATAGATTTTTTCCAATATGGGATATCTCCTACATGAAGTTTCTCCAACAGAGATTTTCTCCAACAGGAAGTTTCTCGAACAGGGAGTTTCTCAGAGAGTTTCTCTAACAGGAAGTTTCTCTAACATTTAATCCAAAAAGTTGTTTCTGTAACAGGAAGTTTCTACAACATTGAGTTTCTCGAACATAGTGTTTCTCCAAACTGAAGTTTCTCCAACAGGGAGTTTCTCTAACATGGAGCTTCTGCAACGCGAAGTTCCTCCAACATGGAGTTTGTCCAACATGAAGTTTCTTCAACATGAAGTTTCTTAAACAAGCGGTTCCCCCACAGGGTGTTTCTCCTACAGGGAATTTCTCCAACGTAGTTTCTGGAACATGAAGTTCCTTCAATAGGGAGTTTCTCCAAAAGGGAGTTTCTCCAGCAGAGTTTCTACAGCAGCGAGTTTCTCTAACATGAAGTTTCTCAAGGTGGAGTTTGTACAGCATAAAGTTGCTTCAACAGGAAGTTTCCCCAACAAGGAAGTTCTCCAACATAGAGTTTCTCTAACAGAGAGTTTCTCCAACAGAGAGTTTCTCCAACAGAGAGTTTCTGCAAAACGAATTTTCTCCAACATAAGTTTTCTCCAACAGGGAGTTTCTCGAACATAGAATTTCTGCAACAAAATTTCATCAAAATGGAGTTTCTCAAACATGAATTTTCCACAAGAGGGAGTTTCTCAGCCATGCAGTTTCTCGGACATAGAAGTTCTCTAACATGTAGTTTCTCCAACAGGGAGTTTCTCCAACAGAGTTTCTCCAAAGGAATTTTCTACAACATAATTTTCTCCAACAGGGAGTTTATTCAACCTGGAGTATCTCTAACAGCAAGATTCTCCAACGTGGAGATTCTCCAACAGGAAGTTTCTCGACCATTAGGTTTCCCCAGCAGAGAGTTTTTCCAAGATGGAGCTTAGGAATTTTCTTCAATATGGAGTTTCTCCAACATGGATTTTCTCCAAGCGGAAATTTCTCGTACAGGGAGTTCCTCCAAGAGAGAGTTTCTTCAACATGAAATTTCTCCAACAGGAAGGTTCTCCAAGATTGAGTTTCTTCAACAGGATATTTCTCCAACAGGAAGTTTCTCCAGCAGCGAGTTTGTCCAACATGGAGTTTCTCTAACATAGAGTTTCTCCAGCATGGGTTTCTGTAATACGAAGTTTCTTCAGCAGGGCGTTTCTCTAAGAGGAAGTTTCTTTAAGAGGGAGTTTATCCAACATGTAGTTTCTCCAACAGGATGTTTCTCCAACAGGGTTTCTCCAACATGGGGTTCCTCAAACAGGGAGTTTCTCCAGCATGGGGTTTCTCCAACAGAGAGTTCCTCCAAGAGGGAGTTTCTCAAACATGGAGGTAAATCGTTCAACAAGACCGCACCATTACAGTCCGTATGCTATCAGATGCTCTACATTAGTGATATAACATGCCACCAAATTTTACTGGGAACTGGGGGAAACGAAACATATCAGACTTGCGCTGCAATCCATCACACAGGACCAGAAGGACACGCGGGCATCAGGAGCGCTGATTTGTTCTGCGAGGCAGATAAAGATGCAGCATTCGTCGACAGCACCATTGTTGAAGACGAAACGTGGTGTTTTCAATGCAATTCTCAAAGAGGCAGAGCACCTGATGGCGACCCACAAATATCTCCGGCGTCGAGAAAGTTCTGGCAATAGAAGACCAAAACAAAGAAGACGCTGATAATTTTTCGATGCCAGGGGTTGTCAAACTACATGTTCGTCCTGCAAAGGCAGAGGGTGAATCAGGAGTTTTATATCCGGGTGATCCGACACATCCGTGATGCATTGTGATGCCGTCGCCCTGACTTATGGGCATCTGGACAATGGATTCTTCTCCACGCTAACGCAAGGCCGCACACTGCTCTCAGCATGACAATATTTCTCGCCAAGCCCAGCATTACTGCAGTTCTCTATCCGCCATACTCGCCTGACCTCTCTCTATACAATTTTCTTCCTGTTTCCTTGTGAAAAGAGTGCCCTTAAAGGTCGCTGGATTGGGAGCTTGGATGACATTCAAGGCGCCACGACAAAGGAACTGACAGCCTTACGAAAAGAATTGTTTTCCAGATGTTTCCAAGACATCAAGAAGCGTTGAAAGCTGTGTGTATACTGCAAGGGACACTATTTCGAAGGGGTGCTAAACAAATGATTTCAATGTCATATGCATTTTTTTAATAGACTCAGTCTCGAAACTTTACTGACAATTATATGTGAGACAGTTCCTGCGTCATATCATTTGATCAGAAATGAATATTCATTTAATTTTTCCCCTGGAAGCAAAGCGTAAAATTCGTTTTAGATGATAGTTTTATAACCTGTGCAAACAAACAAAACACAACATAACGAACATGAGATAAGGCGCAAAATCCCGCCTGAAGGAGACACCAAAGGAAGTCCTTTCTTAGCACCTTTCTATTGGCAAAAATTATCAGGATGACTTTAATCCCGAGTGCAGGCTACGTGGCGTAACATCCACGTGTGTTCCCTATGGCAATGTAAAGAACAACGTCCTCCGGAGGATTTACTTCAAAATGCTTTTATTTTGAGCAATGGGAGGTTGTTCTGTTCAGCTCGGTCCCGAGCATTCAAGCCATGGCCACCGAATGGGCCGCTAAGGTCGCAGCTAGCCATGGGCTGCTTCTGCATCTCCCGTCAGCATCTACCGTCTGCATTTTCATTTTGATGACAAAAACGTTTTCCAATCCAGACTGCTGTCTTATCTCGAAGGTAGCCTGTCCCACCTAAATTGAACACAACGAAGAGCAGCAGACATTCTGCTCGACGACAGCAGACCATGGTTGTTTCAATCACCGCCGCCGTGTCCTTCAGTTTTTTTGCGAAATTACTCTTACCAACTTTAGAGCCGAGAAAAAATCTTGCTTGGGCATCTTTCTGGCGCATTATTTGTTGTCATAGCAAGTATCATGCCAAGCGGCAAGAATTTGGCCGGGGCGCACCACCGGTATTTAACCACGGCCGATTCGGAACAAAATCGGTGTCCAACCGGAATTAGGCGTGGCCAACACGATCGCGAGCTCCAAATTTGGCCCGGGTCATTTCCTACAATTTGGCTCGGGCGACCCCCGAAAAAGTTGCTCACAGGTTTGAGGTTTGCCACATCTCGCTGCTATGTTGTTCTGTTGTGTTGTGTTTTATATCGCATAGGCAACTAAGACCATCGTGCGCCAAGCACGAGAATGGAGAAATTTCCTTAGTAGTTTTATAGAAATGTGAAGATTTTTGGTGGTTTTTAGTGCATAAAAGTTAAAACTACTCCGTGATTACAAAAGGCAATAGGTTTAGAAATTGGCACTATTTAAAATTTCAAAAGGCGTAGGGTAACTTCAGCAGCCATCCTTGCCCTGGCAAGGACCTATAGGCTCCCAACTGATCATTTAAAGGCCTCAGCCTTCTTCTCAGGGGTGAGAAAGTGGCTGAAATGCATTAAACTTCAACAGACCAGTCTAAAAACGCAATACCATATCAATATTTTCATTATCTCCAAAAAGCAGCATAGAAATAAACTAAATGTATTCGTTATAAAATTGAGTAAAATACTTCTTCCTTACATCTTCCAGTATCGCACATTATAATAAAATGTGGTTAACCGTAACATCCTCTCCGCATCTTCGCAAACAGGTTTATCTTGTTTTGTCAGTAGAAAATTGCGTGTGAGGTGCGTGTGTCCTATACGAAGACGGCGAAAAATCACTTCTTTAAAACGTTCCTGCTCCATTCACCTATAAGAGATTTTACATTGTGTAATTTGTCATTTACTTCGTTGTTCCACACGGACTGCCATTTCTGTTTTATTTTACGTTGAATTAGGGTAATGCAACTTTCTATCCAGATATTTACATTATTTGCTGATGACGAGCTTGAGCAGAGCAGGTCCGCTATTTCGCTGCCTTTAATTGCGCTATGGTTTGGTGCCGAGCAGAGTTTTAGGTTTTGTCATTTAGCTGTGGCTATTACTGTGTTGTGTATGACATCACCAAGTATCGGAGTGTCTGTATTTCTAGAGTGAAGGGCTCTAAGCACACTTAGCGATTGTGTGTATGTAATACTGTTTTGCGAGGTCGTCGTTCACTATTTTTCTATGGCTAGAGAAATCGCGTAATATTCGGCAGTGAAAATGGAGGCACATTGTGGAAGCCTTACTGTTTTATTCCAATTCACTTGTACCACGGCGTTTTGTACGTAAGCATCTGTTTTTGATCCATCGGTATAAAATCTGTAAAAGTACTGTACTTTTCCTCCAGTGTGTGACGTGCACAAGAGATCCTCGGAGCTTTTGTGAACACGGTGCGTCAACAGTGGTGCACCGGACAGCGGTGTGCAGCGCTTGCCAGCCCAGCGTTGCGCATGTGCGCGCGCGAAGGGTGTGTGCAAGGCGACGGCGACAAAGAGCGTGGCGAGCACGAGAAGCGGAGAGCTGACGTGTCAGAAAACCGAGGTACAAAGGAAGGCAGCGCAGCGGAGATCGGGTCATTCAAGCTTGGAGGTTGCAGCCTTCGGACATTGAGTCATACTGCCGTGACCATCCTTGGATCACCGACGCAAATCTACTGCGTTAATTGCAAGCATAGAGGTGACAGCCGATGGACGGAGGTTCCGCGCTGCGGAAAGGCACTCTTGGGTAGCCTGCTTTTAAGCCTCCGACGTTTCGTGGCACCGTCGACGCGACCTGGCTACATATTTCCTGCTGCGGAAAAGTGCTTCGGGCTCTTGACGGGAGTCCACCTGATTCTCTCTGTGTTCCTCTCCGCTCCTAATACCACCTGGCTCCCTTCCGTCTGCTTCTTTCGGCGCGGACTCATCGACGAGTCGCACTACAACCACACGCGTCGCCCTATCTGAAAGGCATCCCCGCTGCACCTGGGGCGCTCAGTACCTGGTGAACTCTTTCCTTTATTCTGTAGTGCTGTACGCGTGTCGGGTGTGTTTTTTGTTTACGTATCTTATTGGCCCTTTTCTTTTAAATTTTAAATACGGCTTCTTTTTGTTTTGTTTCATTTCTCTATTCTCTTCTTTGAACCTGCACGCGATAGCATTCCCCTTCGGACAGTAGGGGACGCGCAAGAAATTCGCTACACAGTACAAGATACTCTTGTGTGATATGTTGTTGTGGAGTTTCTTCCCGAAATGTGCAAGTGAAAAATCGCAGACATCAGGGAAATTGTACCATGGAGCTAGTGCGTCTCGTCTTTGCGCGTTACCAGGTTATGTGTTTAGGACTCTACGATTCTGGCACATATCTTCAAACCATAAGAGCAGTGGCCTGGTAGCTTGCGGTTTGTTGTCAAAGAGCGTTGGAAATGGGCGCTTCGTAGCTATAGGGCAACCGAGATGTTTTTGCAGGGAACAGATTTTTAGAATTTACGAGCATGTAAGCATGGTTCTTCTGTCTGTAAGTAATGGTTCCTAAAATCTACACTTAGACTGTTTATGAGTGATGTCCTGTATGCACCAATGGGAAGACGTATACCTAAATTATGCGCTAGATCCAGCCGTTTAAGATACGATGCTCTCGCTAACCATTTATACAACCGTAATCTAAGGTTGACCACAGCACAGCGCGACAAACTTCTAAAAGACATGTCCTGTCAGCAGCGCAACATTTACGTGACAGTACGTACTTTGAATATGTTTACGGATCCTGAAGCTTTCATTTTCAGAGTTTCTCCAAAATGAAGTTTCTGAAACAATCAGTTCCCCAACAGAGAGCTTCTCGAACAGGAAAATTCTCCAATATAGAGTTTCTGGAACATAGAGTGTCTTCAACAGAGAGTTTCTCCAAAAGGCAGTTTCTCCAACAGAGAATTTCTACAGCAGAGAGTTTCCCCAACATCAAGTTTCTTCAAGATGGACTTTGTAAAGCATAGAGTTGCTTCAACAGGGAGTTTCCCCAAGATGGAGTTATTCTAACAGGGCGTTTCTCCAACAGGGATTTTTTCCAACAGCGAGTTTCTCCAAAAGAGAGTCCCCAACAGGAAGTTTTCCAACAGAGAGTTTCTCCAACTGAGAGTTTCTCCAAAAAGAATTTTTTACAATACAAGGTTTCTCCAACATGGAGTTTTTCAAAATGGAGTTTCTCCAACAGGGATTTTCTATACGAGGCAGTATCTCCAACATGAGTTTTCTCCAACAGTGAGTTTCTCGAACATGGAGTTTCTGCAACAGGTTTTCTTCAATATGAAGTTTCTCCAACATGGAGTTTCTATAACAGGATGTTTTCCAACAGGGAGTATCTCCAACAGGTTTCTCTATCAAGGAGCTTCGCCAACAGTTTCTTCAGCAGGGACTTTCTCCAATATTTACTTTCTCGACCATGGAGTTTTTCGGAGAGAGTTTCTCTAATAGGGATTTTCTCCAACAGGAACTTTCTCTAAAATAGAGTTTCTCAAACATGAAGTTTCTCCAAACGAAGTTTCTCCAACATGAATTTTCTCCAAAACGAAGTTTCTCCAACAGAGTTTCTCCAGCAGGGAGTTTCTCCAACATTGAATTTCTCAAACTTGGGGTTTCTCCAACATGGAGTTCCTCGAAGAGGAAATTTCTCCAACAGGAAGTTCCTCCAACAGGAAGTTACCTCCAACAATAAGTTTCTCCAAACAGGGAGGTTCTCTAACAGGATGTTTCTGCGACATAGAGTTTTACCAACATGGAGATTCTGCAACAGGGAGCTTATCTAAAAGGGATTTTTCTAACAAGGAGTTTCTGTAATATAAGGTTTCTTCAACACAGAGTTTATCCAAAAGGAAGTTTCTCCTACAGGCAGTATCTCCAACAAGGTGTCTCTCCAACATGCAGTTTCTCTAATAGAGAGTCTATGCCAGGACGTTTCTCCAACAGGGAGTTTCTCCAACTTGAAGTTTTCGAACATGGGGTTTCTCCAACATTGAGTTTCTTCAAGATGGAGTTTACGGAGTTTCTCTAATACAGACGTTCTCTAACAGTGAGTTGCTCCAACATGGAGTTTAGTGATTTCCACCAATATCGAGTTTCTCCAACGTGGAGTTTTCCTGACATGGAGTTTCTGGAAGAGGAAGTTCCTCCAAGAGAGTTTCTCCACCAGAAAGTTTCTCCAATAGGAAGTTTCTCCAATAGCCGATTTCTCTGAATTGGAGTCGCTCCAAGTTGCCGTTTCTCTATCATAAAGTTATTTCAAGAGCAAGTTTCTCCAACATAGAATTTTTCCAACAGGGTGTTTCTCCAACATGGAGTTTCTCGAACATGAAGTTTCTCGAACATGAAGTTTCTTGAACATGGAGTTTCTCCAACATAGAGTTTCTCCAACCTACAGTTTCTCCAACACGGAGTTTCTACAACAGGGAGTTTCTCCAACAGAGAGTTTGAACAACATATATTTTCTCCAACATCGGATATCTCTCAAATGAAGCTTCTCCAACAGGAAGTTTCTTGAACAGGGAGTTTCTCAAGCAGAGTTGCTCTAACAGGTAGCTTCTCTAACATATTCTGGAAAAGGTTGTTTCTCCAACAGGAAGTTTCTCCAACATGGAGTTTCTCGAACGCAGTGTTTTTCTAAAATGAAGTTTCTCCGACGTGGAGTTTCTCTAACACTGAGTTTCTGCAACGCAGAGTTTCTCCAACATAGATTTTGTCCAACATGGAGTTTCTTCAACATGAACTTTCTCCAACAAGCAGTTCCCCAACATGGAGATTCTTCTACAGCAGGGAGTTTCTTTACCATGAGCTTTCTTCAAGATGGAGTTTGTACAGCATGGAGTTGCATCAACAAGGAGTTTCCCCAACATTAAATTTCTCTAAAAGCGAGTTTCTCCAAAAGGAAATTTCTCCAACAGGAGGTTTCTCCAACATGAAGTTTCTCCAAATTGATGTTTCTCCAACAGATTTCTTCAAAATGGAGTTTCTGCAACATGGAGTTTTTATAATCAATTTTTCTCCAACAGGGAGTTTCTACAACATAAAGTTTTCCCAACAGGAAGTTTCTCCAACATGCAGTTTTTCCAGCAGGAATTTTCTTTAAAAAAAAGATTCGGCCACACGTGTCTGCAAACAGTTTCTCCAACATGGAGTTTCTATAATATTAAGTTTCTCCAACAAGGAGTATCTCCAACAGGTTTCTCTAACATGGAGCTTCGCCAAAAGGGAGTTTCTCCAACATGGAGTTTCTCCCACATTTTCTTTCTCTAGCACGGAGTTTCTCCAATCTAGAGTTTCTCCAAAAGAGATATTCTCCAACATGGAGTTAATGCAGCAGTGAGATTCTGCAACATAGAGTTTCTCCAAGATGGAGTTTATCCAACAGGTAATTTCTCCAGTATAAAGTTTCTCAAACATGAAGTTTCTGAACAGTGAGTTTCTCCAACGAAGTTTCTCAAACATAGAGTTTCTGCAACATAGCTTTTCTGCAAGAGTTTCTCAAAAATGAAGTTTCTGAAACGTGCAGTTTCTTCAACAGGGAGTATCTGCAACAGGTTTCTTTAAAATGGAGTTTCGCCAACAGGGAGTATCTGCAACAGGTTTCTCTAACATGAAGTTTTGACAACAGGAATTTCTCCAAAATGGAATTTCTCCAAGAGGGAGTTTCTACAACATAGCGTTTCTGCAACTTGGAGTTTCTTCAAAAGGCAGTTTCTCCAACATGGTGTTTCTGCAAAATGAAGTTTCTTCAATATGGAGTATCTCCAACATGGAATTTCTGTAACATAGAGTTTCTGCAACATCGAGTTTCACCAACAGCGAATTTCTCCAAAACGGAGTTTCTCCAACATGAATTTTCTTCAAAACAAAGTTTCTCCAACACGGCATTTCTCCAGCAAGAAATTTCTCCAACAGGTTGTTTCTCCAACATGGAGTTTCTCCCACAGCTTCTCCAACCGGAATTTTCTTCAACATTCAGTTTCTCTAGCATGCATTTTCTCAAGCAGATAATTTCTCCAACATGGAGTCTCTCAAACATGCACTTTCTCCACAAGTTGCTTTTGCAACAAGGAGTTCCTTCAACTTAGAGTTTCTCCAACAAGAAGTTTCTCCAACTTGGAGTTTCTCCAACATGGAATTTCTGCAAATGAAGTTTCTGCAACAGAGAGTTTCTGCAACAGAGAGTTTCTGCAACAGGGAGTTTCTGAAAACAGAGTTTCTCCAACATTCATTTTCTCCAAACGGAAGTTTCTCCAACACTCTCAAACAGAGAGTTTCTTCAAAATTGAGCTTCTGCAACAAAGTTTCTGCAAGTTTCTTCTAAAACGGAGTTTCTACAACATGAAGTGTCTCCAACAGGGATTGTCTCCTCAGGTTTTTCTAACATGAAGCTTCGCCAACAGGGAATTTATCCAACATGGAGTTTCTCCAACATGGACTTTCTCCAGAACGAAGTTTCTCCAACAGGGAGTTTCTACAACCTGAACTTCCCCAACGGGCAGTTTCTTCAACATGGAGTTTCTGCAACATGAAGTTTTTTTAACATAAAGTTCATCCAACAGGTAATTTCTCCAAACAAGAGTTTATCAAACATA
The DNA here is from genome assembly GCF_052857255.1 of Amblyomma americanum. Taxonomy (NCBI): domain Eukaryota; kingdom Metazoa; phylum Arthropoda; class Arachnida; order Ixodida; family Ixodidae; genus Amblyomma; species Amblyomma americanum. The sequence goes on from NC_135497.1 coordinate 436,037,690, forward strand.
TAGTTTCTCCACTAGTTGTTTCTGGAACATGAATTTTCTCCAACAAGAAGATTCTCCAACAATCAGTTTCTGAAACATAGTTTCTCCAACATGGAGTTTCTCCAACACTGAGTTTCTCCAACATGAATTTTCCCAAAAAAGAAGTTTCTCCAACAGTTTCTCCAACAGGGTGTTTCTCCAACATGCAGTTTGTCCAGCATGGAGTTTCTCCAACAGGGAGTAATCCAACAGAAAGTATCTCCAACAGGTTTCTCTAACATGGATCCTTGCCAACAGGGAGTTTCTCCAACATGGACTTTCTCCAGCATAAAAATTCTGCAAAAGGAAGTTTCTACAACATAGAGTTTTTCCAACAGGAAGTTTCTCCAACATGCGGTTTTTCCAGCAGAAATTTTCTTTAAAATAAAGATTCTACCACGAGAAGTGTCTGCAACAGTTTCTCCAATATGGAGTTTCAATAACATTAAGTTTCTCCAAAAAGGAGTATCTCCAACAGGTTTCTCTAACATGGAGCTTCGCCAAAAGGGAGTTTCTCCAGCATGGAGTTTCTCCAACATTTTCTTTCTCTAGCACGAAGTTTCTCCTATCTAGAGTTTCTCCAAAAGAGATATTCTCCAACATGGAGTTTATGCAGCATTGAGATTCTTCAACATAGAGTTTCTCCAAGATGGAGTTTATCCAACAGGTAATTTCTCCAGCATAAAGTTTGTGAAACATGAAGTTTCTGAACATTGAGTTTCTCCAACGAAGTTTCTCAAACATGGAGTTTCTGCAACATAGATTTTCTGCAACAGAGTTTCTCAAAAATGAAGTTTCTGAAACATGCAGTTTCTTCAACAGGGAGTATCTGCAACAGGTTTCTTTAAAATGGAGTTTCGCCAACAGGTAGTATCTGCAACAGGTTTCTCAAACATGAAGTTTTGACAACAGGAATTTCTCCAAAATGGAATTTCTCCAAGAGGGAGTTTCTACAACATAGCGTTTCTGCAACTTGGAGTTTCTCCAAAAGGCAGTTTCTCCAAGATGGAGCTTCTGCAACATGAAGTTTCTCCAATATGGAGTATCTCCAACATGGAATTTCTGCAACATAGAGTTTCTGCAACATCGAGTTTCACCAACAGCGAATTTCTCCAAAACGGAGTTTCTCCAACATGAATTTTCTCCAAAACGAAGTTTCTCCAACACGGCATTTCTCCAGCAAGAAATTTCTCCAACAGGTTGTTTCTTTAACATGGAGTTTCACCTGCAGCTTCTCCAACAGGAATTTTTTTCAACATTCAGTTTCTCTAGCATGAAGTTTCACAAACAGATAATTTCTCCTACATGGAGTCTCTCAAACATGCACTTTCTGCACAAGTTGTTTTTGCAACATGGAGTTCCTTCAACTTAGAGTTTCTCCAACAAGGAGTTTCTCCAACTTGAAATTTCTCCAAGATGGAGTTTCTGTAACATGAAGTTTCTGCAAAAGAGAGTTTCTGCAACAGAGTTTCTCCAAAATAGACTTTCTCCATCATGAAGTTTCGCCAACAGGGAGTTTCTCCAACATGGAGTTTCTCCAACATGCTATTTGTCCAGCCTGCAGTTTCTCCAACATGAAATTTCTCCAAAAGGGAGTTTCTCCAACATAGAGTTTCTGCAACATGGAGTTCCTCCAATATGGAGTTTCTCCAACATGGAATTTCTGCAACATAGAGCTTCTGCAACATGGAGTTTCTTCAACAGGGAGTTTCTGAAAACGGAGTTTCTCCAACATTCATTTTCTCCAAGCGGAGGTTTCTCCAACACTCTCAAACAGAGAGTTTCTTCAAAATTGAGCATCTGCAACAAAGTTTCTGCAAGTTTCTTGTAAAATGGAGTTTCTACAACATGAAGTGTCTCCAACAGGGATTGTCTCCTACAGGTTTTTATAACATGAAGCTTCGCCAACAGGCAATTTCTCCAACATGGAGTTTCTCCAACATGGACTTTCTCCAGAATGAAGTTTCTCCAACAGGGAGTGTATACAACATGAACTTTCCCCAGCGGGCAGTTTCTTCAACATAGTTTCTGCAACATGAAGTTTCTTTAACATGAAGTTTATCCAACCGGTAATTTCTCCAAAATAGAGTTTATCAAACATGGACTTTCTCCACAAGTTGTTTCTGGAACATGGAGTTTCTCTAACAAGATTCTCAAACACGCAGTTTCTGCAACATAGTTTCTCCAACATGAAGTTTATCCAACACTGAGTTTCTCCAACATGAATTTTCCCCAAAAGTAAGTTTCTCCAACAAAGTTTCTCCAACAGGGTGTTTCTCCAACATGGAGTTTGTCCATCATGGAGTTTCTCCAACAGGGAGTATTCCAACAGCGAGTATCTCCAACATTTTTCTCTAACATGGAGCCTTGCCAACAGGGAGTTTCTCTAACATGAACTTTCTCCAGCATGAAGTTTCTGCAAAACGAAGTTTCTACAGCATAGAGCTTTTCCAACAGGAAGTTTCTTTAAAATAAAGATTCTGCCACAAGAAGTGTCTGCAACAGTTTCTCCAACATGGAGTTTCTATAACATTAAGTTTTTCCAACAAGGAGTATCTCCAACAAGTTTCTCTAACATGGAGCTTCGCCAAAAGGTAGTTTCTCCAACATGGAGTTTCTTCTACATTTCCTTTCTCTAGCACGGAGTTTCTCCAATCTAGAGTTTCTCCAAAAGAGATATTCTCCAACATAGAGTTTTTGCAGCATTGAGTTTCTGCAACATAGTTTCTCCAAGATGGAGTTTATCCAACAGGTAATTTCTCCAGCATAAAGTTTCTCAAACCTGAAGTTTCTGAACAGTGAGTTTCTCCAACGAAGTTTCTCAAACATGGAATTTCTGCAACAGATTTTCTAGAACAGAGTTTCTCAAAAATGAAGTTTCTGCAACATGCAGTTTCTTCAACAGGGTGTATCTGCAAAAGGTTTCTTTAAAATGAAGTTTCGACAACTGGGAGTATCTGCAACAGGTATCTCTAACATGAAGTTTTGACAACAGGAATTTCTCCAAAATGGAATTTCTCCATGAGGGAGTTTACTACAACATAGCGTTTCTGCAACTTGGAGTTTCTCCAAAAGGCAGTTTCTCCAACATGGAGCTTCTGCAACATGAAGTTTCTCCAATATGGAGTATCTCCAACTTGGAATTTCTGCAACATAGTTTCTGCAACATCGAGTTTCATCAACAGCGAATTTCTCCAAAACGGAGTTTCTCCAACATGAATTTTCTCCAAAACAAAGTTTCTCCAACGCGGAATTTCTCCAGCAAGAAATTTCTCCAACACGTTGTTTCTCCAACATGGTTTCTACCACAGCTTCTCCAACAGGAATTTTCTTCAACATTCAGTTTCTCAAGCATGAAGTTTCTCAAAGAGATAATTTCTCCAACATGGAGTCTCTCAAACATGTACTTTCTCCACAAGTTGTTTTTGCAACGTGGAGTTTCTTCAACTTAGAGTTTCTCCAACAAGGAGTTTCTCCAACTTAGAATTTCTCCAAGATAGAGTTTCTGTAACATGAAGTTTCTGCAACAGAGAGTTTCTCCAATGAAGAGTTTTATAACATGAAGTTTCTCCAACAGTAAGCATCTCCAAAAGGTTTCTCTAACATGGAGCTTCGCCAAAAGTGTTTCTTCAAAATGGATTTTCTCCAACATAGACTTTCACCAGCACAGAGTTTCTCCAACAGGAAGTTTCTCCAACATGGAGGTTCTGAAACATGAAATTTTTCCAACATAGACTTTCTGTAGCATTGAGTTTTTCCAAGATTGAGTATATGCAACACGGAGGTTCTCTAAGATAGCGTTTCTCCATAGGGAGCTTCTGCAACATAGAGCTTCTCCACAGGGAGTTTCTGCAACATGAATTTTCTCAAACAAGTTTCTCCAATACTGAATTTGTCCAGCATAGAGTTTCTCCAACATCTTGTTTCTCCAACACGGAGTTTATCCAAAATGGAGTTTCTCAAACATGGAGATTCTCCACGGAGTTTCTCCAACAGAAAATTTCTCCAACATGAATTTTCTCCAACAGGAAGTTTCTCCAACAGTTTCTCCAACAGGGAGTATCTCCAACAGTTTTCTCTAACTGCAGCCTCGCATAGAGAGAGTTTCTCCAACATGGACATTCTCCAACAGTTACATCCTACAGCAGAGATTTTCCAACATAGAATTTCTCCAACAGGGAGTTTCTGCAACATGGAGTTTCAGCAACATAGAGCTTTTCCAACATGAATTTTATGCAACATGGAGTTTCCCCAAGATTGAGTTTATCCAACACGGAGTGTTTCCAAGATAGTTTGTCCATAGGGAGCTTCGGCAACATGGAGGTTCCCCAACATGGAGTTCATCCAAAAGGTAATTTTGTCCAGCATAGAGGTTCTCAAACATGGACTCTCTCCACAGGGAGTTAATCCAACAGGGAGTTTCTCCAAGAGAGTTTCTCCTACAGAGTTTCTCCAACAGGAAGTTTATCCAACATGAAGTTTCTCCAACATGGAATTTATCCAACAGGTCATTTCTCCAAATTGGAGTTTCTCAAACATAGAGTTTCTAGACAAGTTTTTCTGCAACATGGAGTCTCTCCAACATAGAGATTCTCTGACAGGCAGTTTCTCCGACATAGATTTTCTGCAACATAGAGTTTGTTCAACCGGGAGTTTCTCCAACATGGAGTTTCTCCAACATAAAGTTTCTCCAAAAGGAAGTTTCTCCAACAGAGTTTCTCCAACACGCAGCTCCTCCAACATGGAGTTTCTCCAGCATGAAGTTTCTAAAACACGGAGTTTTCCAACAAGGAGTATCTCCAACAGCTTTCTCTAACATAGAGCTATGTCAACAGGGAGTTTCCATATCATAGAGTTTCTCCAACATGGACTTTCTCCACCATGAAGTTTCTCCAGCAGGGAGTTTCTTTAAAATGGAGATTCTTCAACAAGGAGTGTCTGCAACAGTTTCTCTAAAATTGAATTTCTATAACATAAAGTATCTTTAAGAAGAAGTATCTGCAACAGGTTTCGCTAACATGGAGCTTCGCCAACAGGGAGTTTCTCCAACATGGCTTTTCTCCAACATTTACTTTCTCTAGCACGGAGTTTCTCCGAACTCGAATTTATCCAATAGAGTGATTCTACAACATGAAGTTTCGGCAACATAGAGTTTCTGCAACATAGGGTTTCTCCTTGATTGAGGTTTTCCAACAGGTAATATCTCCAGCATGAGTTTCTCAAACATAGACTTTCTGAACAGAGAATTTCTCCAACAGGGAGTTCCTCCAACATGATGTTTCTGCAACATAGAGTTTCTGCAACAGAGTTTCTCTAAAATGGACTTTCTCCAACATGAAGTTTCGCCAACAGGTAGTTTCTGCAACATGGAGTTTCTCCAACATGGTATTTGTCCAGCATGAAGTTTCTCCAACATGAAATTTCTTCAACAGGGAGTTTCTGAAAACAGTTTCTCCGACATTCATTTTCTCCAAACGGAAGTTTCACCAACAGACTCTCAAACAGGGAGTTTCTCCAAAATTGAATTTCTGCAACAAAGTTTCTGCAACTTTCTTCAAAAATAGAGTTTCTGCAACATTAAGTGTCTCCAACAGGGATTGCCTCTAACAGGTTTTTCTAACATGAAGCTTCGCCAACAGGGAATTTCTCCAACATGGAGTTTCTCCAACATGGAATTTCTCCAGCATGAAGTTTCTCCAACAGGGAGTTTCTACAACATGAACTTTCCCCAAAAGGGCAGTTTCATCAACGTGGAGTTTCCGCAACATGAAGTTTCTTTAATATGAAGTTTATCCTACAGGTAATTTCTCCAAAATATAGTTTCTCAAACATGGAGTTTCTCCACAAGTTGTTTCTGCAACATAGAGTTTCTCCAACATAGATTTCCTGCAACAGAGAGTTTCTCCAACATGAATTTTCTGCAACATTGAGTTTCTCAAACAGGGAGCTTGTCCAACATGGAGCTTCTGCAACATAGTTTCTCTAACATAGACCTCATGCAACAGGTAATTTTGTACAACATAATTTTTCTCAAGCATGGAGTTTCTGCGCAGTGAGTATCTGCAACAGGGAGTTTATTCAACAAATTTTTTCCAACAGGAAGTTTTTCCTAAACGGAAGTTCTCCAACCGGTTGTTTCTCCAAAATGGAGTTTCCCCAAAAAGAAGTTTCTCAAACGTGGATTATCTGCACAGAGTTTCTCCACCAGGAAATTTCTCCAACATGAATTTTCTCCAACAGGAAGTTTTTCCAAGAGTTTCTCCATTAGGGAGTTTCTCCAACAAGGAGCATCTCCAACATGGAGATTCTGCAACCGCGAGTTTCTCCAACATAAAGTTTATCCATCAACGAGTTTCTCAAACATGAAGTTTCTCCAACAAGAGTATCTCCAACGTGGAATTTCTCCAGCATGGAGATTCTGCAACAGGGAGTTTCTCCAACATGAAGTTTCGTCAACAGGGAGTTTCTCTAACATGAAGTTTCTGCAACATTGTTTCTCTAAGATTGAGTTTATCCAACAAGGAGTTTCTTTAGAGAGCGTTTCTCCGCAGAGGGTTTCTGCAACATGTTTTTTCAACATAGAGTTTATCCAACACGTTATTTCTCGAGCATGGAGTTACTCCACCGACAGATTTTCCAACAGAGAGTTTCTCCAACATAAATTTTCTCCAACAGAGTTTCTTCAAAAGGGAGTTTCTACAACATGCAGTTTCTCCAACATGAACTTTCTCCAGCATGGAATGTCTCCAACAGGTTGTTTCTCCAACATGAACTTTCTCAAATATAGTGTTTGTCCACAGGAAGCTTTTCCAACAGATAGTTTCTCCAACACGAATTTTCGCTAACAGGATGTTTCTCCAACAAAGATTCTTCAACAGGGAGTTTCTTCAACATTGAGTTCCTCCAGCATGGAGTTTGACTAACATGGAGTTTCTGCAAAATGAAGTTCCTCAAAGAATCAGTTCCCCAACAGGGAGTTTCTCCAACAGGAAAATTCTCCAATATAGATTTTTTGGAACATAGAGTTTCTTCAACAGAGAATTTCTCCAAAAGGCTGGTTCTCCAACAGAGAAATTTTACAGCCGAGAGTTTCTCAAACATGAAGTTTCTTCAAGATGGATTTTGTAAATTATGGAGTTGCTTCAACAGGGAGTTTCCCCAACATGGAGTTATTCTAACAGGGCGTTTCTCCAACAGGGAGTTACTCCAACAGCGAGTTTCTCCAAAAGAGAGTTTCTCCAACGGGGAGTTTTTCCAACAGATAGATGCTGCAACATAGAGTTGCTCCAACAGGCAGTTTCTCCAACATGGAGTTTGTGCAACATGGAGTTTCTCCAATATGAAGTTTCTCCAACATGGAATTTACGCAACATACAGTTTCTGCAACAGGGAGTTTCTTCATCAGAGAGTTTCTCAAAACGGAGTTTCTCCAACATTCATTTTCTCCAAAAGGAAGTTTCTCCAAAAGACTCCAACAGGGAGTTAATCCAACAAGGATTTTATAAACCATGAAGTTTTTTCCAACATTGAGTTTCTGCAACAGAGTTTTTGCAAGGGTTTCTCGAAAAATCGAGTTTCTACACCGTGAAGTTTCTCCAACAGGGATTTTCTCCAACACGTTTCTCTAACATGAAGCTTCGCCAATGGGGAGTTTCTCCAACATAGAGTTTCTCCAACATGGATTTTCTCCAACAGGGAGTTTCTAAAACATGAACATTCCCCAATGGGCAGTTTCGTCAACATTTAGTTTCTGCAACATGAAGTTTCTTTAAGGGCACAGGGTAAGGTAAAATTAGAAAAAAATCGTTTTTTTCTCATTTGGAATTTTAGAAGTTCAATTCTTTCTACACATGTTCCATGATCGCACTTTCCTCAGAAAGCCATATTTACGGCTGAAAAACGCTTTTTCCGAAACCAAGTAGTGAGCGGCCACGCCCCTTTCAGGATTAACGTCAATTTTTTCAACCAAAAAGTCCACCTGATTTCAAAACTTGTCTAAAATCAGCTACATATAAAAAATTGTCTGGCAACTATTGTACAGCTCCTCTCTTTTAGCCAAGACAATCCTGAGACGCTTTGCACGTTTTTTCCACGTTTCTGCAACCTTCATGCAGATGCGTCCGAGTGCTATCCCTTTCGATCAGTATTGTAAATTGTGCCGGTGTTGGTTGCTGCTGAGAAGTTGAGATGCCCAGGGCAAAGAAGGCCTTCGTCAGGCGTAAATTTCACGGTAACCGCTACGCTCATCGTGAAAAAGCAAAAGGATGTCCACGACCGAATGAGATCCCGAACGCCGAACGGGCCAGCTCCTCGACATCGAAGCTATCAAGATTTTCTCTGTGCTTCCAGGAAGAGGATGTGCTACAGAGCAGCAGCCAATATGCCTTAATGGACATGGACGGCATTTGTGCCGGAATTAGATTTGTGTGTGCAGAGAGTGCGGTGGAAGTGTTGAGCTCATCGAAATTGTGACAAAACGGGTAGGTGTTGCAAGCGTTTACAGTTTGAACTGTGAAGTGTGTAGTGCCGCACAACGATTTGAGACGTCGAAGAAAACTACTTCTGGCCTCTATGAAGCCAACCTCAGGTTAGTGTATGCCTTGAGGTCCATTGGTAAGGGAATGGCTGCAGGAAATATACTCTGTGCTATGCTAAACCTTCCTAAGCCGCCGACAAAGTTTGCGAAATAAAATCAAGAGCTTCTAGGTCACATCGAAGCTGCTGCTCAGGAGTCGATGAAAAGGGCAGCTGACGAAGCTGTGCAGCTGAATGAGGGGGATAAAGACATCGCAGTTGCTCTTGATGGAAGCTGGCAGAAGCGAGGCCATACTTCCAATAACGGCATAGTCTCTGCGACCAGTGTAGACTCTGGGAAAGTGCTGGATGTGGAGGTTTTGTCTAAACGTTGTCCAAAGTGCAGCATCAAGGGTAAAAACAGTGACCCCCTTCATAGAGATGTGTGCCAAAGCAACTACCAAGGCACCAGCGGTGGAATGGAAGTCGCAGGAGCACTGAAAATTTTCGGCAGGAGTGAGGAGCTTCACGGCGTTCAATACGTCAAATACCTTGGGGATGGTGACAGCAAGGTTTTTATGGCTGTGAAGGCACAAATGCAATATGGTGAGTCCGTTGAAATATCCAAGGTTGAGTGCATAGGGCACGTGCAAAAAAGGATGGGCACAAGGTTACGAAGGCTAAAAAAGGAAACAAAGCAGGAAAACTCTCTGATGGAAAGAGCCTCTCGGGCCGAGGCCGACTGACTGATGCAGTAATAGACAAGCTCCAGACGTACTATGGTTTGGCCATCAGAAGAAATGTAGGAAACCTGGATGAAATGCGAAAGGCCGTTTGGGCAACTTTCTTCCACTTATCGGCCACAGACGATGACCCATGCCATGGACTTTGCCCAAAGGGACCTGATACGTGGTGTGCCGTCAACAGAAGTCAGTCAGAGGGCAAGCCATTTTTCCACAAGGAGAGTTGGCCTGCATCTGTCTTGGAGGCTATCAAACCCATTTATAGGAAGTTATCGAAGGCTGAGCTCCTAGAGAAGTGCCTGCATGGGCGAACTCAAAATGCAAAGGAGTCGTTCAACCATGTTGTTTGGGAACGCGCGCCAAAGAATGTGTTTGTTAGGCTTCGGACCCTACGGATGGCAACACTGGATGCTGTTCTTTCATTTAATGATGGTAGCATCGCACGGGCCAACGTTTTGAAGGCGTGTGGATTGAACCCAGGGAGCAACACCATCAAGTGGCTGAGGGAAGCTGACCATAAGCGCATGTACTTTGCGGACCGAGCAACACGACAGCTTACAAAAGAGGCCCGACAGTCAAAACGACAAGCCGAAAAGCGAAAAAATTACGGCGACAGTGACTACGAAGCAGGGGGCTATTAAACCAATTACTATGGAGGCGTTTCTGAGAATAAAAAATGGTTTTTCACATCTTTTTTTTCTTTACGCTCTATTATCTCAAAACAGTGTTTTTTCTTACAAAGGTACCATTATTTCCAATGCCTTTCAATACAGACGGCTGATTTTCTTTGCAATCATCTACATAAGTGTTGCCAACTACTGAACTAGAATTAAGCAATTTCACTGAGCAGTTATTCTGTTATGAATTTTGAAATGCGCAAAGAAAGGCCAGATTTGTGTACTACCATAAAAAAGTTTATTAAAAATCGACTTTTCAACACATTTCATATATTCTAGTTCAGTAAAAAGAGCACAAAATGTGGCAAACAATGATATAAGTATTATTAGGCTACTGTTATTAGTTAGTGAGAAACATGTACCTCAACATGGCCTAAAATGCATGGGAAGTATAGGGCTTACCCTGTGCCCTTAATATGAAGTTTATCCTACAGGTAATTTCTCCAAAATAGAGTTTCTCAAACATGGAGTTTCTCCACAATTTGTTTCTGCAACATAGAGGTTCTGCAACATATATTTTCTCCAACAGAGAGTTTCTCCAACATAGATTTTCTGCAACATTGAGTTTCTCAAACAGGGAGCTTCTCCAACATAGAGCTTCTGCAACATAGAGTTTCTCCAACATGGTCCTCATGCAACAGGTTATTTTGTCCAACATAAATTTTCTCAAACATGGAGTTTCTCCGCAGTGTGTGTCCAACAGGGAGTTTATTCAACATAAATTTTTTCCAACAGGAAGTTTCTCCTGCCCGGAATTTCTCCAGCAAAAAATTTCTCCAACCGGTTGTTTCTCCAACATGGAGTTTCTCCAAAATGTTGTTTCACAAATGTGGAGTTTCTGTACAGAGTTTCTCCACCAGGAAGTTTCTCCAACATGAATTTTCGCCAACAGGAAGTTTTTCCAAGAGTTTCTCCAACAGGGAGTTTCTCCAACATGAAGTTTCTGCAACCAGGTGTTTCTCCAACATAGAGTTTATTCATAAACGAGTTTCTCAAACATGAAGTTTCTCCAACAAGAGTATCTCCAACGTAGAATTTCTCTAGCATGGAGATTCTGCAACAGGGAGTTTCTCCAACATGAAGTTTCGTCAACAGGGAGTTTCTCTAGCATGGAGTTTCTGCAACATAGTTTCTCTAAGATTGAGTTTATCCAAAATGGAGTTTCTTTAGAGAGAGTTTCTCCACAAAAGGTTTCTGCTACATGAAGTTTTCCCAACATAGAGTTTATCCAACACGTTATTTCTCGAGCATGGAGTTTCTCCACAGACAGATTTTCCAACAGTGAGTTTTCTCCAACAGAGTTTTTTCTCCAACATGAATTTTCTCTAACACGATGTTTCTCCAACAGGGTTTCTTCAACAGGGATTTTCTTCAACACTGAGTTTCTCCAGCATGGAGTTTCTCCAAAATGAAGTTTGTCAAAAAATCAGTTCCCCAACAGGGAGTTTCTCCAACAGAAAAATTCTTCAATATAGAGTTTCTGGAACATAGAGTTTCTTCAACAGAGTTTCTCCAAAAGGCAGTTTCTCCGACAGAGAATTTCTACAGCAGAGAGTTTCTCCAATATCAAGTTTCTTCAAGATGGACTTTGTAAAGCATGGAGTTGCTTCAACAGGGCGTTTCTCCAACAGGAAGTTTCTCCAACAGCGAGTTTCTCCAAAAGAGAGTTGCGCCAACAGGAAGTTTTTCCAAGAGAGATTTTCTCCGACTGAGAGTTTCTCCAAAAAGAATTTTTTACAATACAAGGTTTCTCCAACATGGAGTTTTTTCAAAATTCAGATTCTCCAACATTGATTTTCTACACGAGGCAGTATCTCCAACAGTGAGTATCTCGAATATGGAGTTTCTGCAACAATTTTTCTTCAAAATGAAGTTTCTCCAACATGCAGTTTCTATATCAATAAGTTTTTCCAACAGGGAGTATCTCCAACAGGTTTCTCTAACAAGGAGCTTCGCCAACAGTTTCTCCAGCAGGGACTTTCTCCAACATTTACTTTCTCGACCATGCAGTTTCTCGGAGAGAGTTTCTCTAATAGGGATTTTCTCCAACAGGGACTTGCTCCAACATAGAGTTTCTCAAACATGGAGTTTCTAAAAAGGAAGTTTCTCCAACATGAATTTTCTCCAAAGGAAGTTTCTCCAACAGAGTTTCTCCAACAGAGAGTTTCTCCAACATTCAGTTTCTCTAACTTGAGGTTTCTCCAACATGGAGTTCCTCCAAGATGGAATTTCTCCAACAAGACGTTTCTCCAACAGGAAGTTACCTCCAACAATAAGTTTCTCCAAACAGGGAGTTTCTCTAACAGGATGTTTCTCCAACATAGAGTTTTACCAACATGGAGATTCCGCAACAGGGAGCTTATCCAAAAGGGATTTTTTTAAAAAGGAGTTTCTCTACTATAAGGTTTCTTCAACATTGAGTTTATCCAAAAGGAAGTTTCTCCTACAGGAAGTTTCTCCAACAAGGTGTTTCTCCAACATGCATTTTCTCTAATAGAGAGTCTATGCCAGGACCTTTCTCCAACAGGGAGTTTCTCCAACTTTAAGTTTTCGAACATGGGGTTTCTCCAACATTGAGTTTCTTCAAGATGGAGTTTACGGAGTTTCTCGAATACGGAGTTTCTCCAGCGTGGACTTTTTCCAACAGTGAGTTGCTCCAACATAAAGTTTAGCGATTTCCACCAATATCGAGTTTCTCAAACATGGAGTTTTTCTGGCATGGAGTTTCAAAAACAGGAAGTTTCTGGAAGATGAAGTTCCTCCAAGAGAAAGTTTCTCGACAAGAAAGTTTCTCCAATAGGAAGTTTCTCTAATAGCAGATTTCTCTGAATTGGAGTCGCTCCAAGATGCCGTTTCTCCAGCAGAAAGTTATTTCAAGAGCAAGTTTCTCCAACATAGACTTTTTCCAACAGGGTGTTTCTCCAACATGTAGTTTCTCGAACATGAAGTTTCTCGAACATGAAGTTTCTTGAACATGGAGTTTCTCCAACGTAGAGTTTCTCCAAAACGGATTTTCTACATGGATTTTCTCCAACAGGGAGTTTCTCCTACAGAGATGTTGACCAACATATATTTTCTCCAACATCGGATATCTCTCACATGAAGTTTCTCCAACCGGAAGTTTCTTGAACAGGGAGTTTCTCAAGCAGAGTTGCTCGAACAGGTAGCTTCTCTAACATATTCTGCAAAAGGTTGTTTCTCAAACAGGGAGTTTCTCCAACATGGAGTTTCTCGAACGTATTGTTTTTTCTAAAATGAAGTTTCTCCAACGTGGAGTTTCTCTTACACGGAGTTTCTGCAACATTGAGTTTCTTCAACATAGATTTTGTCGAACATAGAGTTTCTTCAACATGAACTTTCTCCAACAGGGAGTTTCTTCTACAGCAGGGAGTTTCTTTAACATGATCTTTCTTCAAGATGGAGTTTGTACAGCATGGAGTTGCATCAACAAGGAGTTTCCCCAACATTAGGTTTCTCCAAAAAGAATTTTCTCCAACAGGAGGTTTCTCCAACATGGAGTTTCTCCAAAATGAACTTTCTCCAACAGAGGTTTTCTACAGGAGAGAGTATCTCCAACATGAGTTTTTTCCGACAGTGAGTTTCTCGAACATGAAGTTTCTGCAACAGATTTCTTCAAAATGGAGTTTCTGCAACATGGAGTTTCTATAACATGATTTTTCTCCAACAGAGAGTATCTCCAACAGGTTTCTCTAACAGAGAGCTTTGCCAACATTTACTTTCTTCAGCATAGAATTTCTCCAACATAGTTTCTCCAACAGGGAATTTCTCCAACATGGAGGTACTGCGACATGAAGTTTCTCTAAGATTGAGTTTATCCAACATGGAGTGTCTCTAAGGTAGAGTTTGTCCTCAGGGAGCTTCTGTAACATTGACCTTCTCAAACATGGAGTTTATCCAACAGGTAAATTTGTTCAGCATAAAGTTTCTCACACATGAACTCTCTCTACTGGGAGTTTTCCCAACAGGGAGTTTCTCCAACACGAATTTTTTTTCACATGAAGTTTCCCCAACATGTAATTTCCCCAACATGAAGTTTCCCCAACAAGTAGGGTTTCTCCAACAGGCAATTTCTCCAGCATAGAGCTTCTAAAACACGAAGTTTATCCAAAATGGAGTTTCTCCAACATGAATTTTCTTCATCAGGGAGTATATGCGACAGGTTTCTCTCACAGGGACTTTCTCCAACATGAAGTTTCTGCACCATAAAGTTTCTCCCACATCCAGTTTATCCAACAGAAAATTTCTCCAACAAAGAGTTTCTCAAACATCGAGTTTCTCCACAAGTTGTTTCTGCAACATGGAGTTTCTCCAACATGGAGATTCTCCAACAGGCAGTTTCTGCAACATAGGGTTTCTCCACCTTGGAGTTTCTCCAACACGGAGTTTCTCCAACATGAATTTTCTCCAAAAGGAAGTTTCTCAAACAGAGTTTCTCCAACAGGGTGTTTCTTCATCTTGGAGTTTCCCCAGCATGTGGTTTCTCCAACAGGGAGTTTTGCAACAGGGAGTATCTCCAACAGGTTTCTCTAACATGGAGCTTTGCCAACAGGGAGTTTCTCCAACAGACTTTCTCCAACATAGACTTCCTTCAGCATGGAGTTTCTCCAACAGGAAATTTCTACAACACAGAGTTTCTCCAAAAGGGAGTTTCTCTAACATGCAGTTTATCCAGCAGGGAGTTTCTTTAAACTAGAGATTCTGCAACAAGGAGTGTCTGCAACATTTTCTCCAAAATGGAGTTTCTATAACATTAAATTTCGCCCTTAAGGAGTATCTCCAACAGGTTTCTTTAACATGGAGGTTCACCAAAAGAGAGTTTCTCCAACATTCACTTTCTCTAGCACGGAGTTTCTCCAAAGTAGAGTTTCTCCAATAGAGAGATTCTCCAACATGGATTTTATGCAACACGATGTTTCTGCAACATAGAGTTTCTCCAAGACTGAGTTTAACCAAAAGGTAATTTCTCCAGCATAGAGTTTTTCAAACATGAAGTTTCTGAACAATCAGTTTCTCCAACGGTGTTTCTCAAACATGGAATTTCCGCAACATATAGTTTCTGCAACAGTTTCCCGAAAATAGTTTCCAACATGCAGTTTCTTCAACAGGGTGTATCTGCAACAGGTTTCTTTAAATTAGAGTTTCGCCAACAGGCAGTATCTGCAACATGGAGTTTCTCCAACATGAAATTAATCCATGAGGGAGGTTCTGCAACATGGAGTTTCTCCAATATGGAGGATCTTCGACATTGAATTTCTGCAACATATTGTTTCTGCAACATCGAGTTTCACCAACAGAGAGTTTCTCCAAATCTAAGTTTCTCCAACATGATTTTTCTCCAAAACGAAATTTCTCCAACACGGATCTTCTCCTGCAAGAAATCTCTCCAACAGTTTGTTTCTCCAACGAGGAGTTTCTCCAAAATTGAGTTTCTCAACATGCAGTTTCTCCACAAAGATTCTCCAACTGGAAATTTCTCCAAAATGAATTTTCTCCACAGGAAGTTTTTCGAAGAGTTTCTCCGACAGGGAGTTTCTCCAACATGGAGTTTCTGCAACATTGCGTTTCTCCAACAAAGAACTTCTCCAATATGTAGCTTCTGCAACATGGAGTTCCTCCAACAAAGAGTTTATCCAACGAGTTTCTCAAACATGAAGTTTCTTCAACAGGGCTTATCTCCAAAAGGTTTCTCTAACATGAAGCTTCGCCAACAGCAGTTTCTCCAACATAGAGTTTCTCCAACGTGAAATTTCTCCAGCATGGTGATTCTGCAACAGGGAGTTTCTTCCAACATGAAGTTTCGCCAACAGGGGGTTTCTCCAACATGGAATTTCTGCAACATAGAGTTTCTCTAAGATTGAGTGTATCCAAAACGGAGTTTCTTTAAGAGAGTTTGTCTACAGAAGGTCTCTGCAACATGGAGTTTTTCCACCATAGACTTTATCCAAAACGTTTGTTCTCCAGCATGAAGTTTTTCAAACATAGAGTTTCTCCACAGACAGATTTTCCAACAGAGAGTTTCTCCAACTAATTTTCTCCCACAGGAAGTTTCTCCAACAGAGTTTCTTCAACAGAGAGTTTCTCCAACATGGACTTTTTCCAGCATGGAGTTTCTCCAGCAGGTTGTTTTTCCAACAGTTTCTGCAACATGGAGTTTCTCTAACAGGGAGTTTCTCCAATACTGAGTTTCTCCAACATGAATTTTCTCCAAAAGTAAGTTTCTCCAACAGAGTTTCTCAAAAGGGTGTTTCTCCACCATGGAGTTTATCCAGCATGGAGTATCTCCAACAGGGAGTTTTCCAACAGCGAGTATCGCCAAACAGTTTTTCTAACATAGAGCTTCGCCAACAGGGAGTTTCTCCAACATGAAGTTTCTCTAACATTTACTTTCTCCAGCACGGAATTTCTCCATCATAGAGTTTCTCCAAAAGAGAGGTTCTTCATCGCTGAGTTTTTCCAACATTTAGTTTCTGCAACATGGAGTTTCTCCAAGATTGAGTATTCAACACGGAGTTTATGTAAGATAGAATTTCTCCGCAGGGAGTTTCTGCAGCATAGACTTTCTCCAACATGGAGTTTATCCAACAGGTAATTTCTACAGCACAGAGTTTCTCAAACATCGAGTTTCTCCACAGGGTGTTTCTCTAACAGGGAGTTTCTCCAACATGAATTTTTGTCCAACAGAGTTTCTCCAAAACAAATTTTCTTCAACATGGTGTCTCTGCAACAGGTTTCTCTAAAATGGAGCTTCGCCAACAGGGAGTTTCTCCAACATGGAGTTTCTCCAACATGGAATTTCTCCAGCATGGAGTTCCTCGAACACGGAGTTTATAAAACAAGACGTTTCTCCAACAGGCAGTTTCTACAACAGATTTCTACAACAGGGAGTTTCTCCAACAGAGATTTTCTCTTACACGGAGCTTCTCCAAAGTGATTTTCTCAAACATAGATTTTCTGCAACTTAAAGGTTCTCCAACAGGGAGTTTCTCCTACATGGAGTTTATCCAAAAGGGAGCTATTCCAACAGAATTTCCACAACATGGAGTTTCTCCAGCATGTAGCTTCTCCAATAGGTTTTTCCAACATAGAGTTTTTCCAACATGAATTTTCTCCAACAGGAAGTTTCTTCGACAGTTTCTCCAAATGTAGTTTGTCCAACATAGAGTTATTCCAGCATAGAGTTTCTCCAAAATAGAGTTTCTGCAATAGGTAGTTTCTCCAACAGGGAGTTTCTCTAACATGGAGTTCCTCCAACATGGAGTTTCTCCAACATGGAGTTTCTCCAAAGAGAGTTTCTCCAACAGGAAATTTCTCCAACAAGAATTTTCTCCAAAAGGAAGTTTCTCCAACAGAGTTTTTCAAACAGATAGTTTCTCTAACATGAATTTCTCTAGCATAGACTTTCTCGAAATGAAAGATTATCCAAGAGTGAGTTCCTCCACGAGGGAGTTTCTCCAATAGGTAGTTTTCAAATAGCGAGTTTCTCCAACATAAAATGTTTTCAACATGGATTATCTCCATCATGGAGGTTCTCTGACAGGAAGTTTCTCATACAGAAAATTTCGAACCGGCATTTCCTCCATAAGGGTGTTTCTCCAACATGGAGTTCTCCAACGTAGAGTTTCTACAACAGAGTAATTCTCCAACATGGAGTTTTTCCAATATGAAGTTTCTCGAACAGGGAGTTTCTCGAACAAGATGTTTCTTCGACATGGAATTTCACCAGCATGGATTTTATACAACATGAGTTTCTCCAACAGAGTGTTTCTCCAACACTTTTTCTCGAACATGGAGTTTCTTCATCATGGATTTTCTCAAACGTGTAGTTTCTCCAACAGGAAGTTTCTGCAACAGGTTCCTCCAAAATGGAGTTTCTCCAACAGGAAGTTTCTCAAAACAGGGAGTTTCTCCAACATTGACTTTCTCCAACATGGGGTTTCTCCAACATGGAGTTCCTCCAACAGAGAATTTCTCCGATAGGAAATTTCTCCAACAGGGAGTTTCTTCAACAGGAAGTTACCTCCCACATTAAGTTTCTCCAAACAGGGAGTTTCTCTAATGGGGAGTTTCTCCAACATGGAGTTTTTCGAACATGTGATTTCTCCAACATAGAGTTTCTCCAACGCGGAGTTTCTCCAACAGAGTGTTTCTGCAACTGGGAGGTTCTCCAACATCGAGTTTCTCCAATATGGAGATTCTCCAACAGGCAGTTTCCCCAACAAGCAGTCTCTCCAACATATTTTCTCCAACATGCAGCTTCTTCAACAGGAACTTTCTTCAGCAGGGAGTTTCTTCAACAGGGAGTTTCTCCATCATGGAGTTTTACAAAATAGATTTTGTACAACATAGAGATCATCCAACATTGTTTTTTCTAAGAGGAAGTTTCTCTAACAGGATGGTTCTCCGACATGGAGTTTTACCAACATAGAGTTTCTGCATCAGGAAGCTTCTTCAACAGAAATTTCTCTACATGAAGTTCCTGTAACAGGGAGTGTCTATAATAGGAAGTTTCTCCAACAGGAATTTCTCCAAGATGAAGTTTAGGGAGTTTCACTAATATGGATTTTCTGCAGCTTGGACATTCTCCAACATGAAGATTCTCCAAAAGTGAGTTTCTCCAAAATGAAGATTACTGATTTCCTCTAATTTCATGTCTCAGCAACATGGAGTTTTTCAACATAGAGGTTAAAAAATAGGGACGTTCTAGAACAGGGAGTTCCTCCAAGATGGAGATTCTCCAACACAGAGATTCTCCAAAAAGACGTTTCTATACCAGCAGGTTTCTCTGAAGTGGAGTTTCTCCAACATGGATTTCGTCCAACATGAAGTTTCTCCAACATAGAGTTTTTCAAAGATCAAGTTTCTTCAACAGAATTTCTCCAACAGGGTGTTTCTCTAATGTGGAGTTTCTCCAACCTACAGTTTTTCTAACATGAGCTTCTACAACATGGATTTTCTCCAACAGGGAGTTTGTCCAACATAGATTTTCTTCAATATGGGATATCTCCAACATGAAGTTTCTCCAACAGAGATTTTCTCCAAAAGGAAGTTTCTCGAACAGGGAGTTTCTCAGAGAGTTTGTCTAACAGGAAGTTTCTCTAACATTTACTCCAAAATGTTTCTCTAACAGTGAGTTTCTCCAACATGGAGTTTCCCGAACATAGTGTTTCTCCAAACTGAAGTTTCTCCAACAGGGAGTTTCTCTAACATGGAGCTTCTGCAACGCGAAGTTTCTTCAGCATGGAGTTTGTAAAACATGAAGTTTCTTCAACATGAAGTTTCTTAAACAAGCGGTTCCCCCACAGGGCGTTTCTCCTAAAAGAAATTTCTCCAACGTAGAGTTTCTGGAACATCAAGTTCCTTCAATAGGGAGTTTCTCCAAAAGGGAGTTTCTCCAACAGAGTTTCTACAGACGCGAGTTTCTCCAACATGAAGTTTCTTCAAGATGGAGTTTGTACAGCATAAAGTTGCTTCAACAGGAAGCGTCCACAACATGGAATTTCTCCAACATAGAGTTTCTCTAACAGAGAGTTTCTCCAACAGAGAGTTTTTGAAAAAGAATTTATTCCAACAGGAGGTTTCTCCAAAATGCAGTTTCTCCAGGAGGAATATTCTACACTAGGGAGTTTCTCCAACATGAGTTTTCTCCAACAGAGAGTTTCTCGAAAATAGAGTTTCTGCAACAAAATTTCTTCAAAATGGAGTTTCTCAAACATGAATTTTCCACAAGGGAGTTTCCCAGCCATGCAGTTTCTCGGACGTAGAAGTTCTCTAACATGTAGTTTCTCAAATGTGGAGTTCCGCCAACAGGAAGTTTCTCCAGCATAGATTTTCTCCAAAAAGAGAGTTTCTCCAACAGAGTTTCTCCAAAGGAATATTCTACAACATAATCTTCTCCAACAGGGAGTTTCTTCAACCTGGAGTATCTCTAACAGCAAGATTCTCCAACGTGGAGATTCTCCAACAGGAAGTTTCCCGACCATGGGGTTCCCCAGCAGTGAGTTTTTCCAAGATGGAGCTTAGGAATTTTCTTCAATATGGAGTTTCTCCAACATAGATTTTCTCCAATAGGGAATTTCTCGTATAGGGAGTTCCACCAAGAGAGTTTCTTCAACATAGAACTTCTCCAACAGGGAGGCTCTCCAAGATTGAGTTTCTTCAACAGGATATTTCTCCAACAGGAAGTTTCTCCAGCAGCGAGTTTGTCCAACATGGAGTTTCTCTAACATGGAGTTTCTCCAGCATGGGTTTCTGTAATACGAAGTTTCTCCAGCAGGCCGTTTCTCTAAGAGGAAGTTTCTTTAAGAGGGAGTTTATCCAACATGGAATTTCTCCAAAAGGAAGTTTCTCCAATAGGGTTTCCCCACCATGGGGTTCCTCAAACAGGGAGTTTCTCCAGCCTGAGGTTTCTCCAACAGAGAGTTCCTCCAAGAGGCAGTTTCTCCAACATGGAGGTAAATCCTTCAGCGAGACCGCACCATTACAGTCCGTATGCTATCAGATGCTCTCGACATTAGTGATATCAGCGACATCAGTGACATCAGCGATGCGGCAGCAGTGGCGGTGGCGCAGTTCCATGTTCTCTGCCTAAACCTGTCATCGAATTCTTGCAGAAACTTTCGCACGGTGCCGTCTACAACCTGGTTCATCATATCAGTACACTGCTGGTATCAACTCTGGCCGTCACGTGGGGACCCAAGCGCCGGGACCTTCCTATAGAAGCGGCGACAAGCGACCCCCGTCTTTATTCAGCGATGCGGCAGCAGTGGCGGTGGCGCAGTTCCATGTTCTCTGCCTAAACCTGTCATCAAATTCTTGCAGAAACTTTCGCACGTTGCCGTCTACAACCTGGTTCATCATATCAGTACACTGCTGATATCAACTCTGGCCGTCACGTGGGGGCCCAAGCGCCGGGACCTTCCTATAAAAGCGGCGACAAGCGACCCCCGTCTTCATTCAGCGATGCGGCAGCAGTGGCGGTGGCGCAGTTCCATGTTCTCTGCCTAAACCTGTCATCGAATTCTGGCAGGTTGGTAATAGACAATTTATTAAGCACTTTTCTTTTTTCGCGACCGCCCCTGCTGCTGCTCTTCCTGTTTGGCAGTTTTCTGTTATTGCCTATTGGATGTTGGTTTCTGCTCTTGCTTACCATGAAGGACGCATGCTCCTCTTGCAACGCAAATTTTGCCGATGGTGACACGTTCATGACGTGCATCGACTGCACTTGTAAATTCCACATCAGAAAATGCAGCGGCGTGACTGAACGATCGTTTAGGATGATGAAAGAAACCACTAGGAAAGCGCTGAAATGCCCAGCTTGCAAGCAAGCAAATGTCTTGGAAAGCTTCCAGGCAGAAGTCGCGGAAATAAACAGAAAATTGTCTGGCATGCTCGTACTGGAGACCAAATTAGACAAGCTAATGAGCATGCAGGAAACTGTGTTGAGCATCTAGAAGTCAGTACAGCTTCTGTCTGACACTTACGATGACCTAAAAGTGAACCTACAACGACAGGACAAAGAAATAGGCGACTTGCGGCATCGAGTGGAGGCTGTTGAGAGTGGAAGAGGTGAAAGTACTGTCCAAACACTAAAACAAGAAATAAATGAACTCGAACAGTATAGCCGCCACCAGAAAATTGAAATCCATGGACTTGAGTTGAGAGAAAATGAAGACCTCATGGCTGAAATTAACAAGATTGCCCGAAAATTGGTGCTCCCTGATTTATCCGATAGCAACGTTGAACATGTGCATCGTTTGCCCCCCAGAAAGGACAGAAGGCCTGTGGTGATTGTAAGGTTTTCCAACCGAGCCCTCAGGCGCAAATGGTTTGAAGCACGCAAGTGCGCCCAGGAAAAGTTGACCAACATCAGCTTCTATGAAAACTTGACAGCAATGAACAGGCGATTGCAATGGCTGGCGAAGATAAGGGCGAAAGAAAATGACTACAATTTCGTGTGGACTTCTGAGGGTAAAGTGTTTGTAAGAAAACAAGCAAAAGCAAGTGCTATCAGGATTGCAACCGAAAATGACCTGAGCAAAATTGATTAGATCAGTGACGACAGGTATTTTGATTTCAAAAAAATCAAGATGGCGTACCACACGACAACTTCGTTCAATAATCTGCTGAAAAGTAAGAAGTGTTTTCTTGAAAAGGGGCTTTCTTTTTTCATTTAAATACACAGAGTCTGAGGAACAAACAAGATGACGTCGGTACATACCTCTCACAACTACAGTGTTCCTTTGATTTCTTGGCTTTTTCAGAAACATGGTTCTCAAGTGTCACTGATGTTACGAATTTTTCCGGGTACAGTCACGTTTCAGTTTATCGTGAGCAAAAACGTGGTGGAGGGTTGTCCCTATTTATCCGCGACTGTTTTCACTATGATACCATAGACGACTTTACTTGCATGTGTGACGACTTCGAAACTGTTGCCATCATGTGCAAAAACATTACCATCGTATGCATTTACCGACCGCCCCAGGGCACGCTGTCAATTTTTTTAAACTACATTGAATCACTCATGGATTTTGTCAATTCCCGGTAGAGGCATGTAGTGATCATAGGGGACTTTAATATCGATCTTAACTCTAATAACCCTGCTAAAGTTCAACTTCTTGAAATTATGCTTCAGAATGGTTGTGAGAACGTCATTGAACAGCCTACGAGAGTCACATCGAATACAAGTACGCTGATCGACTTATGTTTCACAGATTTTTCTAAGTCTGCTAGTTGCTCCGGTGTACTTTGTTCAGGATTGAGCGATCATCTACCATTTTTTTAGCATTACCGATCGCCACGCGTACACAGTGCAAAAATAAAACTATCCGTATCATCAATGACGGCGGTAAAAAGACCTTTCATTCACTTGTTGAAAACTTGAACTGGGCGAACGTATATAAGGAACCCGATCCATCTGTATCCTACTATATTTTTATGTCCGAATTACAAATTTGTTACGATGCTGCTTTCCCACTCACAACAATTATTCGGCACAAGAAAGCAAGAAAAGAATGGATTACGAATGACCTTTTCAAACGCAAAAAACACAAGGATAAGCTATTCGAACAGTTTCTGCGGACGCGTGATATTGCAAAGCTGCAAGAATTCAAGCGGTTCAGAAACAAACTTAGCTCTGACATAAAAAAAGCCAAGTGTAGATTCTATCAACATAAGCTCGAAAAGTGCGCAGATAACCCCCGAAAAACATGAAAACAATTCAATGAACTAAACGCTACGCACGTTTCTGGTATACCATTTGAATTAGTTATAAATAGAGCCACTTATTCGGAGCAAAACTTAGTTAACCTTATCAATGATCATCTAGCTAACGCAGGTGCTGGAAACTTTTCATCTCTTTCATTGCCTCACAGCAGTCTGGAGAGATATATAGGGGAGATGCTGCTTGAAAGTGCATTTTTAACGCCCACTTCTGAGGTTGAGATAAACCTTATCATAAACTCGTTCGATAACCGATCGGCAGCTGGCCACGACGACATTAAAGCCGCACCTATAAAAGAAATTGCTCACTTAATCTCAAAACCGCTCGCTTACATCTGCAACCGCATACTTGCTTCGGGAATCTTTCCTGCGAAAATGAAGATAGCTCGTGTCGTCGTCATTCACAAGGGAGGAACATACAGTGACCTGAACAACTATAGGCCGATTTCAGTTTTGCCTCTTTTTTCGAAAGTGATTGAACGTGTCATACACAAACGCCTCGACATCTTTTTTGTTGCAAAAAACATCATATCAACAAAGCAGTACGGGTTCCAGAAAGGAAGATCAACTGAAATGGCCCTCGTACAAATAAAAAATAAAATAATTAAAAATATTGAGGATAAGCTCTACACCGTTGGAACATTTCTAGATTTTCGCAAGGCCTTCGTTTCCATCAAACATCATATTTTGCTAAGAAAACTGGAAATATGTGGAATTAGGGGCATAGCACTTCAACTCATGCGCAGTTACCTTGAGTCGCGTTTTCAGTTCGTATGCCTACATGGCTATAAATCTAACCCAAAGACTGTAAAATATGGTGTACCGCAAGGATCTATATTAGGCCCTTTGCTCTTCTTGATCTATATAAACGATATAGTTAACATTCCTCAAACTGATGATATAGTATTATATGCAGACGATACGAATGTATTCTTCTCTGGAACAAATCTTAAAGAACTTGAAAACACTGCTAACACGTGGATATTAAATCTTAGTGTATGGCTAAACTTAAATAGTCTTGAACTCAACGAGAAAAAACTAAATTTATGCTTTTTTGTGCAAAAAACAAGCCAATTGATTACGATTTTAAGCTTCGTTACGGCTCTTGCTACCTTGAGCGTGTCAGCTCCCATTCCTTTCTAGGAGTTAAATTCCATCACAGCCTAGGCTGGAGCGACCACATAGACCACACCCGTGTCAAGATAGCGAGAGCTATTGGTATGCTTTCCAGGCTTCGAGATCTTATACCTAGCTCGCTGAAAAGACAGTTGTATTTCTCTCTTATCCATTCTCGCATCAGTTATTGTCTTCTTATCTGGGGTACTTGTAACAAAACTGACTTAGAAAAAATATCAGCCCTGCAGTCGCGTGCAGCTCGGTTTCTTTTACCTGCAGGAAACAACACAAATAGTTGCTCGGCAAATACACAGTCTCGAATGATCCCTGTGAAAACCATGTATGAACTCAAAATATGTGTGTTTATTTATAACGAAATAAAAACAAATTACATTTTTTAACACGTACCTAAATAGATCTACTGGTTACAGCTTGCGTCAGACTTCTGTTGTGGTAAAAAGGCCTCGTACTAACTACAGAACACAATCAATTGAGCGCCAAATCATGTTGATGTGTAATTCTGATCCGTTTGTAATAGATGCAGCTAAAATAGTTCCACGCCCAGGGGTTTTAAACGCATCTGTTCGTCTTTCTTTTTGTTTAACGTTGTGTCCTAGATGTCCAAATGCTTACTTCTGGTTCTGTTTGATGTAATATTATGTCGGTTCGAACAACCCTAATGTATTGCATTTCTGTACCATTTTTGTATATGATTTAGTGTGTATTATTATTTTTTTTATCTGTATATATTTACAAGAACTGTTTATGATGCGTCTCTTGTGTAAGTGATGGCAAGGACAGCCTTTTTTTGTTGTGTAATGCAATACCGCTCCTGCTGCTGTACACAAGCGAGGACAAGAACCAGTCAGGAGGTTTAGCACCTCCTTTTGTCTTGCCTCGTTGGCAATACCAGTATGTTGCCCAAAGAAGAAATAAACAAAAAAAAAAACATGCCACCAAATTTTACTGGGAACTGGGGGAAAAGAAACATATCAGACTTGCGCTGCAATCCCTCACACAGGACCAGAAGGACACTGAAGGAGCGCTGATTTGTTCTGCGAGGCAGATAAAGATGCAGCATTCGTCGACAGCACAATTGCTGAAGACGAAACGTGGTGTTTTCAATGCAATTCTCAAAGAGGCAGAGCACCTGATGGCGTCCCACAAATATCTCCGGCGTCGAGAAAGTTCTGGCAATAAAAGACCAAAACAAAGATGACGCTGAAAATTTTTCGATGCCAGGGGTTGTCAAACTACGAGTTCGTCCTACAAGGGCAGAGGGTAATTCAGGAGTTTTATATCCGGATGATCCGACACATCCGTGATGCATTGTGACGCCGTCGCCCTGACTTATGGGCATCTGGACAATGGATTCTTCTCCACGATAACGCAAGGCCGCACACTGTTCTCAGCGTGACAATATTTCTCGCCAAGCACAGCATTACTGCAGTTCTCTATCCGCCATACTCGCCTGACCCCTCTCTATACAATTTTTTTCCTGTTTCCTTGTGAAAAGAGTGCCCTTAAAGGTCGCTGGATTGGGAGCTTGGATGACATTCAAGGCGCCACGACAAAGGAACTGACAGCCTTACGAAAAGAAGTGTTTTCAAGATGTTTCCAAGACATCCAGAAGCGTTGAAAGCTGTGTGTGTACTGCTAGGAAGACTATTTCGAAGGGGTGCTAAACAAATGATTTCAATGTTACATGCATTTTTTTAATAGACTCAGTCTCGAAACTTTACTAACAATTATATGTGAGACAGTTCCTGCGTCATATCATTTGATAAGAAATGAATATTTATTTAATTTTTCACCTGGAAGCAAAGCGTAAAATTCGTTTTAGATGATAGTTTTATAACCTGTGTAAAGAAACAAAACACAACGTAACGAACATGAGATAAGGCGCAAGACACCACCTGAAGGAGACACAAAACAAAGTCCTTTCTTAGCACCTTTCTATTGGCAAAAATTATCAGGATGACTTTAATCCCGAGTGCAGGCTACGTGGCGAAACATCCACGTGTGTTCCCTATGGCAATGTAAAGAAGAACGTC
The DNA here is from genome assembly GCF_052857255.1 of Amblyomma americanum. Taxonomy (NCBI): domain Eukaryota; kingdom Metazoa; phylum Arthropoda; class Arachnida; order Ixodida; family Ixodidae; genus Amblyomma; species Amblyomma americanum. The sequence goes on from NC_135497.1 coordinate 436,064,051, forward strand.
CTCCGGAGGATTTACTTCAAAAGGCTTTTATTTTGAGCAATGGGAGGTTGTTCTGTTCAGCTCAGTCCTGAGCATTCAAGCCTTGTCCACCGAGTGGGCCGCTAAGGTCGCAGCTAGCCATGGGCTGCTTCTGCATCTCTTGTCAGCATCTACCGTCTGCATTTTCATTTTGATGACAAAAACGTTTTCCAATCCAAACTGCTGCCTTATCTCGAAGGTAGCCTGTCACACTTAAATTGAACACAACGAAGAGCAGCAGACATTCTGCTCGACGACAGCTGACCATGGTTGTTTCAATCACCGCCGCCATGTCCTTCAGTTTTTTTTTGCGAAATTACTCTTACCAACTTTAGAGCCGAGAAAAAATCTTGCTTGGGCATCTTTCTGGCGCATTATTTGTTGTCATAGCAAGTGTCATGCCAAGCGGCAAGAATTTGGCCGGGGCGCACCCCCGGAATTTTGCCACGGCCTATTCGGAACAAAATCGATGTCCAACCGGAATTAGGCGTGGCCAACACGATCGCGAGCTCCAAATTTGGCCCGGGTCATTTCCGACAATTTGGCCCGGGCGACCCCCGAAAAAGTTGCTCACAGGTTTGAGGTTTGCCACATCTCGCTGCTATGTAGTTCTGTTGTGTTGTGTTTTATATCGCATAGGCAACTAAGACCATCGTGCGCCAAGCTCGAGGATGGAGAAATTTCCTTCGGTAGTTTTCAGTGCATAAAAGTTAAAACTACTGCGTGATTACAAAGAGAAATAGGTTTAGAAATTGGCACTATTTAAAATTTCAAAGGGCGTAGGGTAACCTCAGCAGCCATCCTTGCCCTGGCGAGGAGTTCTAGGCTCCCAGCTGATCATGTTAAGGCCTCAGCCTTCTTCTCAGGGGTGAGAAAGTGGCTGAAATGCATTAAAATTCAACAGACCAGTCTAAAAACGCAACACCATATCAATATTTTCATTATCTACTAAAAGCGCTATAGAAATAATATAAATGTATTCGTTATAAAATTGAGTAAAATACTTCTTCCTTACTTTTTACAGTATCGCACATTAGAATAAAATGTGCTTAACCGTAACATCCTCTCCGCATCTTCACAAACAGGTTTATCTTGTTTTGCCAGTTGAAAATTGCGTGTGAGGTGCGTGTGTCCTATACGAAGATGGCGAAAAATCACTTCTTTAAAACGTTCCTGCTGGGTGCAGGACTTCCATTCACCTATAAGTGGGTTTACATTGTGTAATTTCTCATTTTCTTCGTTGTTCCACATCGACTGCCATTTCTGTTTTATTTTACGTTGAATTAGGGTAATGCAACCTTCTATCTGTATATTTACATCATTTGCTGATGACGAGCTTGAGCAGAGCAGGTCCGCTATTTCGCTGCCTTTAATTGCGGTATGGCTTGGTGCCGAGCAGAGTTTTAGGTTTCGTCCTTTAGCTGTGGCTATTACTATGTTGTGTATGACATCACCAAGTATCGGAATGTCTGCATTTCTAGAGTGAAGGGCTGTAAGCACACTTAGCGAATGTGTGTATGTAATACTGTTTTGCGAGGTCGTCGTTCACTATTTTTGTATGGCTAGAGAAATCGCGTAACATTCGGCAGTGAAAATGGAGGCACATTGTGGAAGCCTTACTGTTTCATTCCAATTCCCTTGTACCACTGCGCTTTCTACGTAAGCATCTGTTTTTGAACCGACGGAATAAAATTTGTATAAGTACTGTACTTTTCCTCCAGTGTGTGACGTGCAGAAGAGATCCTCGGAGCTTTTGTGAACACAGTGCGTCAAAAGTGGTGCACCGGACAGCGGTGTGCTGCGCTTGCCAGCCCAGCGTTGCGCGTGTGCGCGCGCGAAGTGTCTGTGCAAGGCGACGGCGACAAAGAGCGTGGCGAGCACGAGAAACGGAGAGCTGACGTGTCAGAAAACCGAGGTACAAAGGAAGGCAGCGCAGCGGATATCGGGTCATTCAAGCTTGGAGGTTGCAGCCTTCGGACATTGAGTCATACTGCCGTGACCGCCCTTGGATCACCGACGCAAATCTACTGCGTTCTTCGCAAGCATAGAAGTGACAGCCGATGGACGGAGGTTCGGCGCTGTGGAAAGGCACTCTTGGACAGCCTGCTTTAAGCCTCCGACCTTTCGTGGGACCGTCGACGTGACCTGGCTACATATTTCCTGCTGCGAAAAAGTGCTTCGGGCTCTTGACGGGAGACCACCGGATTCTCTCTGTGTTCCTCTCCGCTCCTAATACCACCTGGCTCCCTTCCGTCTGCTTCTTTCTGCGCGGAGTCATCGACGCGTCGCACTACAACCACACGCCTCTGCCCTATCTGAAAGGCATCCCGCTGCACCTGGGGCGCTCAGTACCTGGTGAACTCTTTCCTTTATTCTGTAGTGCTGTACGCGTGCCGAGTGTGTGTTTTTTGTTTCCGTATCTTATTGGCCCTTTTCCTTTAAATTATAAATACGGCTTCCTTTTGTTTTGTTTGATTTCTCTATTCTCTTCTTTGAACCTGCACGCGATAGCATTCCCCTTCGGACAGTAGGGGACGCGCAAGAAATTCTCTACACAGTACAAGATACTCTTGTGTGATATGTTGTTATGGAGTTTCTTCCCGAAATGTGCAAGTGAAAAATCGCAGACATCAGGGAAATTGTACCATGGAGCTAGTGCGTCTCGTCTTTGCGCGTTACCAGGTAATGTGTTTAGGACTCCAAGATTCTGGCACATCTCTTCAAACCATAAGAGCAGTGGCCTGGTAGCTTGCGGTTTGTTGTTAAAGAGCTTTGGAAATGGGCGCTTCGTAGCTATAGGGCAACCAAGATGTTTTTGCAGGGAACAGATTTTTAGAATTTACGAGCATGTAAGCATGGTTCTCCTGTCTGTAAGTAATGGTTCCTTAGTTTCTACACTTAGGCTGTTTATGAGTGATGTCCTGTATGCACCAATGGGAAGACGTATACCTAAATTATGCACTATATCCAGCCGTTTAAGATACGATGCTCTCGCTAACCATATATACAACCGAAATCTAAGGTTGACCACAGCACAGCGCGACAAACTTCTAAAAGACATGTCCTGTCAGCACCCCAACGTTTACGTGACAGTACGTACTTTGAGTATATTTACGGATCCTGAAGCTTTCATTTTCAGTTTCTCCAAAATGAAGTTTCTCAAACAATCAGTTCCCCAACAGGGAGTTTCTCCAACAGGAAAATTCTCCAATATAGAGTTTCTGGAACATAGTTCCTTCAACAGAGAGTTTCTACAAAAGGCAGAGTCTCCAACAGAGAATTTCTACAGCAGAGAGTTTCTCCAACATCAAGTTTCTTCAAGATGAACTTTGTAAAGCATGGAGTTGCTTCAACAGGGAGTTTTCCCAACATGGAGTTATTCTGACAGAACGTTTCTCCAACAGGGAGAATTTTTACAATACAAGGTTTCTAAAACATGTAGTTTTTCAAAATGAAGTTTCTCCAACAGGGATTTTCTACACAAGGCAGTATCTCCAACATGAGTTTTCTCCAACAGTGAGTTTCTCGAACATGGAGTTTCTGCAACAGGTTTTCTTCAAATTGGAGTTTCTCTAACATGGAGTTTCTATAACATGAAGTTTTTCCAACAGGGAGTATCTCCAACAGGTTTCTCTAACCAGGAGCTTTCTCTAATAGGGATTTTCTCCAACAGGGACTTTCTTCAACAAAGAGTTTCTCAAACATAGAGTTTCTCCAAACGAAGTTTCTGCAACATGAATTTTCTCCAAAAGGCAGTTTCTCCAACAGAGTTTCTCCAACAGGGAGTTTCTCAAACATTGAGTTTCTCCAACTTGGTGTTTCTCCAACATGGAGTTCCTCCAAAAGGAAATTTCTCCAACAGGAAGGTTCTCCAACAGGAAGTTACCTCCAACAATAAGTTTCTCCAAACAGGGAGATTCTGTAACAGGATGTTTCTCCAACATAGAGTTTTACCAACATGGAGATTCCGCAACAGGGAGCTTATCCAAAAGGGATTTTTCTAACAAGGAGTTTCTCTAATATAAGGTTTCTCCAACATAAAGTTTATCCAAAAGAAAGTTTCTCCTACAGGCAGTATCTCCAACAAGGTGTTTCTCCAACATTGAGTTTCTTCAAGATGGAGTTTACGGAGTTTCTCTAATACGGAGTTTCTCCAGCTTGCATTTTCTCCAACAGTGAGTTGCTCCAACATGGAGTTTAGTGATTTCCACAATATCGAGTTTCTCCAACCTGGAGTTTTTCTGAAATGGAGTTTCAAAAACAGGGAGTTTCTGGAAGAGGAAGTTCCTCCAAGAGAGAGTTTCTCCACCAGAAAGTTTCTCCAATAGCAGATTTTTATGAATTGGAGTCGCTCCAAGATGCGGTTTCTCCATCATAAAGTTATTTCAAGAGCAAGTTTCTCCAACAAAGAATTTTTCCAACAGGGTGTTTCTCCAACATGGAGTTTCTCGAACATGAAGTTTCTCGAACATGAAGTTTCTTGAACATAGAGTTTCTCCAACGTAGAGTTTCTCCAACCTACAGTTTCTCCAACACGGAGTTTCTACAACATGGATTTTCTCCAACAGAGAGTTTCTACAACAGAGAATTTGACCAACATATATTTTCTCCAACATCAGATATCTCTCACTTGAAATTTCTCCAACAGGAAGTTTCTTGAACAGAGAGTTTCTCAAGCAGAGTTGCTCTAACAGGTAGCTTCTCTAACATATTCTGCAAAAGGTTGTTTCTCCAACAGGGAATTTCTCCAACATGAAGTTTCTCGAACGTAGTGTTTTTCTAAAATGAAGTTTCTCCAACGTGGAGTTTCTCTAACACGGAGTTTCTGCAACACGGAGTTTCTCCAACAAAGATTTTGTCCAACATCGAGTTTCTTCAACATGAACTTTCTCCAACAAGCAGTTCCCCAACAGGGAGTTTCTTCTACAGCAGGGAGCTCCTTTAACATGACCTTTCTTCAAGATGGAGTTTGTACAGCATGGAGTTGCTTCAACAAGGAGTTTCCCCAACATTAAGTTTCTCTAAAAGCGAGTTTCTCTAAAAGGAAATTTATCCAACAGAGAGTTTCTCTGAAAAGAATTTTCTCAAACAGGAGCTTTCTCCAACATGGAGTTTCTCCAAAATGAAGTTTCTCCAACAGGGATTTTCTACAGGAGGGAGTATGTCAAACATGAGTTTTCTATGACAGTGAGTTTCTCGAACATGAAGTCTCTGCAACAAATTTCTTCAAAATGAGTTTCTGCAACATGTAGTTTATATAACATGACTTTTCTCCAACAGGGAGTATCTCCAACAGGTTTCTCTAACATGGAGCTTCGCGAACATTTACTTTCTCCGGCATAGAATTTCTCCAACATAGTTTCTCCAACATGGAGGTTCTGCAACTTGAAATTTCTCTAAGATTGACTTTATTCAACACGGAGTGTCTCTAAGATAGAGTTTGTCCTCAGGGAGCTTCTGCAACATTGAGCTTCTCAAACATGGAGTTTATCCAACGGGTAATTTTGCTCAGCATAAAGTTTCTCACACATGGACTCTCTCTACAGGGAGTTTTCCAACAGGGAGTTTCTCCAACACGAATTTTTTTCCCACATGAAGTTTCCCCAACATGGACTTTCTCCAGCGTGGAGTTTCTTCAACATGTTTTCCCAAAGTTGAGTTTCTACAACATGAGGTTTCTCAATCATGGAGTTTGTCCAGCAGTTTCTCCAACAGGTAATTTCTCCAGCATGGAGTTTCTAAAACGAAGTTTCTCCAAATTGTGGTTTCTCCAACATGAAGTTTCTTCATTATGGAGTATATGCGACAGGTTTCTCTAACAGGGACTTTCTCCAACATGGAGTTTCTGCACCATAAACTTTCTCCAACATCGAGTTTATCCAACAGAAATTTTCTCCAACAAAGAGTTTCTCAAACATGAAGTTTCACCACAAGCTGTTTGTGCAACATGGAGTTTCTCCAACATGGATATTCTCCAACAGGCAGTTTCTGCAAGATAGGGTTTCTCCAACATGGAGTTTCTCCAACACGGAGTTTCTCCAACATGAATTTTCTCCAAAAGGAAGTTTCTCCAAAAGAGTTTCTCCAGTTTCTCTATCATGGAGTTCATCCAGCATGTAGTTTCTCCAACAGGGAGTTTTGCAACAGGGAGTATCTCCAACAGGTTTCTCTTACATGGAGCTTTGCCAACAGGGAGTTTCTTCAACAGACTTTCTCCAACATGGACTTCCTCCAGCATGGACATTCTCCAACAGAACATTTCTACAACACAGAGTTTCTCCAACAGGGAGTTTCACTTACATGCAGTTTATCCAGCAGGTAGTTTCTTTAAACTAGAGATTCTGCAACAAGGAGTGTCTGCAACATTTTCTCCAAAATTGAGTTTCTATAACATGAAGTTTCTCCAACAAGGAGTATCTCCAACAGGTTTCTCTAACATGGAGGTTCACCAAAAGGAAGTTTCTCCAACATACAGTTTCTCTAACATTCACTTCCTCTAGCACGGAGTTTCTCCAAAGTCAAGTTTCTCCAATAGGGAGGTTCTCCAACATGAAGTTTATGCAACATGGTGTTTCTGCAACATAGAGTTTCTCCAAGTTTGAGTTTAACCAAAAGGTAAGTTCTCCAGCATAGAGTTTTTCAAACATAAAGTTTCTGAACAATGAGTTTCTCCAACGGTGTTTCTCAAAGATAGAATTCCCGCAACATAGAGTTTCTGCAACAGAGTTTCCCAAAATTAGTTTCTCCAACATGCAGTTTCTTCAACAGGGAGTATCTGCAACATGGAGTTCCTCCAACATGAAAGTTCTCCAAGAGGGAGTTTCTGCAACATGGAGTTTCTCCAATATGAAGCACCTCCAACATGGAAAAATTGCAACATAGAGGTTCTGCAACATCGAGTTTCACCAACAGAGTTTCTCCAAAGCGAAGTTTCTCCAACATGATTTTTCTCCAAAAGGAAATATCTCCAACACGGAATTTCTCCGGCAAGAAATTTCTTCAACAGGTTGTTTCGCCAACGTGGAGTTTCTTTAAGATTGAGTTTCTCAACATGGAGTTTCTTCACAGAGATTCTCTAACAGGAAATTTCTCCAACATGAATTTTCTCCAACAGGAAGTTTTTCGGAGAGTTTCTCCAACACGGAGTTTCTCCAACATGGAGTTTATTCAACATTGCGGTTCTCCAACAACGAACTTCTCCAATATGGAGCTTCTGCAACATGGAGTTGCTCCAACATAGAATTTATCCAACAACGAGTTTCTCAAACATGAAGTTTCTTCAATAGGGCGTATCTCCAAAAGGTTTCTCTAACATGAAGCTTCGCCAACAGCAGTTTCTCCAACATAGAGTTTCTCCAACGTGGAATTTCTCCAGCATGGAGATTCTGCAACAGGGAGTTTCTCCATCATGAAGTTTCGCCAACAGGGGGTTTCTCCAACATGGAGTTTCTGCAACATAGAGTTTCTCTAAGATTGAGTTTATCCAACACGGAGTTTCTTTAAGAGAGTTTGTCTACAGAGGGTCTCTGCAACATGGAGTTTTTCCACCATAGACTTTATCCAACACGTTTGTTCTCCAGCATGGAGTTTTTCAGACATAGAGTTTCTCCACAGACAGATTTTCCAACAGGGAGTTTCTCCAACAAATTTTCTCCCACAGTAAGTTTCTTCAACAGAGTTTCTTCAACAGGGAGTTTCTCCAACATGGACTTTCTTCAGCATGGAGTTTCTCCAGCAGGTTGTTTCTCCAACATAGTTTCTGCAACATGGAGTTTCTCTAACAGAGAGTTTCTCCAACACTGAGTTTCTCCAACATGAATTTTCTCCAAAAGGAAGTTTCTCCAACAGAGTTTTTCCAAAAGGGTGTTTCTCCAACATGGAGTTTATCCAGCATCGAGTTTCTCCAACTGGGAGTATCTCCAAACTGTTTCTCTAACATGGAGCTTCGCCAACAGGGAGTTTCTGCAACATGGAGTTTCTCTAACATTTACTTTCTCTAGCATGGAGTTTCTCCAACATAGAGTTTCTCCAATAGAGAGGTTCTTCATCGCTGAGTTTTTCCAACATTTATTTTCTGCAACATAGAGTTTCTGCAAGATTGAGTTTATCCAACACGTAGTTTATGTAAGATAGAATTTCTCCGCAGGGAGTTTCTGCAGCATAGACTTTCTCCAACATAGAGTTTATCCAACAGGTTATTTCTACAGCACAGTTTCTCAAACATCGCGCTTTTCCACAGGGAGTTTCTCTAACAGGGAGTTTCTCCAACATGAATTTTTGTCCAACAGGAAGTTTCTCCAACAGAGTTTCTCCAAAACGAAGTTTCTCCAACATGGTCTCTGCAGCAGGTTTCTCTAAAATGGAGCTTCGCCAACAGGGAGTTTCTTCAATATAGAGTTTCTCCAACATGGAATTTCTCCAGCATGGAGTTTCTCGAACACGGAGTTTATAAAACAAGATGTTTCTCCAACAGGCAGTTTCTGAAACAGATTTTTTGCAACATGAAGTTTCTCCAATATAGAGTTTCTTCAACATGGCGTTTCTGCAACAGAGTTTATGCAACACAGTTTATGCAACGTAGAGTTTATCCAACAAAGAGTTTCTCAAACATGAAGTTTCTCCAACATAGTTGCGACATGAGAGAGTTTCTCCAACATGAAGTTTCTGCAACAGTTTCTGCTAGAGTTTCTTCAATATGGAGTTTCTACAACATGAAGTTTCTACAACAGGGATTACCTCCAACAGGTTTCTCTAACATGAAGCTTCGTCAAATGGAGTTTCTCCAACATAGAGGTACTCCAACCTTGACTTTCTCCTGCATGGAGTTTCTTCAACATGGAGTTTCTTGAACTTGACATGGAGTTTCTGAAACACGGAGTCTCTCCACAAGTTTTTCTGCAACATAGTTTCTCTAACATATATTTTCTCCAACGGACAGTTTATCCAACATAGAGTTTCAGCAATATTGAGTTTCTCCAACAGGGAGCTTCTCCAACATGGGGTTTCTGCAACATGAAGTTTCTGGAACAGTTTATCCAAAGAGTTTCTCAAACATGAAATTTCTCCAACAGGGAGTAACTCCAACGGGTCTCTCTAAGATGGAGCTTCGCCAACAGGAGTTTCTCCAACATGAAGTTTCTCCAACGTGGACTTTCTCCAGCATAGAATTTATCCAACAGGGAGTTTATTCAACATGAAATTTCGCCAACAGTGATTTTCTCTAACATGGAGCTTCAGCAACATAGAGTTTCTCCAAGATGGAGTTTATCCAACACGGAGTTTCTTTAAGACAGATTTTCTCCACAGGAAGTTTCTGCAACATGGAGTTTTTCTAACATAGAGTTTATCCAAAAGGTAGTCTCTCCAGCAAGAAGTATCTCAAACATAGAGTTTCTCCACAGAGAGCTTTCCAACAGTGAGTTTCTCCAACATACATTCTCTCCAACAGAGTTTCTCCGACAGGGAAATTCTCCAACATGAAGCTTCTCCAACATGAACTTTCTGTAGCATGAAGTTTCTCCAACCTGGAGTTTCTCCAAAATGGAGTTTCTCGAACATGGAGTTTCTCCACAGAGAATTTCTCCAACAGGAAGACTCTCCAACTCAAATTTTCTCCAATAGGAAGTCTCTCCAACAGTTTCTCTAACAGGGAGATTCTTCAACATGGAGTTTCTCCAACATGAAGTTTCGCCTTCATGGAGTTTCTCCAGGAGGAAGTTTCTCCAACATGGAGTTTCTCCCGCAGGGATTTTCTCGGAGAGGGAGTTTCTCCAACAAAGATTTTCTCTGACACGGAGTTTCTCCAACGTGGTTTTCTCCAACATACATTTTCTCCAACTTAAAGTTTCTCCAACAGGGATTTTCTCCTACATGGAGTTTATCGAAAAGGGAGCTATTCCAACGAAATTTCCACAACATGTAGTTTCTCCAGCATGGAGCTTCTCCAATAGGATTTTTTTCCAACATAGAGTTTCTCCAACATGAATTTTCTCCAACAGGAAGTTTCTCCGACAGTTCTCCAAATGTAGTTTCTCCAACTTAGAGTTAATCCAGCATAGAGTTTCTCCAAAATAGAGTTTCTCCAATAGGTAGTTTCTCCAACAGGGAGTTTCTCCAACATGGAGTTCCTCCAACATAGAGTTTCTCCAAAGGTAGTTTCTCCAACAGGAAGTTTCTCCAACAAGAATTTTCTCCAAAAGGAAGTTTGTCCAACAGAGTTTTTCAAACAGGGAGTTTCTCCAACATGGATTTCTCCAGCATTGAGTTTCTCGAAATGAAAGTTTCTCCAAGAGTGAGTTTCTCCACGAGGGAGTTCCTCCAATAGGTAATTTTCTAACTGCGAGTTTCTCCAACATGGAGTTTTTCCAACAAGGAGTATCTCCAACATAGAGTTTCTCTTACAGGAAGTTTCTCATACAGGAAGTTTCGAACCGGCAGTTCCTCCATAAGTGTGTTCCTCCAACATGGAGTTCTCCAACGTAGAGTTTCTACAACAGAGTAATTCTCCAACATGGAGTTTTTCCAATATGAAGTTTCTCGAACAGGGAGTTTCTCCAACAAGATGTTTCTTCGACATGGACTTTCTCCAGCATGGATTTTCTCCAACATGGAGTTTCTCCAACAGAGTGTTTCTCCAACACTTTTTCTCGAACATGGAGTTTCTTCATCATGGATGTTCTCAAACGTGGAGTGTCTCCAACAGGAAGTTTCTGCATTAGGTAGTTTCTCCAACATGGAGTTTTTCCAACAGGCAGTTCCTCCAAATTGGAGTTTCTCCAACAGGAAGTTTCTCAAAACAGGGAGTTTCTCCAACATTGACTTTCTCCAACATGGGGTTTCTCCAACATGGAGTTCCTCCAACAGAGAATTTCTCCGGTAGGAAATTTCTCCAACAGGGAGTTTGTTCAACAGGAAGTTACCTCCCACATTAGGTTTCTCCAAACAGGGAGTTTCTCCAATGGGGAGTTTCTCCAACATGGTGTTTTTCGAACATATGATTTCTCCAAAATAGAGTTTCTCCAACGTGGAGTTTCTCCAACAGAGTGTTTCTGCAACTGGGAGGTTCTTCAACATCGAGTTTCTCCGATATGGAGATTCTCCAACAGGCAGTTTCCCCAACAAGCAGTTTCTCAACATATTTTCTTGAACAGGCAGCTTCTTCAACAGGAACTTTCTTCAGCAGGGAGTTTCTTCAACAGGGAGTTTTTCCAACATGCAGTTTTTCAAAACAGATTTTGTACAACATAGAGATCCTCCAACATTGTTTTTTTCTAAGAGGAAGTTTCTCTAACAGGATGGTTCTCCAACATGGAGTTTTACCAACATAGAGTTTTTGCATCAGGAAGCTTCTTCAACAGGAATTTCTCTACATGGAGTTCCTGTAACAGGGAGTGTCTATAATAGGAAGTTTCTCCAACAGGAATTTCTCCAAGATGGAGTTCAGGGAGTTTCACTAATATGGATTTTCTGCAGCTTGGACATTCTCCAACATGGAGATTCTCCAAAAGTGAGTTTCTCCAAAATGAAGATTACTGATTTCCTCCAATTTCATGTCTCAGCAACATAGTTTTTCAACATAGAGGTTAAAAAACAGGGACGTTCTAGAACAGGGAGTTCCTCCAAGATGGATATTCTCCAACACAGAGATTCTCCAAAAAGACGTTTCTATAACAGCAGGTTTCTCTGAAGTGGAGTTTCTCCAACATGGATTTTGTCCAACATGAAGTTTCTCCAACATAGAGTTTTTCAAAGATCAAGTTTCTTCAACCGAATTTCTCCAACGGGGTGTTTCTCTAATGTGGAGTTTCTCCAACCTAGTTTTTCTAACATGAGCTTCTACAACATGGATTTTCTCCAACAGGGAGTTTGTCCAACATAAATTTTCTCCAATATGGGATATCTCCAACATGAAGTTTCTCCAACAGAGATTTTCTCCAACAGGAAGTTTCTCGAACAGGGAGTTTCTCAGAGAGTTTCTCTAACAGGAAGTTTCTCTAACATTTACTCCAAAATGTTTCTCTAACAGGGAGTTTCTCCAACGTGGAGTTTCTCGAACATAGTGTGTCTCCAAACTGAAGTTTCTCCAACAGGGAGTTTCTCTAACACGGAGCTTCTGCAACGCGAAGTTTCTTCAGCATGGAGTTTGTAAAACATGAAGTTTCTTCAACATGAAGTTTCTTAAACAAGCGGTTCTCCCACAGGGCGTTTCTCCTACAGGAAATTTCTCCAACGTAGAGTTTCTGGAACATGAAGTTCCTTCAATAGGGAGTTTCTCCAAAAGGGAGTTTCTCCAACAGAGTTTCTACAGCAGCGAGTTTCTCCAACATGAAGTTTCTTCAAGATGGAGTTTGTACAGCATAAAGTGGCTTCAGCAGGAAGCTTCCACAACATGGAATTTCTCCAACATAGAGTTTCTCTAATAGAGAGTTTCTCCAACAGAGAGTTTCTGAAAAAGAATTTTCTCCAACAGGAGGTTTCTCCAAAATGGAATTTCTCCAACAGAGTTTCTCTAACAGAGAGTTTCTCCAACAGAGATTTTCTCCAACAGAGAGTTTCTGCAAAAAGAATTTTCTCCAACAGGAGGTTTCTCCAAAATGGAGTTTCTCCAGGAGGAATATTTTACACTAGGGAGTTTCTCAAACATGAATTTTCCACAAGGGAGTTTCTCAGCGATTCAGTTTCTCGGACATAGAAGTTCTCTAACATAAAGTTTCTCCAACGTGGAGTTCCGCCAACAGGAAGTTTCTCCAGCATAGATTTTCTCCAAAAAGGAAGTTTCTCCAACAGAGTTTCTCAAAGGAATATTCTACAACATAATCTTCGCCAACAGGCAGTTTCTTCAACCTGGAGTATCTCTAACAGCAAGATTCTCCAACCTGGAGATTCTCCAACAGGAAGTTTCTCGACCATGGGGTTTCCCCACCAGTGAGTTTTTCCAAGATGGAGCTTAGGAATTTTCTTCAATATGGAGTTTCTCCAACATAGGTTTTCCCCAATAGGGAATTTCTCGTACAGGGAGTTCCTCCAAGAGAGAGTTTCTTCAACATAGAACTTCTCCAACAGGGAGGCTCTCCAAGATTGAGTTTCTTCAACAGGATATTTCTCCAACAGGAAGTTTCTCCAGCAGCGAGTTTGTCCAACATTGAGTTTCTCTAACATGGAGTTTCTCCAGCATGGGTTTCTGTAATACGAAGTTTCTCCACCAGGGCGTTTCTCTAAGAGGAAGTTACTTTAAGAGGGAGTTTATCCAACATGGAATTTCTCAAAAAGGAAGTTTCTCCAATAGGGTTTCTCCACCACGGAGTTCCTCAAACAGGGAGTTTCTCCAGCATGGGGTTTCTCCAACAGAGAGTTCCTCCAAGAGGCAGTTTCTCCAACATGGAGGTAAATCGTTCAGCAAGACCGCACCATTACAGTCCGTATGCTATCAGATGCTCTCGACATTAGTGATATCAGCGACATCAGTGACATCAGCGATGCGGCAGCAGTGGCGGTGGCGCAGTTCCATGTTCTCTGCCTAAACCTGTCATCGAATTCTTGCAGAAACTTTCGCATGGTGCCGTCTACAACCTGGTTCACCTTATCAGTACACTGCTGATATCAACTCTGGCCGTCACGTGGGGACCCAAGCGCCGGGACCTTCCTATAAAAGCGGCGACAAGCGACCCCCGTCTTCATTCAGCGGTGCGGCAGCAGTGGCGGTGGCGCAGTTCCATGTTCTCTGCCTAAACCTGTCATCGAATTCTGGCAGGTTGGTAATAGACAATTTATTAAGCACTTTTCTTTTTTTCGCGACCGCCCCTGCTGCTGCTCTTGCTGTTTAGCAGTTTTCTGTTATTGCCTATTGGATGTTGGTTTCTGCTCTTGTTTACCATGAAGGACGCATGCTCCTCTTGCAACGCAAATTTTGCCGATGGTGACACGTTCATGACGTGCATCGACTGCACTTGTAAATTCCACATCAGAAAATGCAGCGGCGTGACTGAACGATCGTTTAGGATGATGAAAGAAACCACTAGGAAAGCACTGAAATGACCAGCTTGCAAGCAAGCAAATGTCTTGGAAAGCTTCCAAGCAGAACTAGCGGAAATAAACGGAAAATTGTCTGGCATGCTCGTACTGGAGACCAAATTAGACAAGCTAATGAGCATGCAGGAAACTGTGTTGAGCATAGAGAAGTCAATACAGCTTCTGTCTGACACTTATGATGACATAAAAGTGAACCTACAACGACAGGACAAAGAAATAGGCGACTTGCGGCGTCGAGTGGAGGCTGTTGAGAGTGGAAGCGGTGAAAGTACTGTCCAAACACTAAAACAAGAATTAAATGAACTCGAACAGTATAGCCGCCACCAGAACATTGAAATCCATGGGCTTGAGCTGAGAGAAAATGAAGACCTCATGGCTGAAATTAACAAGATTGCCCGAAAATTGGAGCTCCCTGATTTATCCGATAGCAACGTCGAACATGTGCATCGTTTGCCCCCCAGAAAGGACAGAAGGCCTGTGGTGATTGTAAGGTTTTCCAACCGAGCCCTCAGGCGCAAATGGTTTGAAGCACGCAAGTGCGCCCAAGAAAAGTTGACCAACATCAACTTCTATGAAAACTTGACTGCAATGAACAGGCGATTGCTATGGCTGGCGAAGATAAGGGCAAAGGAAAATGACTACAAATTCGTGTGGACTTCTGAGGGTAAAGTGTTTGTAAGAAAACAAGCAAAAGCAAGTGCTATCAGGATTGCAACCGAAAATGACCTGAGCAAAATTGTTTAGATCAGTGACGACAGGTATTTTGATTTCAAAAAATCAAGATGGCGTACCACACGACAACTTCGTTCAATGATCTGGTGAAAAGTAACAAGTGTTTTCTTGAAAAGGGCTTTCTTTTTTTCATTTAAATACACAGAGTCTGAGGAACTAACAAGATGACGTCGGTACATACCTCTCACAACTACAGTGTTCCTTTGATTTCTTGGCTTTTTCAGAAACATGGTTCTCAAGTGTCACTGATGTTACGAATTTTTCCGGGTACAGTCACGTTTCAGTTTATCGTGAGCAAAAACGTGGTGGAGGGGTGTCCCTATTTATCCGCGACTGTTTTCACTATGATACCATAGACGACTTTACTTGCATGTGTGACGACTTCGAAACTGTTGCCATCATGTGCAAAAACATTACCATCGTATGCATTTACCGACCGCCCAAGGGCACGCTGTCAATTTTTTTAAACTACATTGAATCACTCATGGCTTTTGTCAATTCCCGGTAGAGTCATATAGTGATCATAGGGGACTTTAATATCGATCTTAACTCTAATAACCCTGCTAAAGTTCAACTTCTTGAAATTATGCTTCAGAATGGTTGTGAGAACATCATTGAACAGCCTACGAGAGTCACATCGAATACAAGTACGCTGATCGACTTATGTTTCACAGATTTTTCTAAGTCTGCTAGTTGCTCCGGTGTACTTTGTTCAGGATTGAGCGATTATCTACCATTTTTTGTAGCATTACCGATCGCCACGCGCACACAGTGCAAAAATAAAACTATCCGTATCATCAATGACGGCGGTAAAAAGACCTTTCATTCACTTGTTGAAAACTTGAACTGGGCGAACGTATATAAGGAACCCGATCCATCTGTATCCTACCATATTTTTATGTCCGAATTACAAATTTGTTACGATGCTGCTTTCCCACTCACAACAATTATTCGGCACAAGAAAGCAAGAAAAGAATGGATTACGAATGACCTTTTCAAACGCAAAAAACACAAGGATAAGCTGTTTGAACAGTTTCTGCGGACGCGTGATATTGCAAAGCTGCAAGAATTCAAGCGGTTCAGAAACAAACTTAGCTCTGACTTAAAAAAAAAGCCAAGTGTAGATTCTATCAACATAAGTTCGAAAAGTGCGCAGATAACCCCCGAAAAACATGGAAACAATTCAATGAACTAAACGCTACGCACGTTTCTGGTATACCATTTGAATTAGTTATAGAGCCACTTATTCGGAGCAAAACTTAGTTAACCTTATCAATGATCATCTAGCTAACGCAGGTGCTGGAAACTTTTCATCTCTTTCATTGCCTCACAGCAGTCTGGAGAGATATATAGGGCAGATGCTGCTTGAAAGTGCATTTTTAACGCCCACTTCTGAGGTTGAGATAAACCTTATCATAAACTCGTTCGATAACCGATCGGCAGCTGGCCACGACGACATTAAAGCCGCACCTATAAAAGAAATTGCTCACTTAATCTCAAAACCGCACGCTTACATCTGCAACCGCATACTTGCTTCGGGAATCTTTCCTGCGAAAATGAAGATAGCTCGTGTCGTCGTCATTCACAAGGGAGGAACATACAGTGACCTGAACAACTATAGGCCGATTTCAGTTTTGCCTCTTTTTTCGAAAGTGATTGAAGGTGTCATACACAAACGCCTCGACATCTTTTTTGTTGCAAAAAACATCATATCAACAAAGCAGTACGGGTTCCAGAAAGGAAGATCAACTGAAATGGCCCTCGTACAAATAAAAAATAAAATAATTAAAAATATTGAGGATAAGCTCTACACCGTTGGAATATTTCTAGATTTTCGCAAGGCCTTCGTTTCCATCAAACATCATATTTTTCTAAGAAAACTGGAAATATGTGGAATTAGGGGCATAGCACTTCAACTCATGCGCAGTTACCTTGAGTCGCATTTTCAGTTCGTATGCCTACATGGCTATAAATCTAACCCAAAGACTGTAAAATATGGTGTACCGCAAGGATCTATATTAGGCCCTTTGCTCTTCTTGATCTATATAAACGATATAGTTAACATTCCTCAAACTGCTGATATAGTATTATATGCAGACGATACGAATGTATTCTTCTCTGGAACAAATCTTAAAGAACTTGAAAACACTGCTAACACGTGGCTATTAAATCTTAGTGTATGGCTAAACTTAAATAGTCTTGAACTCAACGAGAAAAAACTAAATTTATGCTTTTTTGTGCAAAAAACAAGCCAATTGATTACGATTTTAAGCTTCGTTACGGCTCTTGCTACCTTGAGCGTGTCAGCTCCCATTCCTTTCTAGGAGTTAAATTCCATCACAGCTTAGGCTGGAGCAACCACATAGACCACACCCGTGTCAAGATAGCGAGAGCTAGTGGTATGCTTTCCCGGCTTCGAGATCTTATACCTAGCTCGCTGAAAAGACAGTTGTATTTCTCTCTTATCCATTCTCGCATCAGTTATTGTCTTCTTATCTGGGGTACTTGTAACAAAACTGACTTAGAAAAAATATCAGCCCTGCAGTCGCGTGCAGCTCGGTTTCTTTTACCTGCAGGAAACAACACAAATAGTTGCTCGGCAAATACACAGTCTCGAATGATCCCTGTGAAAACCATGTATGAACTCAAAATATGTGTGTTTATTTATAACGAAATAAAAACAAATTACATTATTTTTTAACACGTACCTAAATAGATCTACTGGTTACAGCTTGCGTCAGACTTCTGTTGTGGTAAAAAGGCCTCGTACTAACTACAGAACACAATCAATTGAGCACCAAATCATGTTGATGTGTAATTCTGATCGGTTTGTAATAGATGCAGCTAAAAATAGTTCCACGCCCAGGGGTTTTAAACGCATCTGTTCGTCTTTCTTTTTGTTTAACGTTGTGTCCTAGACGTCCAAATGCTTACTTCTGGTTCTGTTTGATGTAATATTATGTCTGTTCAAACAACCCTAATGTATTGCATTTCTGTACCATTTTTGTATATAATTTAGTGTGTATTATTATTTTTTTTATCTGTATATATTTACAAGAACTGTTTATGATGCGTCTCTTGTGTAAGTGATGGCAAGGACAGCCTTTTTTTGTTGTGTAATGCAATACCGCTCCTGCTGCTGTACACAAGCGAGGACAAGAACCAGTCAGGAGGTTTAGCACCTCCTTTTGTCTTGCCTCGTTGGCAATACCAGTATGTTGCCCAAAGGAGAAATAAACAAAAAAAAATATGCCACCAAATTTTACTGGGAACTGGGGGAAAAGAAACATATCAGACTTGCGCTGCAATCCCTCACACAGGACCAGAAGGACACTGAAGGAGCGCTGATTTGTTCTGCGAGGCAGATAAAGATGCAGCATTCGTCGACAGCACAATTGCTGAAGACGAAACGTGGTGTTTTCAATGCAATTCTCAAAGAGGCATCGCACCTGATGGCGTCCCACAAATATCTCCGGCGTCGAGAAAGTTCTGGCAATAAAAGACCAAAACAAAGATGACGCTGATAATTTTTCGATGCCAGGGGTTGTCAAACTACGAGTTCGTCCTACAAGGGCAGAGGGTAATTCAGGAGTTTTATATCCGGATGATCCGACACATCCGTGATGCATTTTGACGCCGTCGCCCTGACTTATGGGCATCTGGACAATGGATTCTTCTCCACGATAACGCAAGGCCGCACACTGTTCTCAGCGTGACAATATTTCTCGCCAAGCACAGCATTACTGCAGTTCTCTATCCGCCATACTCGCCTGACCCCTCTCTATACAATTTTTTTCCTGTTTCCTTGTGAAAAGAGTGCCCTTAAAGGTCGCTGGATTGGGAGCTTGGATGACATTCAAGGCGCCACGACAAAGGAACTGACAGCCTTACGAAAAGAAGTGTTTTCAAGATGTTTCCAAGACATCCAGAAGCGTTGAAAGCTGTGTGTATACTGCTAGGAAGACTATTTCGAAGGGGTGCTAAACAAATGATTTCAATGTTACATGCATTTTTTTAATAGACTCAGTCTCGAAACTTTACTGACAATTATATGTGAGACAGTTCCTGCGTCATATCATTTGATAAGAAATGAATATTTATTTAATTTTTCACCTGGAAGCAAAGCGTAAAATTCGTTTTAGATGATAGTTTTATAACCTGTGTAAAGAAACAAAACACAACGTAACGAACATGAGATAAGGCGCAAGACACCACCTGAAGGAGGCACCAAACGAAGTCCTTTCTTAGCACCTTTCTATTGGCAAAAATTATCAGGATGACTTTAATCCCGAGTGCAGGCTACGTGGCGAAACATCCACGTGTGTTCCCTATGGCAATGTAAAGAAGAACGTCCTCCGGAGGATTTACTTCAAAAGGCTTTTATTTTGAGGAATGGGAGGTTGTTCTGTTCAGCTCAGTCCTGAGCATTCAAGCCTTGTCCACCGAGTGGGCCGCTAAGGTCGCAGCTAGCCATGGGCTGCTTCTGCATCTCTTGTCAGCATCTACCGTCTGCATTTTCATTTTGATGACAAAAACGTTTTCCAATCCAAACTGCTGCCTTATCTCGAAGGTAGCCTGTCACACTTAAATTGAACACAACGAAGAGCAGCAGACATTCTGCTCGACGACAGCTGACCATGGTTGTTTCAATCACCGCCGCCGTGTCCTTCAGTTTTTTTTTGCGAAATTACTCTTACCAACTTTAGAGCCGAGAAAAAATCTTGCTTGGGCAACTTTCTGGCGCATTATTTGTTGTCATAGCAAGTGTCATGCCAAGCGGCAAGAATTTGGCCGGGGCGCACCCCCGGAATTTTGCCACGGCCTATTCGGAACAAAATCGATGTCCAACCGGAATTAGGCGTGGCCAACACGATCGCGAGCTCCAAATTTGGCCCGGGTCATTTCCGACAATTTGGCCCGGGCGACCCCCGCAAAAGTTGCTCACAGGTTTGAGGTTTGCCACATCTCGCTGCTATGTAGTTCTGTTGTGTTGTGTTTTATATCGCATAGGCAACTAAGACCATCGTGCGCCAAGCTCGAGGATGGAGAAATTTCCTTCGGTAGTTTTCAGTGCATAAAAGTTAAAACTACTGCGTGATTACAAAGGGAAATAGGTTTAGAAATTGGCAATATTTAAAATTTCAAAGGGCGTAGGGTAACCTCAGCAGCCATCCTTGCCCTGGCGAGGAGTTCTAGGCTCCCAGCTGATCATGTTAAGGCCTCAGCCTTCTTCTCAGGGGTGAGAAAGTGGCTGAAATGCATTAAAATTCAACAGACCAGTCTAAAAACGCAATACCATATCAATATTTTCATTATCTACTAAAAGCGCTATAGAAATAATATAAATGTATTCGTTATTAAATTGAGTAAAATACTTCTTCCTTACTTTTTACAGTATCGCACATTAGAATAAAATGTGCTTAACCGTAACATCCTCTCCGCATCTTCACAAACAGGTTTATCTTGTTTTGCCAGTTGAAAATTGCGTGTGAGGTGCGTGTGTCCTATACGAAGATGGCGAAAAATCACTTCTTTAAAACGTTCCTGCTGGGTGCAGGACTTCCATTCACCTATAAGTGGGTTTACATTGTGTAATTTCTCATTTTCTTCGTTGTTCCACATCGACTGCCATTTCTGTTTTATTTTACGTTGAATTAGGGTAATGCAACCTTCTATCTGTATATTTACATCATTTGCTGATGACGAGCTTGAGCAGAGCAGGTCCGCTATTTCGCTGCCTTTAATTGCGGTATGGCTTGGTGCCGAGCAGAGTTTTAGGTTTCGTCCTTTAGCTGTGGCTATTACTATGTTGTGTATGACATCACCAAGTATCGGAATGTCTGCATTTCTAGAGTGAAGGGCTGTAAGCACACTTAGCGAATGTGTGTATGTAATACTGTTTTGCGAGGTCGTCGTTCACTATTTTTGTATGGCTAGAGAAATCGCGTAACATTCGGCAGTGAAAATGGAGGCACATTGTGGAAGCCCTACTGTTTCATTCCAATTCCCTTGTACCACTGCGCTTTCTACGTAAGCATCTGTTTTTGAACCATCGGAATAAAATTTGTATAAGTACTGTACTTTTCCTCCAGTGTGTGACGTGCAGAAGAGATCCTCGGAGCTTTTGTGAACACAGTGCGTCAAAAGTGGTGCACCGGACAGCGGTGTGCTGCGCTTGCCAGCCCAGCGTTGCGCGTGTGCGCGCGCGAAGTGTGTGTGCAAGGCGACGGCGACAAAGAGCGTGGCGAGCACGAGAAACGGAGAGCTGACGTGTCAGAAAACCGAGGTACAAAGGAAGGCAGCGCAGCGGATATCGGGTCATTCAAGCTTGGAGGTTGCAGCCTTCGGACATTGAGTCATACTGTCGTGACCGCCCTTGGATCACCGACGCAAATCTACTGCGTTCTTCGCAAGCATAGAAGTGACAGCCGATGGACGGAGGTTCCGCGCTGTGGAAAGGCACTCTTGGACAGCCTGCTTTAAGCCTCCGACCTTTCGTGGGACCGTCGACGTGACCTGGCTACATATTTCCTGCTGCGAAAAAGTGCTTCGGGCTCTTGACGGGAGACCACCGGATTCTCTCTGTGTTCCTCTCCGCTCCTAATACCACCTGGCTCCCTTCCGTCTGCTTCTTTCTGCGCGGAGTCATCGACGCGTCGCACTACAACCACACGCCTCTGCCCTATCTGAAAGGCATCCCGCTGCACCTGGGGCGCTCAGTACCTGGTGAACTCTTTCCTTTATTCTGTAGTGCTGTACGCGTGCCGAGTGTGTGTATTTTGTTTCCGTATCTTATTGGCCCTTTTCCTTTAAATTATAAATACGGCTTCCTTTTGTTTTGTTTGATTTCTCTATTCTCTTCTTTGAACCTGCACGCGATAGCATTCCCCTTCGGACAGTAGGGGACGCGCAAGAAATTCGCTACACAGTACAAGATACTCTTGTGTGATATGTTGTTATGGAGTTTCTTCCCGAAATGTGCAAGTGAAAAATCGCAGACATCAGGGAAATTGTACCATGGAGCTAGTGCGTCTCGTCTTTGCGCGTTACCAGGTAATGTGTCTAGGACTCCAAGATTCTGGCACATCTCTTCAAACCATAAGAGCAGTGGCCTGGTAGCTTGCGGTTTGTTGTTAAAAAGCTTTGGAAATGGGCGCTTCGTAGCTATAGGGCAACCAAGATGTTTTTGCAGGGAACAGAGTTTTAGAATTTACGAGCATGTAAGCATGGTTCTCCTGTCTGTAAGTAATGGTTCCTTAGTTTCTACACTTAGGCTGTTTATGAGTGATGTCCTGTATGCACCAATGGGAAGACGTATACCTAAATTATGCACTATATCCAGCCGTTTAAGATACGATGCTCTCGCTAACCATATATACAACCGAAATCTAAGGTTGACCACAGCACAGCGCGACAAACTTCTAAAAGACATGTCCTGTCAGCACCCCAACGTTTACGTGACAGTACGTACTTTGAGTATATTTACGGATCCTGAAGCTTTCATTTTCAGTTTCTCCAAAATGAAGTTTCTCAAACAATCAGTTCCCCAACAGGGAGTTTCTCCAACAGGAAAATTCTCCAATATAGAGTTTCTGGAACATAGTTCCTTCAACAGAGAGTTTCTACAAAAGGCAGAGTCTCCAACAGAGAATTTCTACAGCAGAGAGTTTCTCCAACATCAAGTTTCTTCAAGATGAACTTTGTAAAGCATGGAGTTGCTTCAACAGGGAGTTTTCCCAACATGGAGTTATTCTGACAGAACGTTTCTCCAACAGGGAGAATTTTTACAATACAAGGTTTCTAAAACATGTAGTTTTTCAAAATGAAGTTTCTCCAACAGGGATTTTCTACACAAGGCAGTATCTCCAACATGAGTTTTCTCCAACAGTGAGTTTCTCGAGCATGGAGTTTCTGCAACAGGTTTTCTTCAAATTGGAGTTTCTCTAACATGGAGTTTCTATAACAGGAAGTTTTTCCAACAGGGAGTATCTCCAACAGGTTTCCCTAACCAGGAGCTTTCTCTAATAGGGATTTTCTCCAACAGGGACTTTCTTCAACAAAGAGTTTCTCAAACATAGAGTTTCTCCAAACGAAGTTTCTGTAACATGAATTTTCTCCAAAAGGCAGTTTCTCCAACAGTTTCTCCAACAGGGAGTTTCTCAAACATTGAGTTTCTCCAACTTGGTGTTTCTCCAACATGGAGTTCCTCCAAAAGGAAATTTCTCCAACAGGAAGGTTCTCCAACAGGAAGTTACCTCCAACAATAAGTTTCTCCAAACAGGGAGATTCTGTAACAGGATGTTTCTCCAACATAGAGTTTTACCAACATGGAGATTCCGCAACAGGGAGCTTATCCAAAAGGGATTTTTCTAACAAGGAGTTTCTCTAATAAAAGGTTTCTCCAACATAAAGTTTATCCAAAAGAAAGTTTCTCCTACAGGCAGTATCTCCAACAAGGTGTTTCTCCAACATTGAGTTTCTTCAAGATGGAGTTTACGGAGTTTCTCTAATACGGAGTTTCTCCAGCTTGGATTTTCTCCAACAGTGAGTTGCTCCAACATGGAGTTTAGTGATTTCCACAATATCGAGTTTCTCCAACATGGAGTTTTTCTGAAATGGAGTTTCAAAAACAGGGAGTTTCTGGAAGAGGAAGTTCCTCCAAGAGAGAGTTTCTCCACCAGAAAGTTTCTCCAATAGCAGATTTTTATGAATTGGAGTCGCTCCAAGATGCGGTTTCTCCATCATAAAGTTATTTCAAGAGCAAGTTTCTCCAACATGGAGTTTCTCGAACATGAAGTTTCTCGAACATGAAGTTTCTTGAACATAGAGTTTCTCCAACGTAGAGTTTCTCCAACCTACAGTTTCTCCAACACGGAGTTTCTACAACATGGATTTTCTCCAACAGAGAGTTTCTACAACAGAGAATTTGACCAACATATATTTTCTCCAACATCGGATATCTCTCACTTGAAGTTTCTCCAACAGGAAGTTTCTTGAACAGAGAGTTTCTCAAGCAGAGTTGCTCTAACAGGTAGCTTCTCTAACATATTCTGCAAAAGGTTGTTTCTCCAACAGGGAATTTCTCCAACATGAAGTTTCTCGAACGTAGTGTTTTTCTAAAATGAAGTTTCTCCAACGTGGAGTTTCTCTAACACGGAGTTTCTGCAACACGGAGTTTCTCCAACAAAGATTTTGTCCAACATCGAGTTTCTTCAACATGAACTTTCTCCAACAAGCAGTTCCCCAACAGGGAGTTTCTTCTACAGCAGGGAGCTCCTTTAACATGACCTTTCTTCAAGATGGAGTTTGTACAGCATGGAGTTGCTTCAACAAGGAGTTTCCCCAACATTAAGTTTCTCTAAAAGCGAGTTTCTCTAAAAGGAAATTTATCCAACAGAGAGTTTCTCTGAAAAGAATTTTCTCAAACAGGAGCTTTCTCCAACATGGAGTTTCTCCAAAATGAAGTTTCTCCAACAGGGATTTTCTACAGGAGGGAGTATGTCAAACATGAGTTTTCTATGACAGTGAGTTTCTCGAACATGAAGTCTCTGCAACAAATTTCTTCAAAATGAGTTTCTGCAACATGTAGTTTATATAACATGACTTTTCTCCAACAGGGAGTATCTCCAACAGGTTTCTCTAACATGGAGCTTCGCCAACATTTACTTTCTCCGGCATAGAATTTCTCCAACATAGTTTCTCCAACATGGAGGTTCTGCAACTTGAAATTTCTCTAAGATTGACTTTATTCAACACGGAGTGTCTCTAAGATAGAGTTTGTCCTCAGGGAGCTTCTGCAACATTGAGCTTCTCAAACATGGAGTTTATCCAACAGGTAATTTTGCTCAGCATAAAGTTTCTCACACATGGACTCTCTCTACAGGGAGTTTTCCAACAGGGAGTTTCTCCAACACGAATTTTTTTCCCACATGAAGTTTCCCCAACATGGACTTTCTCCAGCGTGGAGTTTCTTCAACATGTTTTCCCAAAGTTGAGTTTCTACAACATGAGGTTTCTCAATCATGGAGTTTGTCCAGCAGTTTCTCCAACAGGTAATTTCTCCAGCATGGAGTTTCTAAAACGAAGTTTCTCCAAATTGTGGTTTCTCCAACATGAAGTTTCTTCATTATGGAGTATATGCGACAGGTTTCTCTAACAGGGACTTTCTCCAACATGGAGTTTCTGCACCATAAACTTTCTCCAACATCGAGTTTATCCAACAGAAATTTTCTCCAACAAAGAGTTTCTCAAACATGAAGTTTCACCACAAGCTGTTTGTGCAACATGGAGTTTCTCCAACATGGATATTCTCCAACAGGCAGTTTCTGCAAGATAGGGTTTCTCCAACATGGAGTTTCTCCAACACGGAGTTTCTCCAACATGAATTTTCTCCAAAAGGAAGTTTCTCCAAAAGAGTTTCTCCAGTTTCTCTATCATGGAGTTCATCCAGCATGTAGTTTCTCCAACAGGGAGTTTTGCAAAAGGGAGTATCTCCAACAGGTTTCTCTTACATGGAGCTTTGCCAACAGGGAGTTTCTTCAACAGACTTTCTCCAACATGGACTTCCTCCAGCATGGACTTTCTCCAACAGAACATTTCTACAACACAGAGTTTCTCCAACAGGGAGTTTCACTTACATGCAGTTTATCCAGCAGGTAGTTTCTTTAAACTAGAGATTCTGCAACAAGGAGTGTCTGCAACATTTTCTCCAAAATTGAGTTTCTATAACATGAAGTTTCTCCAACAAGGAGTATCTCCAACAGGTTTCTCTAACATGGAGGTTCACCAAAAGGAAGTTTCTCCAACATACAGTTTCTCTAACATTCACTTCCTCTAGCACGGAGTTTCTCCAAAGTCAAGTTTCTCCAATAAGGAGGTTCTCCAACATGAAGTTTATGCAACATGGTGTTTCTGCAACATAGAGTTTCTCCAAGTTTGAGTTTAACCAAAAGGTAAGTTCTCCAGCATAGAGTTTTTCAAACATAATGTTTCTGAACAATGAGTTTCTCCAACGGTGTTTCTCAAAGATAGAATTCCCGCAACATAGAGTTTCTGCAACAGAGTTTCCCAAAATTAGTTTCTCCAACATGCAGTTTCTTCAACAGGGAGTATCTGCAACATGGAGTTCCTCCAACATGAAAGTTCTCCAAGAGGGAGTTTCTGCAACATGGAGTTTCTCCAATATGAAGCACCTCCAACATGGAAAAATTGCAACATAGAGGTTCTGCAACATCGAGTTTCACCAACAGAGTTTCTCCAAAGCGAAGTTTCTCCAACATGATTTTTCTCCAAAAGGAAATATCTCCAACACGGAATTTCTCCGGCAAGAAATTTCTTCAACAGGTTGTTTCGCCAACGTGGAGTTTCTTTAAGATTGAGTTTCTCAACATGGAGTTTCTTCACAGAGATTCTCTAACAGGAAATTTCTCCAACATGAATTTTCTCCAACAGGAAGTTTTTCGGAGAGTTTCTCCAACACGGAGTTTCTCCAACATGGAGTTTATTCAACATTGCGGTTCTCCAACAACGAACTTCTCCAATATGGAGCTTCTGCAACATGGAGTTGCTCCAACATAGAATTTATCCAACAACGAGTTTCTCAAACATGAAGTTTCTTCAATAGGGCGTATCTCCAAAAGGTTTCTCTAACATGAAGCTTCGCCAACAGCAGTTTCTCCAACATAGAGTTTCTCCAACGTGGAATTTCTCCAGCATGGAGATTCTGCAACAGGGAGTTTCTCCATCATGAAGTTTCGCCAACAGGGGGTTTCTCCAACATGGAGTTTCTGCAACATAGAGTTTCTCTAAGATTGAGTTTATCCAACACGGAGTTTCTTTAAGAGAGTTTGTCTACAGAGGGTCTCTGCAACATGGAGTTTTTCCACCATAGACTTTATCCAACACGTTAGTTCTCCAGCATGGAGTTTTTCAGACATAGAGTTTCTCCACAGACAGATTTTCCAACAGGGAGTTTCTCCAACAAATTTTCTCCCACAGTAAGTTTCTTCAACAGAGTTTCTTCAACAGGGAGTTTCTCCAACATGGACTTTCTTCAGCATGGAGTTTCTCCAGCAGGTTGTTTCTCCAACATAGTTTCTGCAACATGGAGTTTCTCTAACAGAGAGTTTCTCCAACACTGAGTTTCTCCAACATGAATTTTCTCCAAAAGGAAGTTTCTCCAACAGAGTTTTTCCAAAAGGGTGTTTCTCCAACATGGAGTTTATCCAGCATCGAGTTTCTCCAACTGGGAGTATCTCCAAACTGTTTCTCTAACATGGAGCTTCGCCAACAGGGAGTTTCTGCAACATGGAGTTTCTCTAACATTTACTTTCTCTAGCATGGAGTTTCTCCAACATAGAGTTTCTCCAATAGAGAGGTTCTTCATCGCTGAGTTTTTCCAACATTTATTTTCTGCAACATAGAGTTTCTGCAAGATTGAGTTTATCCAACACGTAGTTTATGTAAGATAGAATTTCTCCGCAGGAGTTTCTGCAGCATAGACTTTCTCCAACATAGAGTTTATCCAACAGGTTATTTCTACAGCACAGTTTCTCAAACATCGCGCTTTTCCACAGGGAGTTTCTCTAACAGGGAGTTTCTCCAACATGAATTTTTGTCCAACAGGAAGTTTCTCCAACAGAGTTTCTCCAAAACGAAGTTTCTCCAACATGGTCTCTGCAGCAGGTTTCTCTAAAATGGAGCTTCGCCAACAGGGAGTTTCTTCAATATAGAGTTTTTCCAACATGGAATTTCTCCAGCATGGAGTTTCTCGAACACGGAGTTTATAAAACAAGATGTTTCTCCAACAGGCAGTTTCTGAAACAGATTTTTTTGCAACATGAAGTTTCTCCAATATAGAGTTTCTTCAACATGGCGTTTCTGCAACAGAGTTTATGCAACACAGTTTATGCAACGTAGAGTTTATCCAACAAAGAGTTTCTCAACATGAAGTTTCTCCAACATAGTTGCGACATGAGAGAGTTTCTCCAACATGAAGTTTCTGCAACAGTTTCTGCTAGAGTTTCTTCAATATGGAGTTTCTACAACATGAAGTTTCTACAACAGGGATTACCTCCAACAGGTTTCTCTAACATGAAGCTTCGTCAAATGGAGTTTCTCCAACATAGAGTTACTCCAACCTTGACTTTCTCCTGCATGGAGTTTCTTCAACATGGAGTTTCTTGAACTTGACATGGAGTTTCTGAAACACGGAGTCTCTCCACAAGTTTTTCTGCAACATAGTTTCTCTAACATATATTTTCTCCAACGGACAGTTTATCCAACATAGAGTTTCAACAATATTGAGTTTCTCCAACAGGGAGCTTCTCCAACATGGGGTTTCTGCAACATGAAGTTTCTGGAACAGTTTATCCAAAGAGTTTCTCAAACATGAAATTTCTCCAACAGGGAATAACTCCAACGGGTCTCTCTAAGATGGAGCTTCGCCAACAGGAGTTTCTCCAACATGAAGTTTCTCCAACGTGGACTTTCTCCAGCATAGAATTTATCCAACAGGGAGTTTATTCAACATGAAATTTCGCCAACAGTGATTTTCTCTAACATGGAGCTTCAGCAACATAGAGTTTCTCCAAGATGGAGTTTATCCAACACGGAGTTTCTTTAAGACAGATTTTCTCCACAGGAAGTTTCTGCAACATGGAGTTTTTCTAACATAGAGTTTATCCAAAAGGTCGTCTCTCCAGCAAGAAGTATCTCAAACATAGAGTTTCTCCACAGAGAGCTTTCCAACAGTGAGTTTCTCCAACATACATTCTCTCCAACAGAGTTTCTCCGACAGGGAAATTCTCCAACATGAAGCTTCTCCAACATGAACTTTCTGTAGCATGAAGTTTCTCCAACCTGGAGTTTCTCCAAAATGGAGTTTCTCGAACATGGAGTTTCTCCACAGAGAATTTCTCCAACCTCGAAGACTCTCCAACTCAAATTTTCTCCAATAGGAAGTCTCTCCAACAGTTCTCTAACAGGGAGATTCTTCAACATGGAGTTTCTCCAACATGAAGTTTCGCCTTCATGGAGTTTCTCCAGGAGGAAGTTTCTCCAACATGGAGTTTCTCCCGCAGGGATTTTCTCGGAGAGGGAGTTTCTCCAACAAAGATTTTCTCTGACACGAGTTTCTCCAACGTGGTTTTCTCCAACATACATTTTCTCCAACTTAAAGTTTCTCCAACAGGGATTTTCTCCTACATGGAGTTTATCGAAAAGGGAGCTATTCCAACGAAATTTCCACAACATGGAGTTACTCCAGCATGGAGCTTCTCCAATAGGAGGTTTTTCCAACATAGAGTTTCTCCAACATGAATTTTCTCCAACAGGAAGTTTCTCCGACAGTTCTCCAAATGTAGTTTCTCCAACTTAGAGTTAATCCAGCATAGAGTTTCTCCAAAATAGAGTTTCTCCAATAGGTAGTTTCTCCAACAGGGAGTTTCTCCAACATGGAGTTCCTCCAACATAGAGTTTCTCCAAAGGTAGTTTCTCCAACAGGAAGTTTCTCCAACAAGAATTTTCTCCAAAAGGAAGTTTGTCCAACAGAGTTTTTCAAACAGGGAGTTTCTCCAACATGGATTTCTCCAGCATTGAGTTTCTCGAAATGAAAGTTTCTCCAAGAGTGAGTTTCTCCACGAGGGAGTTCCTCCAATAGGTAATTTTCTAACTGCGAGTTTCTCCAACATGGAGTTTTTCCAACAAGGAGTATCTCCAACATAGAGTTTCTCTTACAGGAAGTTTCTCATACAGGAAGTTTCGAACCGGCAGTTCCTCCATAAGTGTGTTTCTCCAACATGGAGTTCTCCAACGTAGAGTTTCTACAACAGAGTAATTCTCCAACATGGAGTTTTTCCAATATGAAGTTTCTCGAACAGGAGTTTCTCAACAAGATGTTTCTTCGACATGGACTTTCTCCAGCATGGATTTTCTCCAACATGGAGTTTCTCCAACAGAGTGTTTCTCCAACACTTTTTCTCGAACATGGAGTTTCTTCATCATGGATGTTCTCAAACGTGGAGTGTCTCCAACAGGAAGTTTCTGCATTAGGTAGTTTCTCCAACATGGAGTTTTTCCAACAGGCAGTTCCTCCAAATTGGAGTTTCTCCAACAGGAAGTTTCTCAAAACAGGGAGTTTCTCCAACATTGACTTTCTCCAACATGGGGTTTCTCCAACATGGAGTTCCTCCAACAGAGAATTTCTCCGGTAGGAAATTTCTCCAACAGGGAGTTTGTTCAACAGGAAGTTACCTCCCACATTAGGTTTCTCCAAACAGGGAGTTTCTCCAATGGGGAGTTTCTCCAACATGGTGTTTTTCGAACATATGATTTCTCCAAAATAGAGTTTCTCCAACGTGGAGTTTCTCAACAGAGTGTTTCTGCAACTGGGAGGTTCTTCAACATCGAGTTTCTCCGATATGGAGATTCTCCAACAGGCAGTTTCCCCAACAAGCAGTTTCTCAACATATTTTCTTGAACAGGCAGCTTCTTCAACAGGAACTTTCTTCAGCAGGGAGTTTCTTCAACAGGGAGTTTTTCCAACATGCAGTTTTTCAAAACAGATTTTGTACAACATAGAGATCCTCCAACATTGTTTTTTTCTAAGAGGAAGTTTCTCTAACAGGATGGTTCTCCAACATGGAGTTTTACCAACATAGAGTTTTTGCATCAGGAAGCTTCTTCAACAGGAATTTCTCTACATGGAGTTCCTGTAACAGGGAGTGTCTATAATAGGAAGTTTCTCCAACAGGAATTTCTCCAAGATGGAGTTCAGGGGAGTTTCACTAATATGGATTTTCTGCAGCTTGGACATTCTCCAACATGGAGATTCTCCAAAAGTGAGTTTCTCCAAAATGAAGATTACTGATTTCCTCCAATTTCATGTCTCAGCAACATAGAGTTTTTCAACATAGAGGTTAAAAAACAGGGACGTTCTAGAACAGGGAGTTCCTCCAAGATGGATATTCTCCAACACAGAGATTCTCCAAAAAGGACGTTTCTATAACAGCAGGTTTCTCTGAAGTGGAGTTTCTCCAACATGGATTTTGTCCAAACATGAAGTTTCTCCAACATAGAGTTTTTCAAAGATCAAGTTTCTTCAACCGAATTTCTCCAACAGGGTGTTTCTCTAATGTGGAGTTTCTCCAACCTAGTTTTTCTAACATGAGCTTCTACAACATGGATTTTCTCCAACAGGGAGTTTGTCCAACATAAATTTTCTCCAATATGGGATATCTCCAACATGAAGTTTCTCCAACAGAGATTTTCTCCAACAGGAAGTTTCTCGAACAGGGAGTTTCTCAGAGAGTTTCTCTAACAGAAGTTTCTCTAACATTTACTCCAAAATGTTTCTCTAACAGGGAGTTTCTCCAACGTGGAGTTTCTCGAACATAGTGTGTCTCCAAACTGAAGTTTCTCCAACAGGGAGTTTCTCTAACACGGAGCTTCTGCAACGCGAAGTTTCTTCAGCATGGAGTTTGTAAAACATGAAGTTTCTTCAACATGAAGTTTCTTAAACAAGCGGTTCTCCCACAGGGCGTTTCTCCTACAGAAATTTCTCCAACGTAGAGTTTCTGGAACATGAAGTTCCTTCAATAGGGAGTTTCTCCAAAAGGGAGTTTCTCCAACAGAGTTTCTACAGCAGCGAGTTTCTCCAACATGAAGTTTCTTCAAGATGGAGTTTGTACAGCATAAAGTGGCTTCAGCAGGAAGCTTCCACAACATGGAATTTCTCCAACATAGAGTTTCTCTAATAGAGAGTTTCTCCAACAGAGAGTTTCTGAAAAAGAATTTTCTCCAACAGGAGGTTTCTCCAAAATGGAATTTCTCCAACAGAGTTTCTCTAACAGAGAGTTTCTCCAACAGAGATTTTCTCCAACAGAGAGTTTCTGCAAAAAGAATTTTCTCCAACAGGAGGTTTCTCCAAAATGGAGTTTCTCCAGGAGGAATATTTTACACTAGGGAGTTTCTCAAACATGAATTTTCCACAAGGGAGTTTCTCAGCGATTCAGTTTCTCGGACATAGAAGTTCTCTAACATAAAGTTTCTCCAACGTGGAGTTCCGCCAACAGGAAGTTTCTCCAGCATAGATTTTCTCCAAAAAGGGAGTTTCTCCAACAGAGTTTCTCAAAGGAATATTCTACAACATAATCTTCGCCAACAGGCAGTTTCTTCAACCTGGAGTATCTCTAACAGCAAGATTCTCCAACCTGGAGATTCTCCAACAGGAAGTTTCTCGACCATGGGGTTTCCCCACCAGTGAGTTTTTCCAAGATGGAGCTTAGGAATTTTCTTCAATATGGAGTTTCTCCAACATAGGTTTTCCCCAATAGGGAATTTCTCGTACAGGGAGTTCCTCCAAGAGAGAGTTTCTTCAACATAGAACTTCTCCAACAGGGAGGCTCTCCAAGATTGAGTTTCTTCAACAGGATATTTCTCCAACAGGAAGTTTCTCCAGCAGCGAGTTTGTCCAACATTGAGTTTCTCTAACATGGAGTTTCTCCAGCATGGGTTTCTGTAATACGAAGTTTCTCCACCAGGGCGTTTCTCTAAGAGGAAGTTACTTTAAGAGGGAGTTTATCCAACATGGAATTTGTCAAAAAGGAAGTTTCTCCAATAGGGTTTCTCCACCACGGAGTTCCTCAAACAGGGAGTTTCTCCAGCATGGGGTTTCTCCAACAGAGAGTTCCTCCAAGAGGCAGTTTCTCCAACATGGAGGTAAATCGTTCAGCAAGACCGCACCATTACAGTCCGTATGCTATCAGATGCTCTCGACATTAGTGATATCAGCGACATCAGTGACATCAGCGATGCGGCAGCAGTGGCGGTGGCGCAGTTCCATGTTCTCTGCCTAAACCTGTCATCGAATTCTTGCAGAAACTTTCGCACGGTGCCGTCTACAACCTGGTTCACCTTATCAGTACACTGCTGATATCAACTCTGGCCGTCACGTGGGGACCCAAGCGCCGGGACCTTCCTATAAAAGCGGCGACAAGCGACCCCCGTCTTCATTCAGCGATGCGGCAGCAGTGGCGGTGGCGCAGTTCCATGTTCTCTGCCTAAACCTGTCATCGAATTCTGGCAGGTTGGTAATAGACAATTTATTAAGCACTTTTCTTTTTTTCGCGACCGCCCCTGCTGCTGCTCTTGCTGTTTAGCAGTTTTCTGTTATTGCCTATTGGATGTTGGTTTCTGCTCTTGTTTACCATGAAGGACGCATGCTCCTCTTGCAACGCAAATTTTGCCGATGGTGACACGTTCATGACGTGCATCGACTGCACTTGTAAATTCCACATCAGAAAATGCAGCGGCGTGACTGAACGATCGTTTAGGATGATGAAAGAAACCACTAGGAAAGCACTGAAATGACCAGCTTGCAAGCAAGCAAATGTCTTGGAAAGCTTCCAAGCAGAACTAGCGGAAATAAACGGAAAATTGTCTGGCATGCTCGTACTGGAGACCAAATTAGACAAGCTAATGAGCATGCAGGAAACTGTGTTGAGCATCGAGAAGTCAATACAGCTTCTGTCTGACACTTATGATGACATAAAAGTGAACCTACAACGACAGGACAAAGAAATAGGCGACTTGCGGCGTCGAGTGGAGGCTGTTGAGAGTGGAAGCGGTGAAAGTACTGTCCAAACACTAAAACAAGAATTAA
Organism: Amblyomma americanum; assembly: GCF_052857255.1. Classification (NCBI taxonomy): domain Eukaryota; kingdom Metazoa; phylum Arthropoda; class Arachnida; order Ixodida; family Ixodidae; genus Amblyomma; species Amblyomma americanum. The sequence goes on from NC_135497.1 coordinate 436,097,490, forward strand.
ATGAACTCGAACAGTATAGCCGCCACCAGAACATTGAAATCCATGGGCTTGAGCTGAGAGAAAATGAAGACCTCATGGCTGAAATTAACAAGATTGCCCGAAAATTGGAGCTCCCTGATTTATCCGATAGCAACGTCGAACATGTGCATCGTTTGCCCCCCAGAAAGGACAGAAGGCCTGCGGTGATTGTAAGGTTTTCCAACCGAGCCGTCAGGCGCAAATGGTTTGAAGCACGCAAGTGCGCCCAAGAAAAGTTGACCAACATCAACTTCTATGAAAACTTGACTGCAATGAACAGGCGATTGCTATGGCTGGCGAAGATAAGGGCAAAGGAAAATGACTACAAATTCGTGTGGACTTCTGAGGGTAAAGTGTTTGTAAGAAAACAAGCAAAAGCAAGTGCTATCAGGATTGCAACCGAAAATGACCTGAGCAAAATTGTTTAGATCAGTGACGACAGGTATTTTGATTTCAAAAAATCAAGATGGCGTACCACACGACAACTTCGTTCAATGATCTGGTGAAAAGTAACAAGTGTTTTCTTGAAAAGGGCTTTCTTTTTTTCATTTAAATACACAGAGTCTGAGGAACTAACAAGATGACGTCGGTACATACCTCTCACAACTACAGTGTTCCTTTGATTTCTTGGCTTTTTCAGAAACATGGTTCTCAAGTGTCACTGATGTTACGAATTTTTCCGGGTACAGTCACGTTTCAGTTTATCGTGAGCAAAAACGTGGTGGAGGGGTGTCCCTATTTATCCGCGACTGTTTTCACTATGATACCATAGACGACTTTACTTGCATGTGTGACGACTTCGAAACTGTTGCCATCATGTGCAAAAACATTACCATCGTATGCATTTACCGACCGCCCAAGGGCACGCTGTCAATTTTTTTAAACTACATTGAATCACTCATGGCTTTTGTCAATTCCCGGTAGAGTCATATAGTGATCATAGGGGACTTTAATATCGATCTTAACTCTAATAACCCTGCTAAAGTTCAACTTCTTGAAATTATGCTTCAGAATGGTTGTGAGAACATCATTGAACAGCCTACGAGAGTCACATCGAATACAAGTACGCTGATCGACTTATGTTTCACAGATTTTTCTAAGTCTGCTAGTTGCTCCGGTGTACTTTGTTCAGGATTGAGCGATTATCTACCATTTTTTGTAGCATTACCGATCGCCACGCGCACACAGTGCAAAAATAAAACTATCCGTATCATCAATGACGGCGGTAAAAAGACCTTTCATTCACTTGTTGAAAACTTGAACTGGGCGAACGTATATAAGGAACCCGATCCATCTGTATCCTACCATATTTTTATGTCCGAATTACAAATTTGTTACGATGCTGCTTTCCCACTCACAACAATTATTCGGCACAAGAAAGCAAGAAAAGAATGGATTACGAATGACCTTTTCAAACGCAAAAACACAAGGATAAGCTGTTTGAACAGTTTCTGCGGACGCGTGATATTGCAAAGCTGCAAGAATTCAAGCGGTTCAGAAACAAACTTAGCTCTGACTTAAAAAAAAAAGCCAAGTGTAGATTCTATCAACATAAGTTCGAAAAGTGCGCAGATAACCCCCGAAAAACATGGAAACAATTCAATGAACTAAACGCTACGCACGTTTCTGGTATACCATTTGAATTAGTTATAGAGCCACTTATTCGGAGCAAAACTTAGTTAACCTTATCAATGATCATCTAGCTAACGCAGGTGCTGGAAACTTTTCATCTCTTTCATTGCCTCACAGCAGTCTGGAGAGATATATAGGGCAGATGCTGCTTGAAAGTGCATTTTTAACGCCCACTTCTGAGGTTGAGATAAACCTTATCATAAACTCGTTCGATAACCGATCGGCAGCTGGCCACGACGACATTAAAGCCGCACCTATAAAAGAAATTGCTCACTTAATCTCAAAACCGCACGCTTACATCTGCAACCGCATACTTGCTTCGGGAATCTTTCCTGCGAAAATGAAGATAGCTCGTGTCGTCGTCATTCACAAGGGAGGAACATACAGTGACCTGAACAACTATAGGCCGATTTCAGTTTTGCCTCTTTTTTCGAAAGTGATTGAAGGTGTCATACACAAACGCCTCGACATCTTTTTTGTTGCAAAAAACATCATATCAACAAAGCAGTACGGGTTCCAGAAAGGAAGATCAACTGAAATGGCCCTCGTACAAATAAAAAATAAAATAATTAAAAATATTGAGGATAAGCTCTACACCGTTGGAATATTTCTAGATTTTCGCAAGGCCTTCGTTTCCATAAAACATCATATTTTTCTAAGAAAACTGGAAATATGTGGAATTAGGGGCATAGCACTTCAACTCATGCGCAGTTACCTTGAGTCGCGTTTTCAGTTCGTATGCCTACATGGCTATAAATCTAACCCAAAGACTGTAAAATATGGTGTACCGCAAGGATCTATATTAGGCCCTTTGCTCTTCTTGATCTATATAAACGATATAGTTAACATTCCTCAAACTGCTGATATAGTATTATATGCAGACGATACGAATGTATTCTTCTCTGGAACAAATCTTAAAGAACTTGAAAACACTGCTAACACGTGGCTATTAAATCTTAGTGTATGGCTAAACTTAAATAGTCTTGAACTCAACGAGAAAAAACTAAATTTATGCTTTTTTGTGCAAAAAACAAGCCAATTGATTACGATTTTAAGCTTCGTTACGGCTCTTGCTACCTTGAGCGTGTCAGCTCCCATTCCTTTCTAGGAGTTAAATTCCATCACAGCCTAGGCTGGAGCAACCACATAGACCACACCCGTGTCAAGATAGCGAGAGCTATTGGTATGCTTTCCCGGCTTCGAGATCTTATACCTAGCTCGCTGAAAAGACAGTTGTATTTCTCTCTTATCCATTCTCGCATCAGTTATTGTCTTCTTATCTGGGGTACTTGTAACAAAACTGACTTAGAAAAAATATCAGCCCTGAAGTCGCGTGCAGCTCGGTTTCTTTTACCTGCAGGAAACAACACAAATAGTTGCTCGGCAAATACACAGTCTCGAATGATCCCTGTGAAAACCATGTATGAACTCAAAATATGTGTGTTTATTTATAACGAAATAAAAACAAATTACATTATTTTTTAACACGTACCTAAATAGATCTACTGGTTACAGCTTGCGTCAGACTTCTGTTGTGGTAAAAAGGCCTCGTACTAACTACAGAACACAATCAATTGAGCACCAAATCATGTTGATGTGTAATTCTGATCGGTTTGTAATAGATGCAGCTAAAAATAGTTCCACGCCCAGGGGTTTTAAACGCATCTGTTCGTCTTTCTTTTTGTTTAACGTTGTGTCCTAGACGTCCAAATGCTTACTTCTGGTTCTGTTTGATGTAATATTATGTCTGTTCAAACAACCCTAATGTATTGCATTTCTGTACCATTTTTGTATATAATTTAGTGTGTATTATTATTTTTTTTTATCTGTATATATTTACAAGAACTGTTTATGATGCGTCTCTTGTGTAAGTGATGGCAAGGACAGCCTTTTTTTGTTGTGTAATGCAATACCGCTCCTGCTGCTGTACACAAGCGAGGACAAGAACCAGTCAGGAGGTTTAGCACCTCCTTTTGTCTTGCCTCGTTGGCAATACCAGTATGTTGCCCAAAGGAGAAATAAACAAAAAAAAAATATGCCACCAAATTTTACTGGGAACTGGGGGAAAAGAAACATATCAGACTTGCGCTGCAATCCCTCACACAGGACCAGAAGGACACTGAAGGAGCGCTGATTTGTTCTGCGAGGCAGATAAAGATGCAGCATTCGTCGACTGCACAATTGCTGAAGACGAAACGTGGTGTTTTCAATGCAATTCTCAAAGAGGCATCGCACCTGATGGCGTCCCACAAATATCTCCGGCGTCGAGAAAGTTCTGGCAATAAAAGACCAAAACAAAGATGACGTGATAATTTTTCGATGCCAGGGGTTGTCAAACTACGAGTTCGTCCTACAAGGGCAGAGGGTAATTCAGGAGTTTTATATCCGGATGATCCGACACATCCGTGATGCATTTTGACGCCGTCGCCCTGACTTATGGGCATCTGGACAATGGATTCTTCTCCACGATAACGCAAGGCCGCACACTGTTCTCAGCGTGACAATATTTCTCGCCAAGCACAGCATTACTGCAGTTCTCTATCCGCCATACTCGCCTGACCCCTCTCTATACAATTTTTTTCCTGTTTCCTTGTGAAAAGAGTGCCCTTAAAGGTCGCTGGATTGGGAGCTTGGATGACATTCAAGGCGCCACGACAAAGGAACTGACAGCCTTACGAAAAGAAGTGTTTTCAAGATGTTTCCAAGACATCCAGAAGCGTTGAAAGCTGTGTGTATACTGCTAGGAAGACTATTTCGAAGGGGTGCTAAACAAAATGATTTCAATGTTACATGCATTTTTTTAATAGACTCAGTCTCGAAACTTTACTGACAATTATATGTGAGACAGTTCCTGCGTCATATCATTTGATAAGAAATGAATATTTATTTAATTTTTCACCTGGAAGCAAAGCGTAAAATTCGTTTTAGATGATAGTTTTATAACCTGTGTAAAGAAACAAAACACAACGTAACGAACATGAGATAAGGCGCAAGACACCACCTGAAGGAGGCACCAAACGAAGTCCTTTCTTAGCAGCTTTCTATTGGCAAAAATTATCAGGATGACTTTAATCCCGAGTGCAGGCTACGTGGCGAAACATCCACGTGTGTTCCCTATGGCAATGTAAGAAGAACGTCCTCCGGAGGATTTACTTCAAAAGGCTTTTATTTTGAGGAATGGGAGGTTGTTCTGTTCAGCTCAGTCCTGAGCATTCAAGCCTTGTCCACCGAGTGGGCCGCTAAGGTCGCAGCTAGCCATGGGCTGCTTCTGCATCTCTTGTCAGCATCTACCGTCTGCATTTTCATTTTGATGACAAAAACGTTTTCCAATCCAAACTGCTGCCTTATCTCGAAGGTAGCCTGTCACACTTAAATTGAACACAACGAAGAGCAGCAGACATTCTGCTCGACGACAGCTGACCATGGTTGTTTCAATCACCGCCGCCGTGTCCTTCAGTTTTTTTTTTGCGAAATTACTCTTACCAACTTTAGAGCCGAGAAAAAATCTTGCTTGGGCAACTTTCTGGCGCATTATTTGTTGTCATAGCAAGTGTCATGCCAAGCGGCAAGAATTTGGCCGGGGCGCACCCCCGGAATTTTGCCACGGCCTATTCGGAACAAAATCGATGTCCAACCGGAATTAGGCGTGGCCAACACGATCGCGAGCTCCAAATTTGGCCCGGGTCATTTCCGACAATTTGGCCCGGGCGACCCCCGCAAAAGTTGCTCACAGGTTTGAGGTTTGCCACATCTCGCTGCTATGTAGTTCTGTTGTGTTGTGTTTTATATCGCATAGGCAACTAAGACCATCGTGCGCCAAGCTCGAGGATGGAGAAATTTCCTTCGGTAGTTTTCAGTGCATAAAAGTTAAAACTACTGCGTGATTACAAAGGGAAATAGGTTTAGAAATTGGCACTATTTAAAATTTCAAAGGGCGTAGGGTAACCTCAGCAGCCATCCTTGCCCTGGCGAGGAGTTCTAGGCTCCCAGCTGATCATGTTAAGGCCTCAGCCTTCTTCTCAGGGGTGAGAAAGTGGCTGAAATGCATTAAAATTCAACAGACCAGTCTAAAAACGCAATACCATATCAATATTTTCATTATCTACTAAAAGCGCTATAGAAATAATATAAATGTATTCGTTATAAAATTGAGTAAAATACTTCTTCCTTACTTTTTACAGTATCGCACATTAGAATAAAATGTGCTTAACCGTAACATCCTCTCCGCATCTTCACAAACAGGTTTATCTTGTTTTGCCAGTTGAAAATTGCGTGTGAGGTGCGTGTGTCCTATACGAAGATGGCGAAAAATCACTTCTTTAAAACGTTCCTGCTGGGTGCAGGACTTCCATTCACCTATAAGTGGGTTTACATTGTGTAATTTCTCATTTTCTTCGTTGTTCCACATCGACTGCCATTTCTGTTTTATTTTACGTTGAATTAGGGTAATGCAACCTTCTATCTGTATATTTACATCATTTGCTGATGACGAGCTTGAGCAGAGCAGGTCCGCAATTTCGCTGCCTTTAATTGCGGTATGGCTTGGTGCCGAGCAGAGTTTTAGGTTTCGTCCTTTAGCTGTGGCTATTACTATGTTGTGTATGACATCACCAAGTATCGGAATGTCTGCATTTCTAGAGTGAAGGGCTGTAAGCACACTTAGCGAATGTGTGTATGTAATACTGTTTTGCGAGGTCGTCGTTCACTATTTTTGTATGGCTAGAGAAATCGCGTAACATTCGGCAGTGAAAATGGAGGCACATTGTACCACTGCGCTTTCTACGTAAGCATCTGTTTTTGAACCATCGGAATAAAATTTGTATAAGTACTGTACTTTTCCTCCAGTGTGTGACGTGCAGAAGAGATCCTCGGAGCTTTTGTGAACACAGTGCGTCAAAAGTGGTGCACCGGACAGCGGTGTGCTGCGCTTGCCAGCCCAGCGTTGCGCGTGTGCGCGCGCGAAGTGTGTGTGCAAGGCGACGGCGACAAAGAGCGTGGCGAGCACGAGAAACGGAGAGCTGACGTGTCAGAAAACCGAGGTACAAAGGAAGGCAGCGCAGCGGATATCGGGTCATTCAAGCTTGGAGGTTGCAGCCTTCGGACATTGAGTCATACTGCCGTGACCGCCCTTGGATCACCGACGCAAATCTACTGCGTTCTTCGCAAGCATAGAAGTGACAGCCGATGGACGGAGGTTCCGCGCTGTGGAAAGGCACTCTTGGACAGCCTGCTTTAAGCCTCCGACCTTTCGTGGGACCGTCGACGTGACCTGGCTACATATTTCCTGCTGCGAAAAAGTGCTTCGGGCTCTTGACGGGAGACCACCGGATTCTCTCTGTGTTCCTCTCCGCTCCTAATACCACCTGGCTCCCTTCCGTCTGCTTCTTTCTGCGCGGAGTCATCGACGCGTCGCACTACAACCACACGCCTCTGCCCTATCTGAAAGGCATCCCGCTGCACCTGGGGCGCTCAGTACCTGGTGAACTCTTTCCTTTATTCTGTAGTGCTGTACGCGTGCCGAGTGTGTGTTTTTTGTTTCCGTATCTTATTGGCCCTTTTCCTTTAAATTATAAATACGGCTTCCTTTTGTTTTGTTTGATTTCTCTATTCTCTTCTTTGAACCTGCACGCGATAGCATTCCCCTTCGGACAGTAGGGGACGCGCAAGAAATTCGCTACACAGTACAAGATACTCTTGTGTGATATGTTGTTATGGAGTTTCTTCCCGAAATGTGCAAGTGAAAAATCGCAGACATCAGGGAAATTGTACCATGGAGCTAGTGCGTCTCGTCTTTGCGCGTTACCAGGTAATGTGTTTAGGACTCCAAGATTCTGGCACATCTCTTCAAACCATAAGAGCAGTGGCCTGGTAGCTTGCGGTTTGTTGTTAAAGAGCTTTGGAAATGGGCGCTTCGTAGCTATAGGGCAACCAAGATGTTTTTGCAGGGAACAGATTTTTAGAATTTACGAGCATGTAAGCATGGTTCTCCTGTCTGTAAGTAATGGTTCCTTAGTTTCTACACTTAGGCTGTTTATGAGTGATGTCCTGTATGCACCAATGGGAAGACGTATACCTAAATTATGCACTATATCCAGCCGTTTAAGATACGATGCTCTCGCTAACCATATATACAACCGAAATCTAAGGTTGACCACAGCACAGCGCGACAAACTTCTAAAAGACATGTCCTGTCAGCACCCCAACGTTTACGTGACAGTACGTACTTTGAGTATATTTACGGATCCTGAAGCTTTCATTTTCAGTTTCTCCAAAATGAAGTTTCTCAAACAATCAGTTCCCCAACAGGGAGTTTCTCCAACAGGAAAATTCTCCAATATAGAGTTTCTGGAACATAGTTCCTTCAACAGAGAGTTTCTACAAAAGGCAGAGTCTCCAACAGAGAATTTCTACAGCAGAGAGTTTCTCCAACATCAAGTTTCTTCAAGATGAACTTTGTAAAGCATGGAGTTGCTTCAACAGGGAGTTTTCCCAACATGGAGTTATTCTGACAGAACGTTTCTCCAACAGGGAGAATTTTTACAATACAAGGTTTCTAAAACATGTAGTTTTTCAAAATGAAGTTTCTCCAACAGGGATTTTCTACACAAGGCAGTATCTCCAACATGAGTTTTCTCCAACAGTGAGTTTCTCGAGCATGGAGTTTCTGCAACAGGTTTTCTTCAAATTGGAGTTTCTCTAACATGGAGTTTCTATAACAGGAAGTTTTTCCAACAGGGAGTATCTCCAACAGGTTTCTCTAACCAGGAGCTTTCTCTAATAGGGATTTTCTCCAACAGGGACTTTCTTCAACAAAGAGTTTCTCAAACATAGAGTTTCTCCAAACGAAGTTTCTGCAACATGAATTTTCTCCAAAAGGCAGTTTCTCCAACAGAGTTTCTCCAACAGGGAGTTTCTCAAACATTGAGTTTCTCCAACTTGGTGTTCCTCCAACATGGAGTTCCTCCAAAAGGAAATTTCTCCAACAGGAAGGTTCTCCAACAGGAAGTTACCTCCAACAATAAGTTTCTCCAAACAGGGAGATTCTGTAACAGGATGTTTCTCCAACATAGAGTTTTACCAACATGGAGATTCCGCAACAGGGAGCTTATCCAAAAGGGATTTTTCTAACAAGGAGTTTCTCTAATATAAGGTTTCTCCAACATAAAGTTTATCCAAAAGAAAGTTTCTCCTACAGGCAGTATCTCCAACAAGGTGTTTCTCCAACATTGAGTTTCTTCAAGATGGAGTTTACGGAGTTTCTCTAATACGGAGTTTCTCCAGCTTGGATTTTCTCCAACAGTGAGTTGCTCCAACATGGAGTTTAGTGATTTCCACAATATCGAGTTTCTCCAACATGGAGTTTTTCTGAAATGGAGTTTCAAAAACAGGGAGTTTCTGGAAGAGGAAGTTCCTCCAAGAGAGAGTTTCTCCACCAGAAAGTTTCTCCAATAGCAGATTTTTATGAATTGGAGTCGCTCCAAGATGCGGTTTCTCCATCATAAAGTTATTTCAAGAGCAAGTTTCTCCAACATGGAGTTTCTCGAACATGAAGTTTCTCGAACATGAAGTTTCTTGAACATAGAGTTTCTCCAACGTAGAGTTTCTCCAACCTACAGTTTCTCCAACACGGAGTTTCTACAACATGGATTTTCTCCAACAGAGAGTTTCTACAACAGAGAATTTGACCAACATATATTTTCTCCAACATCGGATATCTCTCACTTGAAGTTTCTCCAACAGGAAGTTTCTTGAACAGAGAGTTTCTCAAGCAGAGTTGCTCTAACAGGTAGCTTCTCTAACATATTCTGCAAAAGGTTGTTTCTCCAACAGGGAATTTCTCCAACATGAAGTTTCTCGAACGTAGTGTTTTTCTAAAATGAAGTTTCTCCAACGTGGAGTTTCTCTAACACGGAGTTTCTGCAACACGGAGTTTCTCCAACAAAGATTTTGTCCAACATCGAGTTTCTTCAACATGAACTTTCTCCAACAAGCAGTTCCCCAACAGGGAGTTTCTTCTACAGCAGGGAGCTCCTTTAACATGACCTTTCTTCAAGATGGAGTTTGTACAGCATGGAGTTGCTTCAACAAGGAGTTTCCCCAACATTAGGTTTCTCTAAAAGCGAGTTTCTCTAAAAGGAAATTTATCCAACAGAGAGTTTCTCTGAAAAGAATTTTCTCAAACAGGAGCTTTCTCCAACATGGAGTTTCTCCAAAATGAAGTTTCTCCAACAGGGATTTTCTACAGGAGGGAGTATGTCAAACATGAGTTTTCTATGACAGTGAGTTTCTCGAACATGAAGTCTCTGCAACAAATTTCTTCAAAATGAGTTTCTGCAACATGTAGTTTATATAACATGACTTTTCTCCAACAGGGAGTATCTCCAACAGGTTTCTCTAACATGGAGCTTCGCCAACATTTACTTTCTCCGGCATAGAATTTCTCCAACATAGTTTCTCCAACATGGAGGTTCTGCAACTTGAAATTTCTCTAAGATTGACTTTATTCAACACGGAGTGTCTCTAAGATAGAGTTTGTCCTCAGGGAGCTTCTGCAACATTGAGCTTCTCAAACATGGAGTTTATCCAACAGGTAATTTTGCTCAGCATAAAGTTTCTCACACATGGACTCTCTCTACAGGGAGTTTTCCAACAGGGAGTTTCTCCAACACGAATTTTTTTCCCACATGAAGTTTCCCCAACATGGACTTTCTCCAGCGTGGAGTTTCTTCAACATGTTTTCCCAAAGTTGAGTTTCTACAACATGAGGTTTCTCAATCATGGAGTTTGTCCAGCAGTTTCTCCAACAGGTAATTTCTCCAGCATGGAGTTTCTAAAACGAAGTTTCTCCAAATTGTGGTTTCTCCAACATGAAGTTTCTTCATCATGGAGTATATGCGACAGGTTTCTCTAACAGGGACTTTCTCCAACATGGAGTTTCTGCACCATAAACTTTCTCCAACATCGAGTTTATCCAACAGAAATTTTCTCCAACAAAGAGTTTCTCAAACATGAAGTTTCACCACAAGCTGTTTGTGCAACATGGAGTTTCTCCAACATGGATATTCTCCAACAGGCAGTTTCTGCAAGATAGGGTTTCTCCAACATGGAGTTTCTCCAACACGGAGTTTCTCCAACATGAATTTTCTCCAAAAGGAAGTTTCTCCAAAAGAGTTTCTCCAGTTTCTCTATCATGGAGTTCATCCAGCATGTAGTTTCTCCAACAGGGAGTTTTGCAACAGGGAGTATCTCCAACAGGTTTCTCTTACGTGGAGCTTTGCCAACAGGGAGTTTCTTCAACAGACTTTCTCCAACATGGACTTCCTCCAGCATGGACTTTCTCCAACAGAACATTTCTACAACACAGAGTTTCTCCAACAGGGAGTTTCACTTACATGCAGTTTATCCAGCAGGTAGTTTCTTTAAACTAGAGATTCTGCAACAAGGAGTGTCTGCAACATTTTCTCCAAAATTGAGTTTCTATAACATGAAGTTTCTCCAACAAGGAGTATCTCCAACAGGTTTCTCTAACATGGAGGTTCACCAAAAGGAAGTTTCTCCAACATAGAGTTTCTCTAACATTCACTTCCTCTAGCACGGAGTTTCTCCAAAGTCAAGTTTCTCCAATAGGGAGGTTCTCCAACATGAAATTTATGCAACATGGTGTTTCTGCAACATAGAGTTTCTCCAAGTTTGAGTTTAACCAAAAGGTAAGTTCTCCAGCATAGAGTTTTTCAAACATAAAGTTTCTGAACAATGAGTTTCTCCAACGGTGTTTCTCAAAGATAGAATTCCCGCAACATAGAGTTTCTGCAACAGAGTTTCCCAAAATTAGTTTCTCCAACATGCAGTTTCTTCAACAGGGAGTATCTGCAACATGGAGTTTCTCCAACATGAAAGTTCTCCAAGAGGGAGTTTCTGCAACATGGAGTTTCTCCAATATGAAGCACCTCCAACATGGAAAAATTGCAACATAGAGGTTCTGCAACATCGAGTTTCACCAACAGAGTTTCTCCAAAGCGAAGTTTCTCCAACATGATTTTTCTCCAAAAGGAAATATCTCCAACACGGAATTTCTCCGGCAAGAAATTTCTTCAACAGGTTGTTTCGCCAACGTGGAGTTTCTTTAAGATTGAGTTTCTCAACATGGAGTTTCTTCACAGAGATTGTCTAACAGGAAATTTCTCCAACATGAATTTTCTCCAACAGGAAGTTTTTCGGAGAGTTTCTCCAACACGGAGTTTCTCCAACATGGAGTTTCTTCAACATTGCGTTTCTCCAACAACGAACTTCTCCAATATGGAGCTTCTGCAACATGGAGTTGCTCCAACATAGAATTTATCCAACAACGAGTTTCTCAAACATGAAGTTTCTTCAACAGGGCGTATCTCCAAAAGGTTTCTCTAACATGAAGCTTCGCCAACAGCAGTTTCTCCAACATAGAGTTTCTCCAACGTGGAATTTCTCCAGCATGGAGATTCTGCAACAGGGAGTTTCTCCATCATGAAGTTTCGCCAACAGGGGGTTTCTCCAACATGGAGTTTCTGCAACATAGAGTTTCTCTAAGATTGAGTTTATCCAACACGGAGTTTCTTTAAGAGAGTTTGTCTACAGAGTGTCTCTGCAACATGGAGTTTTTCCACCATAGACTTTATCCAACACGTTAGTTCTCCAGCATGGAGTTTTTCAGACATAGAGTTTCTCCACAGACAGATTTTCCAACAGGGAGTTTCTCCAACAAATTTTCTCCCACAGTAAGTTTCTTCAACAGAGTTTCTTCAACAGGGAGTTTCTCCAACATGGACTTTCTTCAGCATGGAGTTTCTCCAGCAGGTTGTTTCTCCAACATAGTTTCTGCAACATGGAGTTTCTCTAACAGAGAGTTTCTCCAACACTGAGTTTCTCCAACATGAATTTTCTCCAAAAGGAAGTTTCTCCAACAGAGTTTTTCCAAAAGGGTGTTTCTCCAACATGGAGTTTATCCAGCATCGAGTTTCTCCAACTGGGAGTATCCCCAAACTGTTTCTCTAACATCGAGCTTCGCCAACAGGGAGTTTCTGCAACATGGAGTTTCTCTAACATTTACTTTCTCTAGCATGGAGTTTCTCCAACATAGAGTTTCTCCAATAGAGAGGTTCTTCATCGCTGAGTTTTTCCAACATTTATTTTCTGCAACATAGAGTTTCTGCAAGATTGAGTTTATCCAACACGTAGTTTATGTAAGATAGAATTTCTCCGCAGGGAGTTTCTGCAGCATAGACTTTCTCCAACATAGAGTTTATCCAACAGGTTATTTCTACAGCACAGTTTCTCAAACATCGCGCTTTTCCACAGGGAGTTTCTCTAACAGGGAGTTTCTCCAACATGAATTTTTGTCCAACAGGAAGTTTCTCCAACTGAGTTTCTCCAAAACGAAGTTTCTCCAACATGGTCTCTGCAGCAGGTTTCTCTAAAATGGAGCTTCGCCAACAGGGAGTTTCTCCAATATAGAGTTTCTCCAACATGGAATTTCTCCAGCATGGAGTTTCTCGAACACGGAGTTTATAAAACAAGATGTTTCTCCAACAGGCAGTTTCTGAAACATAGATTTTTTGCAACATGAAGTTTCTCCAATATAGAGTTTATTCAACATGGCGTTTCTGCAACAGAGTTTATGCAACACAGTTTATGCAACGTAGAGTTTATCCAACAAAGAGTTTCTCAAACATGAAGTTTCTCCAACATAGTTGCGACATGAGAGAGTTTCTCCAACATGAAGTTTCTGCAACAGTTTCTGCTAGAGTTTCTTCAATATGGAGTTTCTACAACATGAAGTTTCTACAACAGGGATTACCTCCAACAGGTTTCTCTAACATGAAGCTTCGTCAAATGGAGTTTCTCCAACATAGAGTTACTCCAACCTTGACTTTCTCCTCCATGGAGTTTCTTCAACATGGAGTTTCTTGAACTTGACATGGAGTTTCAGAAACACGGAGTCTCTCCACAAGTTTTTCTGCAACATAGTTTCTCTAACATATATTTTCTCCAACGGACAGTTTATCCAACATAGAGTTTCAGCAATATTGAGTTTCTCCAACAGGGAGCTTCTCCAACATGGGGTTTCTGCAACATGAAGTTTCTGGAACAGTTTATCCAGAGTTTCTCAAACATGAAATTTCTCCAACAGGGAATAACTCCAACGGGTCTCTCTAAGATGGAGCTTCGCCAACAGGAGTTTCTCCAACATGAAGTTTCTCCAACGTGGACTTTCTCCAGCATAGAATTTCTCCAACAGGGAGTTTATTCAACATGAAATTTCGCCAACAGTGATTTTCTCTAACATGGAGCTTCAGCAACATAGAGTTTCTCCAAGATGGAGTTTATCCAACACGGAGTTTCTTTAAGACAGATTTTCTCCACAGGAAGTTTCTGCAACATGGAGTTTTTCTAACATAGAGTTTATCCAAAAGGTAGTCTCTCCAGCAAGAAGTATCTCAAACATACAGTTTCTCCACAGAGAGCTTTCCAACAGTGAGTTTCTTCAACATACATTCTCTCCAACAGAGTTTCTCCGACAGGGAAATTCTCCAACATGAAGCTTCTCCAACATGAACTTTCTGTAGCATGAAGTTTCTCCAACCTGGAGTTTCTCCAAAATAGAGTTTCTCGAACATGGAGTTTCTCCACAGAGAGTTTCTCCAACAGGAAGACTCTCCAACTCAAATTTTCTCCAATAGGAAGTCTCTCCAACAGTTTCTCTAACAGGGAGATTCTCCAACATGGAGTTTCTCCAACATGAAGTTTCGCCTTCATGGAGTTTCTCCAGGAGGAAGTTTCTCCAACATGGAGTTTCTCCCGCAGGGATTTTCTCAGAGAGGGAGTTTCTCCAACAAAGATTTTCTCTGACACGGAGTTTCTCCAACGTGGTTTTCTCCAACATACATTTTCTCCAACTTAAAGTTTCTCCAACAGGGATTTTCTCCTACATGGAGTTTATCGAAAAGGGAGCTATTCCAACGAAATTTCCACAACATGGAGTTTCTCCAGCATGGAGCTTCTCCAATAGGAGGTTTTTCCAACATAGAGTTTCTCCAACATGAATTTTCTCCAACAGGAAGTTTCTCCGACAGTTCTCCAAATGTAGTTTCTCCAACTTAGAGTTAATCCAGCATAGAGTTTCTCCAAAATAGAGTTTCTCCAATAGGTAGTTTCTCCAACAGGGAGTTTCTCCAACATGGAGTTCCTCCAACATAGAGTTTCTCCAAAGGTAGTTTCTCCAACAGGAAGTTTCTCCAACAAGAATTTTCTCCAAAAGGAAGTTTGTCCAACAGAGTTTTTCAAACAGGGAGTTTCTCCAACATGGATTTCTCCAGCATTGAGTTTCTCGAAATGAAAGTTTCTCCAAGAGTGAGTTTCTCCACGAGGGAGTTCCTCCAATAGGTAATTTTCTAACTGCGAGTTTCTCCAACATGGAGTTTTTCCAACAAGGAGTATCTCCAACATAGAGTTTCTCTTACAGGAAGTTTCTCATACAGGAAGTTTCGAACCGGCAGTTCCTCCATAAGTGTGTTTCTCCAACATGGAGTTCTCCAACGTAGAGTTTCTACAACAGAGTAATTCTCCAACATGGAGTTTTTCCAATATGAAGTTTCTCGAACAGGGAGTTTCTCCAACAAGATGTTTCTTCGACATGGAATTTCTCCAGCATGGATTTTCTCCAACATGGAGTTTCTCCAACAGAGTGTTTCTCCAACACTTTTTCTCGAACATGGAGTTTCTTCATCATGGATGTTCTCAAACGTGGAGTGTCTCCAACAGGAAGTTTCTGCATTAGGTAGTTTCTCCAACATGGAGTTTTTCCAACAGGCAGTTCCTCCAAATTGGAGTTTCTCCAACAGGAAGTTTCTCAAAACAGGGAGTTTCTCCAACATTGACTTTCTCCAACATGGGGTTTCTCCAACATGGAGTTCCTCCAACAGAGAATTTCTCCGATAGGAAATTTCTCCAACAGGGAGTTTCTTCAACAGGAAGTTACCTCCCACATTAAGTTTCTCCAAACAGGGAGTTTCTCCAATGGGGAGTTTCTCCAACATGGTGTTTTTCGAACATATGATTTCTCCAAAATAGAGTTTCTCCAACGTGGAGTTTCTCCAACAGAGTGTTTCTGCAACTGGGAGGTTCTTCAACATCGAGTTTCTCCGATATGGAGATTCTCCAACAGGCAGTTTCCCCAACAAGCAGTTTCTCAACATATTTTCTTGAACAGGCAGCTTCTTCAACAGGAACTTTCTTCAGCAGGGAGTTTCTTCAACAGGGAGTTTTTCCAACATGCAGTTTTTTAAAACAGATTTTGTACAACATAGAGATCCTCCAACATTGTTTTTTTCTAAGAGGAAGTTTCTCTAACAGGATGGTTCTCCAACATGGAGTTTTACCAACATAGAGTTTTTGCATCAGGAAGCTTCTTCAACAGGAATTTCTCTACATGGAGTTCCTGTAACAGGGAGTGTCTATAATAGGAAGTTTCTCCAACAGGAATTTCTCCAAGATGGAGTTCAGGGAGTTTCACTAATATGGATTTTCTGCAGCTTGGACATTCTCCAACATGGAGATTCTCCAAAAGTGAGTTTCTCCAAAATGAAGATTACTGATTTCCTCCAATTTCATGTCTCAGCAACATAGAGTTTTTCAACATAGAGGTTAAAAAACAGGGACGTTCTAGAACAGGGAGTTCCTCCAAGATGGATATTCTCCAACACAGAGATTCTCCAAAAAGACGTTTCTATAACAGCAGGTTTCTCTGAAGTGGAGTTTCTCCAACATGGATTTTGTCCAACATGAAGTTTCTCCAACATAGAGTTTTTCAAAGATCAAGTTTCTTCAACCGAATTTCTCCAACAGGGTGTTTCTCTAATGTGGAGTTTCTCCAACCTAGTTTTTCTAACATGAGCTTCTACAACATGGATTTTCTCCAACAGGGAGTTTGTCCAACATAAATTTTCTCCAATATGGGATATCTCCAACTTGAAGTTTCTCCAACAGAGATTTTCTCCAACAGGAAGTTTCTCGAACAGGGAGTTTCTCAGAGAGTTTCTCTAACAGGAAGTTTCTCTAACATTTACTCCAAAATGTTTCTCTAACAGGGAGTTTCTCCAACGTGGAGTTTCTCGAACATAGTGTGTCTCCAAACTGAAGTTTCTCCAACAGGGAGTTTCTCTAACACGGAGCTTCAGCAACGCGAAGTTTCTTCAGCATGGAGTTTGTAAAACATGAAGTTTCTTCAACATGAAGTTTCTTAAACAAGCGGTTCTCCCACAGGGCGTTTCTCCTACAGGAAATTTCTCCAACGTAGAGTTTCTGGAACATGAAGTTCCTTCAATAGGGAGTTTCTCCAAAAGGGAGTTTCTCCAACAGAGTTTCTACAGCAGCGAGTTTCTCCAACATGAAGTTTCTTCAAGATGGAGTTTGTACAGCATAAAGTTGCTTCAGCAGGAAGCTTCCACAACATGGAATTTCTCCAACATAGAGTTTCTCTAATAGAGAGTTTCTCCAACAGAGAGTTTCTGAAAGAGAATTTTCTCCAACAGGAGGTTTCTCCAAAATGAAATTTCTCCAACAGAGTTTCTCTAACAGAGAGTTTCTCCAACAGAGATTTTCTCCAACAGAGAGTTTCTGCAAAAAGAATTTTCTCCAACAGGAGGTTTCTCCAAAATGGAGTTTCTCCAGGAGGAATATTTTACACTAGGGAGTTTCTCAAACATGAATTTTCCACAAGGGAGTTTCTCAGTGATTCAGTTTCTCGGACATAGAAGTTCTCTAACATAAAGTTTCTCCAACGTGGAGTTCCGCCAACAGGAAGTTTCTCCAGCATAGATTTTCTCCAAAAAGGGAGTTTCTCCAACAGAGTTTCTCCAAAGGAATATTCTACAACATAATCTTCTCCAACAGGGAGTTTCTTCAACCTGGAGTATCTCTAACAGCAAGATTCTCCAACGTGGAGATTCTCCAACAGGAAGTTTCCCGACCATGGGGTTCCCCAGCAGTGAGTTTTTCCAAGATGGAGCTTAGGAATTTTCTTCAATATGGAGTTTCTCCAACATAGATTTTCTCCAATAGGGAATTTCTCGTATAGGGAGTTCCACCAAGAGAGTTTCTTCAACATAGAACTTCTCCAACAGGGAGGCTCTCCAAGATTGAGTTTCTTCAACAGGATATTTCTCCAACAGGAAGTTTCTCCAGCAGCGAGTTTGTCCAACATTGAGTTTCTCTAACATGGAGTTTCTCCAGCATGGGTTTCTGTAATACGAAGTTTCTCCACCAGGGCGTTTCTCTAAGAGGAAGTTACTTTAAGAGGGAGTTTATCCAACATGGAATTTCTCAAAAAGGAAGTTTCTCCAATAGGGTTTCTCCACCACGGAGTTCCTCAAACAGGGAGTTTCTCCAGCATGGGGTTTCTCCAACAGAGAGTTCCTCCAAGAGGCAGTTTCTCCAACATGGAGGTAAATCGTTCAGCAAGACCGCACCATTACAGTCCGTATGCTATCAGATGCTCTCGACATTAGTGATATCAGCGACATCAGTGACATCAGCGATGCGGCAGCAGTGGCGGTGGCGCAGTTCCATGTTCTCTGCCTAAACCTGTCATCGAATTCTTGCAGAAACTTTCGCACGGTGCCGTCTACAACCTGGTTCACCTTATCAGTACACTGCTGATATCAACTCTGGCCGTCACGTGGGGACCCAAGCGCCGGGACCTTCCTATAAAAGTGGCGACAAGCGACCCCCGTCTTCATTCAGCGATGCGGCAGCAGTGGCGGTGGCGCAGTTCCATGTTCTCTGCCTAAACCTGTCATCGAATTCTGGCAGGTTGGTAATAGACAATTTATTAAGCACTTTTCTTTTTTTCGCGACCGCCCCTGCTGCTGCTCTTGCTGTTTAGCAGTTTTCTGTTATTGCCTATTGGATGTTGGTTTCTGCTCTTGTTTACCATGAAGGACGCATGCTCCTCTTGCAACGCAAATTTTGCCGATGGTGACACGTTCATGACGTGCATCGACTGCACTTGTAAATTCCACATCAGAAAATGCAGCGGCGTGACTGAACGATCGTTTAGGATGATGAAAGAAACCACTAGGAAAGCACTGAAATGACCAGCTTGCAAGCAAGCAAATGTCTTGGAAAGCTTCCAAGCAGAACTAGCGGAAATAAACGAAAAATTGTCTGGCATGCTCGTACTGGAGACCAAATTAGACAAGCTAATGAGCATGCAGGAAACTGTGTTGAGCATCGAGAAGTCAATACAGCTTCTGTCTGACACTTATAATGACATAAAAGTGAACCTACAACGACAGGACAAAGAAATAGGCGACTTGCGGCGTCGAGTGGAGGCTGTTGAGAGTGGAAGCGGTGAAAGTACTGTCCAAACACTAAAACAAGAATTAAATGAACTCGAACAGTATAGCCGCCACCAGAACATTGAAATCCATGGGCTTGAGCTGAGAGAAAATGAAGACCTCATGGCTGAAATTAACAAGATTGCCCGAAAATTGGAGCTCCCTGATTTATCCGATAGCAACGTCGAACATGTGCATCGTTTGCCCCCCAGAAAGGACAGAAGGCCTGTGGTGATTGTAAGGTTTTCCAACCGAGCCCTCAGGCGCAAATGGTTTGAAGCACGCAAGTGCGCCCAAGAAAAGTTGACCAACATCAACTTCTATGAAAACTTGACTGCAATGAACAGGCGATTGCTATGGCTGGCGAAGATAAGGGCAAAGGAAAATGACTACAAATTCGTGTGGACTTCTGAGGGTAAAGTGTTTGTAAGAAAACAAGCAAAAGCAAGTGCTATCAGGATTGCAACCGAAAATGACCTGAGCAAAATTGTTTAGATCAGTGACGACAGGTATTTTGATTTCAAAAAATCAAGATGGCGTACCACACAACTTCGTTCAATGATCTGGTGAAAAGTAACAAGTGTTTTCTTGAAAAGGGGCTTTCTTTTTTTCATTTAAATACACAGAGTCTGAGGAACTAACAAGATGACGTCGGTACATACCTCTCACAACTACAGTGTTCCTTTGATTTCTTGGCTTTTTCAGAAACATGGTTCTCAAGTGTCACTGATGTTACGAATTTTTCCGGGTACAGTCACGTTTCAGTTTATCGTGAGCAAAAACGTGGTCGAGGGGTGTCCCTATTTATCCGCGACTGTTTTCACTATGATACCATAGACGACTTTACTTGCATGTGTGACGACTTCGAAACTGTTGCCATCATGTGCAAAAACATTACCATCGTATGCATTTACCGACCGCCCAAGGGCACGCTGTCAATTTTTTTAAACTACATTGAATCACTCATGGCTTTTGTCAATTCCCGGTAGAGTCATGTAGTGATCATAGGGGACTTTAATATCGATCTTAACTCTAATAACCCTGCTAAAGTTCAACTTCTTGAAATTATGCTTCAGAATGGTTGTGAGAACGTCATTGAACAGCCTACGAGAGTCACATCGAATACAAGTACGCTGATCGACTTATGTTTCACAGATTTTTCTAAGTCTGCTAGTTGCTCCGGTGTACTTTGTTCAGGATTGAGCGATTATCTACCATTTTTTGTAGCATTACCGATCGCCACGCGTACACAGTGCAAAAATAAAACTATCCGTATCATCAATGACGGCGGTAAAAAGACCTTTCATTCACTTGTTGAAAACTTGAACTGGGCGAACGTATATAAGGAACCCGATCCATCTGTATCCTACCATATTTTTATGTCCGAATTACAAATTTGTTACGATGCTGCTTTCCCACTCACAACAATTATTCGGCACAAGAAAGCAAGAAAAGAATGGATTACGAATGACCTTTTCAAACGCAAAAAACACAAGGATAAGCTGTTTGAACAGTTTCTGCGGACGCGTGATATTGCAAAGCTGCAAGAATTCAAGCGGTTCAGAAACAAACTTAGCTCTGACTTAAAAAAAAGCCAAGTGTAGATTCTATCAACATAAGTTCGAAAAGTGCGCAGATAACCCCCGAAAAACATGGAAACAATTCAATGAACTAAACGCTACGCACGTTTCTGGTATACCATTTGAATTGGTTATAAATAGAGCCACTTATTCGGAGCAAAACTTAGTTAACCTTATCAATGATCATCTAGCTAACGCAGATGCTGGAAAATTTTCATCTCTTTCATTGCCTCACAGCAGTCTGGAGAGATATATAGGGCAGATGCTGCTTGAAAGTGCATTTTTAACGCCCACTTCTGAGGTTGAGATAAACCTTATCATAAACTCGTTCGATAACCGATCGGCAGCTGGCCACGACGACATTAAAGCCGCACCTATAAAAGAAATTGCTCACTTAATCTCAAAACCGCACGCTTACATCTGCAACCGCATACTTGCTTCGGGAATCTTTCCTGCGAAAATGAAGATAGCTCGTGTCGTCGTCATTCACAAGGGAGGAAAATACAGTGACCTGAACAACTATAGGCCGATTTCA
The DNA here is from genome assembly GCF_052857255.1 of Amblyomma americanum. Taxonomy (NCBI): domain Eukaryota; kingdom Metazoa; phylum Arthropoda; class Arachnida; order Ixodida; family Ixodidae; genus Amblyomma; species Amblyomma americanum. Next base: position 436,118,624 of record NC_135497.1, read on the forward strand.
GTTTTGCCTCTTTTTTCGAAAGTGATTGAAGGTGTCATACACAAACGCCTCGACATCTTTTTTGTTGCAAAAAACATCATATCAACAAAGCAGTACGGGTTCCAGAAAGGAAGATCAACTGAAATGGCCCTCGTACAAATAAAAAATAAAATAATTAAAAATATTGAGGATAAGCTCTACACCGTTGGAATATTTCTAGATTTTCGCAAGGCCTTCGTTTCCATCAAACATCATATTTTTCTAAGAAAACTGGAAATATGTGGAATTAGGGGCATAGCACTTCAACTCATGCGCAGTTACCTTGAGTCGCGTTTTCTGTTCGTATGCCTACATGGCTATAAATCTAACCCAAAGACTGTAAAATATGGTGTACCGCAAGGATCTATATTAGGCCCTTTGCTCTTCTTGATCTATATAAACGATATAGTTAACATTCCTCAAACTGCTGATATAGTATTATATGCAGACGATACGAATGTATTCTTCTCTGGAACAAATCTTAAAGAACTTGAAAACACTGCTAACACGTGGCTATTAAATCTTAGTGTATGGCTAAACTTAAATAGTCTTGAACTCAACGAGAAAAAACTAAATTTATGCTTTTTTGTGCAAAAAACAAGCCAATTGATTACGATTTTAAGCTTCGTTACGGCTCTTGCTACCTTGAGCGTGTCAGCTCCCATTCCTTTCTAGGAGTTAAATTCCATCACAGCCTAGGCTGGAGCAACCACATAGACCACACCCGTGTCAAGATAGCGAGAGCTATTGGTATGCTTTCCCGGCTTCGAGATCTTATACCTAGCTCGCTGAAAAGACAGTTGTATTTCTCTCTTATCCATTCTCGCATCAGTTATTGTCTTCTTATCTGGGGTACTTGTAACAAAACTGACTTAGAAAAAATATCAGCCCTGCAGTCGCGTGCAGCTCGGATTCTTTTACCTGCAGGAAACAACACAAATAGTTGCTCGGCAAATACACAGTCTCGAATGATCCCTGTGAAAACCATGTATGAACTCAAAATATGTGTGTTTATTTATAACGAAATAAAAACAAATTACATTATTTTTTAACACGTACCTAAATAGATCTACTGGTTACAGCTTGCGTCAGACTTCTGTTGTGGTAAAAAGGCCTCGTACTAACTACAGAACACAATCAATTGAGCACGAAATCATGTTGATGTGTAATTCTGATCGGTTTGTAATAGATGCAGCTAAAAATAGTTCCACGCCCAGGGGTTTTAAACGCATCTGTTCGTCTTTCTTTTTGTTTAACGTTGTGTCCTAGACGTCCAAATGCTTACTTCTGGTTCTGTTTGATGTAATATTATGTCTGTTCAAACAACCCTAATGTATTGCATTTCTGTACCATTTTTGTATATAATTTAGTGTGTATTATTATTTTTTTTTATCTGTATATATTTACAAGAACTGTTTATGATGCGTCTCTTGTGTAAGTGATGGCAAGGACAGCCTTTTTTTGTTGTGTAATGCAATACCGCTCCTGCTGCTGTACACAAGCGAGGACAAGAACCAGTCAGGAGGTTTAGCACCTCCTTTTGTCTTGCCTCGTTGGCAATACCAGTATGTTGCCCAAAGGAGAAATAAACAAAAAAAAATATGCCACCAAATTTTACTGGGAACTGGGGGAAAAGAAACATATCAGACTTGCGCTGCAATCCCTCACACAGGACCAGAAGGACACTGAAGGAGCGCTGATTTGTTCTGCGAGGCAGATAAAGATGCAGCATTCGTCGACAGCACAATTGCTGAAGACGAAACGTGGTGTTTTCAATGCAATTCTCAAAGAGGCATCGCACCTGATGGCGTCCCACAAATATCTCCGGCGTCGAGAAAGTTCTGGCAATAAAAGACCAAAACAAAGATGACGCTGATAATTTTTCGATGCCAGGGGTTGTCAAACTACGAGTTCGTCCTTCAAGGGCAGAGGGTAATTCAGGAGTTTTATATCCGGATGATCCGACACATCCGTGATGCATTGTGACGCCGTCGCCCTGACTTATGGGCATCTGGACAATGGATTCTTCTCCACGATAACGCAAGGCCGCACACTGTTCTCAGCGTGACAATATTTCTCGCCAAGCACAGCATTACTGCAGTTCTCTATCCGCCATACTCGCCTGACCCCTCTCTATACAATTTTTTTCCTGTTTCCTTGTGAAAAGAGTGCCCTTAAAGGTCGCTGGATTGGGAGCTTGGATGACATTCAAGGCGCCACGACAAAGGAACTGACAGCCTTACGAAAAGAAGTGTTTTCAAGATGTTTCCAAGACATCCAGAAGCGTTGAAAGCTGTGTGTATACTGCTAGGAAGACTATTTCGAAGGGGTGCTAAACAAATGATTTCAATGTTACATGCATTTTTTTAATAGACTCAGTCTCGAAACTTTACTGACAATTATATGTGAGACAGTTCCTGCGTCATATCATTTGATAAGAAATGAATATTTATTTAATTTTTCACCTGGAAGCAAAGCGTAAAATTCGTTTTAGATGATAGTTTTATAACCTGTGTAAAGAAACAAAACACAACGTAACGAACATGAGATAAGGCGCAAGACACCACCTGAAGGAGACACCAAACGAAGTCCTTTCTTAGCACCTTTCTATTGGCAAAAATTATCAGGATGACTTTAATCCCGAGTGCAGGCTACGTGGCGAAACATCCACGTGTGTTCCCTATGGCAATGTAAAGAAGAACGTCCTCCGGAGGATTTACTTCAAAAGGCTTTTATTTTGAGGAATGGGAGGTTGTTCTGTTCAGCTCAGTCCTGAGCATTCAAGCCTTGTCCACCGAGTGGGCCGCTAAGGTCGCAGCTAGCCATGGGCTGCTTCTGCATCTCTTGTCAGCATCTACCGTCTGCATTTTCATTTTGATGACAAAAACGTTTTCCAATCCAAACTGCTGCCTTATCTCGAAGGTAGCCTGTCACACTTAAATTGAACACAACGAAGAGCAGCAGACATTCTGCTCGACGACAGCTGACCATGGTTGTTTCAATCACCGCCGCCGTGTCCTTCAGTTTTTTTTTTGCGAAATTACTCTTACCAACTTTAGAGCCGAGAAAAAATCTTGCTTGGGCATCTTTCTGGCGCATTATTTGTTGTCATAGCAAGTGTCATGCCAAGCGGCAAGAATTTGGCAGGGGCGCACCCCCGGAATTTTGCTACGGCCTATTCGGAACAAAATCGATGTCCAACCGGAATTAGGCGTGGCCAACACGATCGCGAGCTCCAAATTTGGCCCGGGTCATTTCCGACAATTTGGCCCGGGCGATCCCCGAAAAAGTTGCTCACAGGTTTGAGGTTTGCCACATCTCGCTGCTATGTAGTTCTGTTGTGTTGTGTTTTATATCGCATAGGCAACTAAGACCATCGTGCGCCAAGCTCGAGGATGGAGAAATTTCCTTCGGTAGTTTTCAGTGCATAAAAGTTAAAACTACTGCGTGATTACAAAGGGAAATAGGTTTAGAAATTGGCACTATTTAAAATTTCAAAGGGCGTAGGGTAACCTCAGCAGCCATCCTTGCCCTGGCGAGGAGTTCTAGGCTCCCAGCTGATCATGTTAAGGCCTCAGCCTTCTTCTCAGGGGTGAGAAAGTGGCTGAAATGCATTAAAATTCAACAGACCAGTCTAAAAACGCAATACCATATCAATATTTTCATTATCTACTAAAAGCGCCATAGAAATAATATAAATGTATTCGTTATAAAATTGAGTAAAATACTTCTTCCTTACTTTTTACAGTATCGCACATTAGAATAAAATGTGCTTAACCGTAACATCCTCTCCGCATCTTCACAAACAGGTTTATCTTGTTTTGCCAGTTGAAAATTGCGTGTGAGGTGCGTGTGTCCTATACGAAGATGGCGAAAAATCACTTCTTTAAAACGTTCCTGCTGGGTGCAGGACTTCCATTCACCTATAAGTGGGTTTACATTGTGTAATTTCTCATTTTCTTCGTTGTTCCACATCGACTGCCATTTCTGTTTTATTTTACGTTGAATTAGGGTAATGCAACCTTCTATCTGTATATTTACATCATTTGCTGATGACGAGCTTGAGCAGAGCAGGTCCGCAATTTCGCTGCCTTTAATTGCGGTATGGCTTGGTGCCGAGCAGAGTTTTAGGTTTCGTCCTTTAGCTGTGGCTATTACTATGTTGTGTATGACATCACCAAGTATCGGAATGTCTGCATTTCTAGAGTGAAGGGCTGTAAGCACACTTAGCGAATGTGTGTATGTAATACTGTTTAGCGAGGTCGTCGTTCACTATTTTTGTATGGCTATAGAAATCGCGTAACATTCGGCAGTGAAAATGGAGGCACATTGTGGAAGCCTTACTGTTTCATTCCAATTCCCTTGTACCACTGCGCTTTCTACGTAAGCATCTGTTTTTGAGCCATCGGAATAAAATTTGTATAAGTACTGTACTTTTCCTCCAGTGTGTGACGTGCAGAAGAGATCCTCGGAGCTTTTGTGAACACGGTGCGTCAAAAGTGGTGCACCGGACAGCGGTGTGCTGCGCTTGCCAGCCCAGCGTTGCGCGTGTGCGCGCGCGAAGTGTGTGTGCAAGGCGACGGCGACAAAGAGCGTGGCGAGCACGAGAAGCGGAGAGCTGACGTGTCAGAAAACCGAGGTACAAAGGAAGGCAGCGCAGCGGATATCGGGTCATTCAAGCTTGGAGGTTGCAGCCTTCGGACATTGAGTCATACTGCCGTGACCGCCCTTGGATCACCGACGCAAATCTACTGCGTTCTTCGCAAGCATAGAAGTGACAGCCGATGGACGGAGGTTCCGCGCTGCAGAAAGGCACTCTTGGATAGCCTGCTTTAAGCCTCCGACCTTTCGTGGGACCGTCGACGTGACCTGGCTACATATTTCCTGCTGCGAAAAAGTGCTTCGGGCTCTTGACGGGAGACCACCGGATTCTCTCTGTGTTCCTCTCCGCTCCTAATACCACCTGGATCTCTTCCGTCTGCTTCTTTCTGCGCGGAGTCATCGACGCGTCGCACTACAACCACACGCCTCTGCCCTATCTGAAAGGCATCCCGCTGCACCTGGGGCGCTCAGTACCTGGTGAACTCTTTCCTTTATTCTGTAGTGCTGTACGCGTGCCGAGTGTGTGTTTTTTGTTTCCGTATCTTATTGGCCCTTTTCCTTTAAATTATAAATACGGCTTCCTTTTGTTTTGTTTGATTTCTCTATTCTCTTCTTTGAACCTGCACGCGATAGCATTCCCCTTCGGACAGTAGGGGACGCGCAAGAAATTCGCTACACAGTACAAGATACTCTTGTGTGATATGTTGTTGTGGAGTTTCTTCCCGAAATGTGCAAGTGAAAAATCGCAGACATCAGGGAAATTGTACCATGGAGCTAGTGCGTCTCGTCTTTGCGCGTTACCAGGTAATGTGTTTAGGACTCCAAGATTCTGGCACATCTCTTCAAACCATAAGAGCAGTGGCCTGGTAGCTTGCGGTTTGTTGTTAAAGAGCTTTGGAAATGGGCGCTTCGTAGCTATAGGGCAACCAAGATGTTTTTGCAGGGAACAGATTTTTAGAATTTACGAGCATGTAAGCATGGTTCTCCTGTCTGTAAGTAATGGTTCCTTAGTTTCTACACTTAGACTGTTTATGAGTGATGTCCTGTATGCACCAATGGGAAGACGTATACCTAAATTATGCACTATATCCAGCCGTTTAAGATACGATGCTCTCGCTAACCATATATACAACCGTAATCTAAGGTTGACCACAGCACAGCGCGACAAACTTCTAAAAGACATGTCCTGTCAGCACCCCAACGTTTACGTGACAGTACGTACTTTGAGTATATTTACGGATCCTGAAGCTTTCATTTTCAGTTTCTCCAAAATGAAGTTTCTCAAACAATCAGTTCCCCAACAGGGAGTTTCTCCAACAGGAAAATTCTCCAATATAGAGTTTCTGGAACATAGTTCCTTCAACAGAGAGTTTCTACAAAAGGCAGAGTCTCCAACAGAGAATTTCTACAGCAGAGAGTTTCTCCAACATCAAGTTTCTTCAAGATGAACTTTGTAAAGCATGGAGTTGCTTCAACAGGGAGTTTTCCCAACATGGAGTTATTCTGACAGAACGTTTCTCCAACAGGGAGAATTTTTACAATACAAGGTTTCTAAAACATGTAGTTTTTCAAAATGAAGTTTCTCCAACAGGGATTTTCTACACAAGGCAGTATCTCCAACATGAGTTTTCTCCAACAGTGAGTTTCTCGAACATGGAGTTTCTGCAACAGGTTTTCTTCAAATTGGAGTTTCTCTAACATGGAGTTTCTATAACAGGAAGTTTTTCCAACAGGGAGTATCTCCAACAGGTTTCTCTAACCAGGAGCTTTCTCTAATAGGGATTTTCTCCAACAGGGACTTTCTTCAACAAAGAGTTTCTCAAACATGGAGTTTCTCCAAACGAAGTTTCTGCAACAAGAATTTTCTCCAAAAGGCAGTTTCTCCAACAGAGTTTCTCCAACAGGGAGTTTCTCAAACATTGAGTTTCTCCAACTTGGTGTATCTCCAACATGGAGTTCCTCCAAAAGGAAATTTCTCCAACAGGAAGGTTCTCCAACAGGAAGTTACCTCCAACAATAAGTTTCTCCAAACAGGGAGATTCTGTAACAGGATGTTTCTCCAACATAGAGTTTTACCAACATGGAGATTCCGCAACAGGGAGCTTATCCAAAAGGGATTTTTCTAACAAGGAGTTTCTCTAATATAAGGTTTCTCCGACATAAAGTTTATCCAAAAGAAAGTTTCTCCTACAGGCAGTATCTCCAACAAGGTGTTTCTCCAACATTGAGTTTCTTCAAGATGGAGTTTACGGAGTTTCTCTAATACGGAGTTTCTCCAGCTTGGACTTTCTCCAACAGTGAGTTGCTCCAACATGGAGTTTAGTGATTTCCACAATATCGAGTTTCTCCAACATGGAGTTTTTCTGAAATGGAGTTTCAAAAACAGGGAGTTTCTGGAAGAGGAAGTTCCTCCAAGAGAGAGTTTCTCCACCAGAAAGTTTCTCCAATAGCAGATTTTTATGAATTGGAGTCGCTCCAAGATGCGGTTTCTCCATCATAAAGTTATTTCAAGAGCAAGTTTCTCCAACAAAGAATTTTTCCAACAGGGTGTTTCTCCAACGTGGAGTTTCTCGAACATGAAGTTTTTCGAACATGAAGTTTCTTGAACATAGAGTTTCTCCAACGTAGAGTTTCTCCAACCTACAGTTTCTCCAACACGGAGTTTCTACAACATGGATTTTCTCCAACAGAGAGTTTCTACAACAGAGAATTTGACCAACATATATTTTCTCCAACATCGGATATCTCTCACTTGAAGTTTCTCCAACAGGAAGTTTCTTGAACAGAGAGTTTCTCAAGCAGAGTTGCTCTAACAGGTAGCTTCTCTAACATATTCTGCAAAAGGTTGTTTCTCCAACAGGGAGTTTCTCCAACATGAAGTTTCTCGAACGTAGTGTTTTTCTAAAATGAAGTTTCCTCAACGTGGAGTTTCTCTAACACGGAGTTTCTGCAACACGGAGTTTCTCCAACAAAGATTTTGTCCAACATCGAGTTTCTTCAACATGAACTTTCTCCAACAAGCAGTTCCCCAACAGGGAGTTTCTTCTACAGCAGGGAGCTCCTTTAACATGACCTTTCTTCAAGTTGGAGTTTGTACAGCATGGAGTTGCTTCAACAAGGAGTTTCCCCAACATTAAGTTTCTCTAAAAGCGAGTTTCTATAAAAGGAAATTTATCCAACAGAGAGTTTCTCTGAAAAGAATTTTCTCAAACAGGAGCTTTCTCCAACATAGAGTTTCTCCAAAATGAAGTTTCTCCAACAGGGATTTTCTACAGGAGGGAGTATGTCAAACATGAGTTTTCTATGACAGTGAGTTTCTCGAACATGAAGTCTCTGCAACAAATTTCTTCAAAATGGAGTTTCTGCAACATGTAGTTTATATAACATGACTTTTCTCCAACAGGGAGTATCTCCAACAGGTTTCTCTAACATGGAGCTTCGCCAACATTTACTTTCTCCGGCATAGAATTTCTCCAACATAGTTTCTCCAACAGGGAATTTCTCCAACATGGAGGTTCTGCAACTTGAAATTTCTCTAAGATTGACTTTATTCAACACGGAGTGTCTCTAAGATAGAGTTTGTCCTCAGGGAGCTTCTGCAACATTGAGCTTCTCAAACATGGAGTTTATCCAACAGGTAATTTTGCTCAGCATAAAGTTTCTCACACATGGACTCTCTCTACAGGGAGTTTTCCAACAGGCAGTTTCTCCAACACGAATTTTTTTCCCACATGAGGTTTCCCCAACATGGACTTTCTCCAGCGTGGAGTTTCTTCAACATGTTTTCCCAAAGTTGGGTTTCTACAACATGAGGTTTCTCAATCATGGAGTTTGTCCAGCAGTTTCTCCAACAGGTAATTTCTCCAGCATGGAGTTTCTAAAACGATGTTTCTCCAAATTGTGGTTTCTCCAACATGAAGTTTCTTCATCAGGGAGTATATGCGACAGGTTTCTCTAACAGGGACTTTCTCCAACATGGAGTTTCTGCACCATAAACTTTCTCCAACATCGAGTTTATCCAACAGAACTTTTCTCCAACAAAGAGTTTCTCAAACATGAAGTTTCACCACAAGCTGTTTGTGCAACATGGAGTTTCTCCAACATGGATATTCTCCAACAGGCAGTTTCTGCAAGATAGGGTTTCTCCAACATCGAGTTTCTCCAACACGGAGTTTCTCCAACATGAATTTTCTCCAAAAGGAAGTTTCTCCAAAAGAGTTTCTCCAGTTTCTCTATCATGGAGTTCATCCAGCATGTAGTTTCTCCAACAGGGAGTTTTGCAACAGGGAGTATCTCCAACAGGTTTCTCTTACATGGAGCTTTGCCAACAGGAAGTTTCTTCAACAGACTTTCTCCAACATGGACTTCCTCCAGCATGGACTTTCTCCAACAGAACATTTCTACAATACAGAGTTTCTCCAACAGGGAGTTTCTCTTACATGCAGTTTATCCAGCAGGTAGTTTCTTTAAACTAGAGATTCTGCAACAAGGAGTGTCTGCAACATTTTCTCCAAAATTGAGTTTCTATAACATGAAGTTTCTCCAACAAGGAGTATCTCCAACAGGTTTCTCTAACATGGAGGTTCACCAAAAGGAAGTTTCTCCAACATAGAGTTTCTCTAACATTCACTTCCTCTAGCACGGAGTTTCTCCAAAGTCAAGTTTCTCCAATAGGGAGGTTCTCCAACATGGAGTTTATGCAACATGGTGTTTCTGCAACATAGAGTTTCTCCAAGTTTGAGTTTAACCAAAAGGTAAGTTCTCCAGCATAGAGTTTTTCAAACATAAAGTTTCTGAACAATGAGTTTCTCCAACGGTGTTTCTCAAAGATAGAATTTCCTCAACATAGAGTTTCTGCAACAGAGTTTCCCAAAATTAGTTTCTCCAACATGCAGTTTCTTCAACAGGGAGTATCTGCAACATGGAGTTTCTCCAACATGAAAGTTCTCCAAGAGGGAGTTTCTGCAACATGGAGTTTCTCCAATATGAAGCACCTACAACATGGAATAACTGCAACATAGAGGTTCTGCAACATCGAGTTTCACCAACAGAGTTTCTCCAAAGCGAAGTTTCTCCAACATGATTTTTCTCCAAAAGGAAATATCTCCAACACGGAATTTCTCCGGCAAGAAATTTCTTCAACAGGTTGTTTCTCCAATGTGGAGTTTCTTTAAGATTGAGTTTCTCAACATGCAGTTTCTTCACAGAGATTCTCTAACAGGAAATTTCTCCAACATGAATTTTCTCCAACAGGAAGTTTTTCAGAGAGTTTCTCCAACACGGAGTTTCTCCAACAACGAGTTTCTCAAACATGAAGTTTCTTTAACAGGGCGTATCTCCAAAAGGTTTCTCTAACATGAAGCTTCGCCAACAGCAGTTTCTCCAACATAGAGTTTCTCCAACGTGGAATTTCTCCAGCATGGAGATTCTGCAACAGGGAGTTTCTCCATCATGAAGTTTCGCCAACAGGGGGTTTCTCCAACATGGAGTTTCTGCAACATAGTTTCTCTAAGATTGAGTTTATCCAACACGGAGTTTCTTTAAGAGAGTTTGTCTACAGAGGGTCTCTGCAACATGGAGTTTTTCCACCATAGACTTTATCCAACACGTTAGTTCTCCAGCATGGAGTTTTTCAGACATAGAGTTTCTCCACAGACAGATTTTCCAACAGGGAGTTTCTCCAACAAATTTTCTCCCACAGTAAGTTTCTTCAACAGAGTTTCTTCAACAGGGAGTTTCTCCAACATGGACTTTCTTCAGCATGGAGTTTCTCCAGCAGGTTATTTCTCCAACATAGTTTCTGCAACATGGAGTTCCTCTAACAGAGAGTTTCTCCAACACTGAGTTTCTCCAACATGAATTTTCTCCAAAAGGAAGTTTCGCCAACAGAGTTTTTCCAAAAGGGTGTTTCTCCAACATGGAGTTTATCCAGCATAGAGTTTCTCCAACTGGGAGTATCTCCAAACTGTTTCTCTAACATGGAGCTTCGCCAACAGGGAGTTTCTGCAACATGGAGTTTCTCTAACATTTACTTTCTCTAGCATGGAGTTTCTCCAACATAGAGTTTCTCCAATAGAGAGGTTCATCATCGCTGAGTTTTTCCAACATTTATTTTCTGCAACATGGAGTTTCTGCAAGATTGAGTTTATCCAACACGTAGTTTATGTAAGATAGAATTTCTCCGCAGGGAGTTTCTGCAGAATAGACTTTCTCCAACATAGAGTTTATCCAACAGGTTATTTCTACAGCACAGTTTCTCAAACATCGCGTTTTTCCACAGGGAGTTTCTCTAACAGGGAGTTTCTCCAACATGAATTTTTGTCCAACAGGAAGTTTCTCCAACAGAGTTTCTCCAAAACGAAGTTTCTCCAACATGGTCTCTGCAACAGGTTTCTCTAAAATGGAGCTTCGCCAACAGGGAGTTTCTCCAACATAGAGTTTCTCCAACATGGAATTTCTCCAGCATGGAGTTTCTCGAACACGGAGTTTATAAAACAAGATGTTTCTCCAACAGGCAGTTTCTGAAAGAGATTTTTTGCAACATGAAATTTCTCCAATATAGAGTTTCTTCAACATGGCGTTTCTGCAACAGAGAGTTTATGCAACACAGTTTATGCAACGTAGAGTTTATCCAAAAAAGAGTTTCTCAAACATGAAGTTTCTCCAACATCGTTGCGACATGAGAAAGTTTATCCAACATGAAGTTTCTGCAACAGTTTCTGCTAGAGTTTCTTCAATATGGAGTTTCTACAACATGAAGTTTCTACAACAGGGATTACCTCCAACAGGTTTCTCTAACATGAAGCTTCGTCAAAAGGGAGTTTCTTCAACATAGAGTTACTCCAACCTTGACTTTCTCCTGCATGGAGTTTCTTCAACATGGAGTTTCTTGAACTTGACATGGAGTTTCTGAAACACGGAGTCTCTCCACAAGTTTTTCTGCAACATAGTTTCTCTAACATATATTTTCTCCAACGGACAGTTTATCCAACATAGAGTTTCAGCAATATTGAGTTTCTCCAACAGGGAGCTTCTCCAACATGGGGTTTCTGGAACATGAAGTTTCTGGAACAGTTTATCCAAAGAGTTTCTCAAACATAAAATTTCTCCAACAGGGAATAACTCCAACGGGTCTCTCTAAGATGGAGCTTCGCCAACAGGAGTTTCTCCAACATGAAGTTTCTCCAACGTGGACTTTCTCCAGCATAGAATTTCTCCAACAGGGAGTTTATTCAACATGAAATTTCGCCAACAGTGATTTTCTCCAACATGGAGCTTCAGCAACATAGAGTTTCTCCAAGATGGAGTTTATCCAACAAAGAGTTTCTTTAAGACAGATTTTCTCCACAGGAAGTTTCTGCAACATTGAGTTTTTCTAACATAGAGTTTATCCAAAAGGTAGTCTCTCCAGCAAGAAGTATCTCAAACATAGAGTTTCTCCACAGAGAGCTTTCCAACAGTGAGTTTCTCCAACACACATTCTCTCCAACAGAGTTTCTCCGACAGGGAAATTCTCCAACATAAAGTTTCTCCAAAATGAACTTTCTGTAGCATGAAGTTTCTCCAACCTGGAGTTTCTCCAAAATGGAGTTTCTCGAACATGGAGTTTCTCCACAGAGAGTTTCTCCAACAGGAAGACTCTCCAACTCAAATTTTCTCCAATAGGAAGTCTCTCCAACAGTTTCTCTAACAGGGAGATTCGCCAACATGGAGTTTCTCCAACATGAAGTTTCGCCTTCATGGAGTTTCTCCAGGAGGAAGTTTCTCCAACATGGAGTTTCTCCCGCAGGGATTTTCTCGGAGAGGGAGTTTCTCCAACAGAGATTTTCTCTGACACGGAGTTTCTCCAACGTGGTTTTCTCCAACATACATTTTCTCCAACTTAAAGTTTCTCCAACAGGGATTTTCTCCTACATGGAGTTTATCGAAAAGGGAGCTATTCCAACGAAATTTCCACAACATGGAGTTTCTCCAGCATGGAGCTTCTCCAATAGGAGGTTTTTCCAACATAGAGTTTCTCCAACATGAATTTTCTCCAACAGGAAGTTTCTCCGACAGTTCTCCAAATGTAGTTTCTCCAACTTAGAGTTAATCTAGCATAGAGTTTCTCCAAAATAGAGTTTCTCCAATAGGTAGTTTCTCCAACAGGGAGTTTCTCCAACATGGAGTTCCTCCAACATAGAGTTTCTCCAAAGGTAGTTTCTCCAACAGGAAGTTTCTCCAACAAGAATTTTCTCCAAAAGGAAGTTTGTCCAACAGAGTTTTTCAAACAGGGAGTTTCTCCAACATGGATTTCTCCAGCATTGAGTTTCTCGAAATGAAAGTTTCTCCAAGAGTGAGTTTCTCCACGAGGGAGTTCCTCCAATAGGTAATTTTCTAACTGCGAGTTTCTCCAACATGGAGTTTTTCCAACAAGGAGTATCTCCAACATAGAGTTTCTCTTACAGGAAGTTTCTCATACAGGAAGTTTCGAACCGGCAGTTCCTCCATAAGTGTGTTTCTCCAACAAGGAGTTCTCCAACGTAGAGTTTCTACAACAGAGTAATTCTCCAACATGGAGTTTTTCCAATATGAAGTTTCTCGAACAGGGAGTTTCTCCAACAATATGTTTCTTCGACATGGAATTTCTCCAGCATGGATTTTCTCCAACATGGAGTTTCTCCAACAGCGTGTTTCTCCAACACTTTTCTCGAACATGGAGTTTCTTCACCATGGATGTTCTCAAACGTGGAGTGTCTCCAACAGGAAGTTTCTGCATTAGGTAGTTTCTCCAACATGGAGTTTTTCTAACAGGCAGTTCCTCCAAATTGGAGTTTCTCCAACAGGAAGTTTCTCAAAACAGGGAGTTTCTCCAACATTGACTTTCTCCAACATGGGGTTTCTCCAACATGGAGTTCCTCCAACAGAGAATTTCTCCGACAGGAAATTTCTCCAACAGGGAGTTTCTTCAACAGGAAGTTACCTCCCACATTAAGTTTCTCCAAACAGGGAGTTTCTCCAATGGGGAGTTTCTCCAACATGGTGTTTTTCGAACATATGATTTCTCCAAAATAGAGTTTCTCCAACGTGGAGTTTCTCCAACAGAGTGTTTCTGCAACTGGGAGGTTCTTCAACATCGAGTTTCTCCGATATGGAGATTCTCCAACAGGCAGTTTCCCCAACAAGCAGTTTCTCCAACATATTTTCTTGAACAGGCAGCTTCTTCAACAGGAACTTTCTTCAGCAGGGAGTTTCTTCAACAGGGAGTTTTTCCAACATGCAGTTTTTCAAAACAGATTTTGTACAACATAGAGATCCTCCAACATTGTTTTTTTCTAAGAGGAAGTTTCTCTAACAGGATGGTTCTCCAACATGGAGTTTTACCAACATAGAGTTTCTGCATCAGGAAGCTTCTTCAACAGGAATTTCTCTACATGGAGTTCCTGTAACAGGGAGTGTCTATAATAGGAAGTTTCTCCAACAGGAATTTCTCCAAGATGGAGTTCAGGGAGTTTCACTAATATGGATTTTCTGCAGCTTCGACATTACCCAACATGGAGATTCTCCAAAAGTGAGTTTCTCCAAAATGAAGATTACTGATTTCCTCCAATTTCATGTCTCAGCAACATAGAGTTTTTCAACATAGAGGTTAAAAAACAGGGACGTTCTAGAACAGGGAGTTCCTCCAAGATGGATATTCTCCAACACAGAGATTCTCCAAAAAGACGTTTCTATAACAGCAGGTTTCTCTGAAGTGGAGTTTCTCCAACATGGATTTTGTCCAACATGAAGTTTCTCCAACATAGAGTTTTTCAAAGATCAAGTTTCTTCAACCGAATTTCTCCAACAGGGTGTTTCTCTAATGTGGAGTTTCTCCAACCTAGTTTTTCTAACATGAGCTTCTACAACATGAATTTTCTCCAACAGGGAGTTTGTCCAACATAGATTTTCTCCAATATGGGATATCTCCAACATGAAGTTTCTCCAACAGAGATTTTCTCCAACAGGAAGTTTCTCGAACAGGGAGTTTCTCAGAGAGTTTCTCTAACAGGAAGTTTCTCTAACATTTACTCCAAAATGTTGTTTCTCTAACAGGGAGTTTCTCCAACGTGGAGTTTCTCGAACATAGTGTGTCTCCAAACTGAAGTTTCTCCAACAGGGAGTTTCTCTAACACGGAGCTTCTGCAACGCGAAGTTTCTTCAGCATGGAGTTTGTAAAACATGAAGTTTCTTCAACATGAAGTTTCTTAAACAAGCGGTTCTCCCACAGGGCGTTTCTCCTACAGGAAATTTCTCCAACGTAGAGTTTCTGGAACATGAAGTTCCTTCAATAGGGAGTTTCTCCAAAAGGGAGCTTTTCCAACAGAGTTTCTACAGCAGCGAGTTTCTCCAACATGAAGTTTCTTCAAGATGGAGTTTGTACAGCATAAAGTTGCTTCAGCAGGAAGCTTCCACAACATGGAATTTCTCCAACATAGAGTTTCTCTAACAGAGAGTTTCTCGAACAGAGAGTTTCTGAAAAAGAATTTTCTCCAACAGGAGGTTTCTCCAAAATGGAATTTCTCCAACAGAGTTTCTCTAACAGAGAGTTTCTCCAACAGAGATTTTCTCCAGCAGAGAGTTTCTGCAAAAAGAATTTTCTCCAACAGGAGGTTTCTCCAAAATGGAGTTTCTCCAGGAGGAATATTCTACACTAGGGAGTTTCTCCAACATGAGTTTTCTCCAACAGAGAGTTTCTCGAACATAGAGTTTCTGCAACAAAATTTCTTCAAAATGGAGTTTCTCAAACATGAATTTTCCACAAGGGAGTTTCTCAGCCATTCAGTTTCTCGGACATAGAAGTTCTCTAACATAAAGTTTCTCCAACGTGGAGTTCCGCCAACAGGAAGTTTCTCCAGCATAGATTTTCTCCAAAAAGGGAGTTTGTCCAACAGAGTTTCTCCAAAGGAATATTCTACAACATAATCTTCTCCAACAGAGAGTTTCTTCAACCTGGAGTATCTCTAACAGCAAGATTCTCCAACCTGGAGATTCTCCAACAGGAAGTTTCTCGACCATGGGGTTTCCCCACCAGTGAGTTTTTCCAAGATGGAGCTTAGGAATTTTCTTCAATATGGAGTTTCTCCAACATAGGTTTTCCCCAATAGGGAATTTCTCGTACAGGGAGTTCCTCCAAGAGAGAGTTTCTTCAACATAGAACTTCTCCAAAAGGAAGGCTCTCCAAGATTGAGTTTCTTCAACAGGATATTTCTCCAACAGGAAGTTTCTCCAGCAGCGAGTTTGTCCAACATTGAGTTTCTCTAACATGGAGTTTCTCCAGCATGGGTTTCTGTAATACGAAGTTTCTCCACCAGGGCGTTTCTCTAAGAGGAAGTTTCTTTAAGAGGGAGTTTATCCAACATGGAATTTCTCAAAAAGGAAGTTTCTCCAATAGGGTTTCTCCACCACGGAGTTCCTCAAACAGGGAGTTTCTCCAGCATGGGATTTCTCCAACAGAGAGTTCCTCCAAGAGGCAGTTTCTCCAACATGGAGGTAAATCGTTCAGCAAGACCGCACCATTACAGTCCGTATGCTATCAGATGCTCTCGACATTAGGGATATCAGCGACATCAGTGACATCAGCGATGCGGCAGCAGTGGCGGTGGCGCAGTTCCATGTTCTCTGCCTAAACCTGTCATCGAATTCTTGCAGAAACTTTCGCACGGTGCCGTCTACAACCTGGTTCACCTTATCAGTACACTGCTGATATCAACTCTGGCCGTCACGTGGGGACCCAAGCGCCGGGACCTTCCTATAAAAGCGGCGACAAGCGACCCCCGTCTTCATTCAGCGATGCGGCAGCAGTGGCGGTGGCGCAGTTCCATGTTCTCTGCCTAAACCTGTCATCGAATTCTGGCAGGTTGGTAATAGACAATTTATTAAGCACTTTTCTTTTTTTCGCGACCGCCCCTGCTGCTGCTCTTGCTGTTTGGCAGTTTTCTGTTATTGCCTATTGGATGTTGGTTTCTGCTCTTGTTTACCATGAAGGACGCATGCTCCTCTTGCAACGCAAATTTTGCCGATGGTGACACGTTCATGACGTGCATCGACTGCACTTGTAAATTCCACATCAGAAAATGCAGCGGCGTGACTGAACGATCGTTTAGGATGATGAAAGAAACCACTAGGATAGCACTGAAATGACCAGCTTGCAAGCAAGCAAATGTCTTGGAAAGCTTCCAAGCAGAACTAGCGGAAATAAACGGAAAATTGTCTGGCATGCTCGTACTGGAGATAAAATTAGACAAGCTAATGAGCATGCAGGAAACTGTGTTGAGCATCGAGAAGTCAATACAGCTTCTGTCTGACACTTATGATGACATAAAAGTGAACCTACAACGACAGGACAAAGAAATAGGCGACTTGCGGCGTCGAGTGGAGGCTGTTGAGAGTGGAAGCGGTGAAAGTGCTGTCCAAACACTAAAACAAGAATTAAATGAACTCGAACAGTACAGCCGCCACCAGAACATTGAAATCCATGGGCTTGAGTTGAGAGAAAATGAAGACCTCATGGCTGAAATTAACAAAATTGCCCGAAAATTGGAGCTCCCTGATTTATCCGATAGCAACGTCGAACATGTGCATCGTTTGCCCCCCAGAAAGGACAGAAGGCCTGTGGTGATTGTAAGGTTTTCCAACCGAGCCCTCAGGCGCAAATGGTTTGAAGCACGCAAGTGCGCCCAAGAAAACTTGACCAACATCAACTTCTATGAAAACTTGACTGCAATGAACAGGCGATTGCTATGACTGGCGAAGATAAGGGCAAAGGAAAATGACTACAAATTCGTGTGGACTTCTGAGGGTAAAGTGTTTGTAAGAAAACAAGCAAAATCAAGTGCTATCAGGATTGCAACCGAAAATGACCTGAGCAAAATTGTTTAGATCAGTGACGACAGGTATTTTGATTTCAAAAAATCAAGATGGCGTACCACACGACAAGATGGCGTACCACACGACCATACACAGAGTCTGAGGAACTTACAAGATGACGTCGGTACATACCTCTCACAACTACAGTGTTCCTTTGATTTCTTGGCTTTTTCAGAAACATGGTTCTCAAGTGTCACTGATGTTACGAATTTTTCCGGGTACAGTCACGTTTCAGTTTATCGTGAGCAAAAACGTGGTGGAGGGGTGTCCCTATTTATCCGCGACTGTTTTCACTATGATACCATAGACGACTTTACTTGCATGTGTGACGACTTCGAAACTGTTGCCATCATGCGCAAAAACATTACCATCGTATGCATTTACCGACCGCCCCAGGGCACGCTGTCAATTTTTTTAAACTACATTGAATCACTCATGGCTTTTGTCAATTCCCGGTAGAGGCATGTAGTGATCATAGGGGACTTTAATATCGATCTTAACTCTAATAACCCTGCTAAAGTTCAACTTCTTGAAATTATGCTTCAGAATGGTTGTGAGAACGTCATTGAACAGCCTACGAGAGTCACATCGAATACAAGTACGCTGATCGACTTATGTTTCACAGATTTTTCTAAGTCTGCTAGTTGCTCCGGTGCACTTTGTTCAGGATTGAGCGATCATCTACCATTTTTTGTAGCATTACCGATCGCCACGCGTACACAGTGCACAAATAAAACTATCCGTATCATCAATGACGGCGGTAAAAAGACCTTTCATTCACTTGTTGAAAACTTGAACTGGGCGAACGTATATAAAGAACCCGATCCATCTGTATCCTACGATATTTTTTTGTCCGAATTACAAATTTGTTACGATGCTGCTTTCCCACTCACAACAATTGTTCGGCACAAGAAAGCAAGAAAAAAATGGATTACGAATGACCTTTTCAAGCGCATGAAACACAAGGGTAAGCTGTTCGAACAGTTTCTGCGGACGCGTGATATTGCAAAGCTGCAAGAATTCAAGCGGTTCAGAAACAAACTTAGCTCTGACTTAAAAAAGCCAAGTGTAGATTCTATCAACAAAAGTTCGAAAAGTGCGCAGATAACCCCCGAAAAACATGGAAACAATTCAATGAACTAAACGCTACGCACGTTTCTGGTGTACCATTTGAATTAGTTATAAATAGAGCCACTTTTTCGGAGCAAAACTTAGTTAACCTTATCAATGATCGTCTAGCTAACGCAGGTGCTGGAAACTTTTCATCTCTTTCATTGCCTCACAGCAGTCTGGAGAGATATATAGGGCAGATGCTGCTTGAAAGTGCATTTTTAACGCCCACTTCTGAGGTTGAGATAAACCTTATCATAAACTCGTTCGATAACCGATCGGCAGCTGGCCACGCCGACATTAAAGCCGCACCTATAAAAGAAATTGCTCACTTAATCTCAAAACCGCTCGCTTACATCTGCAACCGCATACTTGCTTTGGGAATCTTTCCTGCGAAAATGAAGATAGCTAGTGTCGTCGTCATTCACAAGGGAGGAACATACAGTGACCTGAACAACTATAGGCCGATTTCAGTTTTGCCTCTTTTTCGAAAGTGATTGAACGTGTCATACACAAACGCCTCGACAACTTTTTTGTTGCAAAACACATCATATCAACAAAGCAGTACGGGTTCCAGAAAGGAAGATCAACTGAAATGGCCCTCGTACAAATAAAAAATAAAATAATTAGAAATATTGAGGATAAGCTCTACACCGTTGGAATATTTCTAGATTTTCGCAAGGCCTTCGTTTCCATCAAACATCATATTTTGCTAAGAAAACTGGAAATATCTGGAATTAGGGGCATAGCACTTTAACTCATGCGCAGTTACCTTGAGTCGCGTTTTCAGTTCGTATGCCTACATGGCTATAAATCTAACCCAAAGACTGTAAAGTATGGTGTACCGCAAGGATCTATATTAGGCCCTTTGCTCTTCATGATTTATATAAACGATATAGTTAACATTCCTTAAACTGATGATATAGTATTATATGCAGACGATACGAATGTATTCTTCTCTGGAACAAATCTTAAAGAACTTGAAAACACTGCTAACACGTGGCTATTGATTCTTAGTGTATGGCTAAACCTAAATAGTCTTGAACTCAACGAGAAAAAACTAAATTTATGCTTTTTTGCGCAAAAAACAAGCCAATTGATTACGATTTTAAGCTTCGTTACGGCTCTTGCTACCTTGAGCGTGTCAGCTGACATTCCTTTCTAGGAGTTAAATTCCATCACAGCCTAGGCTGGAGCGACCACATAGACCACACCCGTGTCAAGATAGCGAGAGCTATTGGTATGCTTTCCCGGCTTCGAGATCTTATAACTAGCTCGCTGAAAAGACAGTTGTATTTCTCTCTTATCCATTCTCGCATCAGTTATTGTCTTCTTATCTGGGGTACTTGTAACAAAACTGACTTAGAAAAAATATCAGCCCTGCAGTCGCGTGCAGCTCGGTTTCTTTTACCTGCAGGAAACAACACAAATAGTTGCTCGGCAAATACACAGTCTCGAATGATCCCTGTGAAAACCATGTATGAACTCAAAATATGTGTGTTTATTTATAACGAAATAAAAACAAATTACATTAATTTTTTTTAACACGTACCTAAATAGATCTACTGGTTACAGCTTGCGTCAGACTTCTGTTGTGGTAAAAAGGCCTCGTACTAACTACAGAACACAATCAATTGAGCACCAAATCATGTTGATGTGTAATTCTGATCAGTTTGTAATAGATGCAGCTAAAAATAGTTCCACGCCCAGGGGTTTTAAACGCATCTGTTCGTCTTTCTTTTTGTTTAACGTTGTGTCCTAGACGTCCAAATGCTTACTTCTGGTTCTGTTTGATGTAATATTATGTCGGTTCAAACAACCCTAATGTATTGCATTTCTGTACCATTTTTGTATATGATTTAGTGTGTATTATTATTTTATTATCTGTATATATTTACAAGAACTGTTTATGATGCGTCTCTTGTGTAAGTGATGGCAAGGACAGCCTTTTTTTGTTGTGTAATGCAATACCGCTCCTGCTGCTGTACACAAGCGAGGACAAGAACCAGTCAGGAGGTTTAGCACCTCCTTTTGTCTTGCCTCGTTGGCAATACCAGTATGTTGCCCAAAGGAGAAATAAACAAAAAAAAATATGCCACCAAATTTTACTGGGAACTGGGGGAAAAGAAACATATCAGACTTGCGCTGCAATCCCTCACACAGGACCAGAAGGACACTGAAGGAGCGCTGATTTGTTCTGCGAGGCAGATAAAGATGCAGCATTCGTCGACAGCACCATTGCTGAAGACGAAACGTGGTGTTTTCAATGCAATTCTCAAAGAGGCAGAGCACCTGATGGCGTCCCACAAATATCTCCGGCGTCGAGAAAGTTCTGGCAATAAAAGACCAAAACAAAGATGACGCTGAAAATTTTTCGATGCCAGGGGTTGTCAAACTACGAGTTCGTCCTACAAGGGCAGAGGGTAATTCAGGAGTTTTATATCCGGATGATCCGACACATCCGTGATGCATTGTGACGCCGTCGCCCTGACTTATGGGCATCTGGACAATGGATTCTTCTCCACGATAACGCAAGGCCGCACACTGTTCTCAGCGTGACAATATTTCTCGCCAAGCACAGCATTACTGCAGTTCTCTATCCGCCATACTCGCCTGACCCCTCTCTATACAATTTTTTTCCTGTTTCCTTGTGAAAAGAGTGCCCTTAAAGGTCGCTGGATTGGGAGCTTGGATGACATTCAAGGCGCCACGACAAAGGAACTGACAGCCTTACGAAAAGAAGTGTTTTCAAGATGTTTCCAAGACATCCAGAAGCGTTGAAAGCTGTGTGTGTACTGCTAGGAAGACTATTTCGAAGGGGTGCTAAACAAATGATTTCAATGTTACATGCATTTTTTTAATAGACTCACTCTCGAAACTTTACTAACAATTATATGTGAGACAGTTCCTGCGTCATATCATTTGATAAGAAATGAATATTTATTTAATTTTTCACCTGGAAGCAAAGCGTAAAATTCGTTTTAGATGATAGTTTTATAACCTGTGTAAAGAAACAAAACACAACGTAACGAACATGAGATAAGGCGCAAGACACCACCTGAAGGAGACACCAAACGAAGTCCTTTCTTAGCACCTTTCTATTGGCAAAAATTATCAGGATGACTTTAATCCCGAGTGCAGGCTACGTGGCGAAACATCCACGTGTGTTCCCTATGGCAATGTAAAGAAGAACGTCCTCCGGAGGATTTACTTCAAAAGGCTTTTATTTTGAGCAATGGGAGGTTGTTCTGTTCAGCTCAGTCCTGAGCATTCAAGCCTTGTCCACCGAGTGGGCCGCTAAGGTCGCAGCTAGCCATGGGCTGCTTCTGCATCTCTTGTCAGCATCTACCGTCTGCATTTTCATTTTGATGACAAAAACGTTTTCCAATCCAAACTGCTGCCTTATCTCGAAGGTAGCCTGTCACACTTAAATTGAACACAACGAAGAGCAGCAGACATTCTGCTCGACGACAGCTGACCATGGTTGTTTCAATCACCGCCGCCGTGTCCTTCAGTTTTTTTTTTGCGAAATTACTCTTACCAACTTTAGAGCCGAGAAAAAATCTTGCTTGGGCATCTTTCTGGCGCATTATTTGTTGTCATAGCAAGTGTCATGCCAAGCGGCAAGAATTTGGCAGGGGCGCACCCCCGGAATTTTGCTACGGCCTATTCGGAACAAAATCGATGTCCAACCGGAATTAGGCGTGGCCAAAACGATCGCGAGCTCCAAATTTGGCCCGGGTCATTTCCGACAATTTGGCCCGGGCGATCCCCGAAAAAGTTGCTCACAGGTTTGAGGTTTGCCACATCTCGCTGCCATGTAGTTCTGTTGTGTTGTGTTTTATATCGCATAGGCAACTAAGACCATCGTGCGCCAAGCTCGAGGATGGAGAAATTTCCTTCGGTAGTTTTCAGTGCATAAAAGTTAAAACTACTGCGTGATTACAAAGGGAAATAGGTTTAGAAATTGGCACTATTTAAAATTTCAAAGGGCGTAGGGTAACCTCAGCAGCCATCCTTGCCCTGGCGAGGAGTTCTAGGCTCCCAGCTGATCATGTTAAGGCCTCAGCCTTCTTCTCAGGGGTGAGAAAGTGGCTGAAATGCATTAAAATTCAACAGACCAGTCTAAAAACGCAATACCATATCAATATTTTCATTATCTACTAAAAGCGCCATAGAAATAATATAAATGTATTCGTTATAAAATTGAGTAAAATACTTCTTCCTTACTTTTTACAGTATCGCACATTAGAATAAAATGTGGTTAACCGTAACATCCTCTCCGCATCTTCACAAACAGGTTTATCTTGTTTTGCCAGTTGAAAATTGCGTGTGAGGTGCGTGTGTCCTATACGAAGATGGCAAAAAATCACTTCTTTAAAACGTTCCTGCTGGGTGCAGGACTTCCATTCACCTATAAGTGGGTTTACATTGTGTAATTGCTCATTTTCTTCGTTGTTCCACATCGACTGCCATTTCTGTTTTATTTTACGTTGAATAAGGGTAATGCAACCTTCTATCTGTATATTTACATCATTTGCTGATGACGAGCTTGAGCAGAGCAGGTCCGCTATTTCGCTGCCTTTAATTGCGGTATGGCTTGGTGCCGAGCAGAGTTTTAGGTTTCGTCCTTTAGCTGTGGCTATTACTATGTTGTGTATGACATCACCAAGTATCGGAATGTCTGCATTTCTAGAGTGAAGGGCTGTAAGCACACTTAGCGAATGTGTGTATGTAATACTGTTTAGCGAGGTCGTCGTTCACTATTTTTGTATGGCTATAGAAATCGCGTAACATTCGGCAGTGAAAATGGAGGCACATTGTGGAAGCCTTACTGTTTCATTCCAATTCCCTTGTACCACTGCGCTTTCTACGTAAGCATCTGTTTTTGAACCATCGGAATAAAATTTGTATAAGTACTGTACTTTTCCTCCAGTGTGTGACGTGCAGAAGAGATCCTCGGAGCTTTTGTGAACACGGTGCGTCAAAAGTGGTGCACCGGACAGCGGTGTGCTGCGCTTGCCAGCCCAGCGTTGCGCGTGTGCGCGCGCGAAGTGTGTGTGCAAGGCGACGGCGACAAAGAGCGTGGCGAGCACGAGAAGCGGAGAGCTGACGTGTCAGAAAACCGAGGTACAAAGGAAGGCAGCGCAGCAGATATCGGGTCATTCAAGCTTGGAGGTTGCAGCCTTCGGACATTGAGTCATACTGCCGTGACCGCCCTTGGATCACCGACGCAAATCTACTGCGTTCTTCGCAAGCATAGAAGTGACAGCCGATGGACGGAGGTTCCGCGCTGCAGAAAGGCACTCTTGGATAGCCTGCTTTAAGCCTCCGACCTTTCGTGGGACCGTCGACGTGACCTGGCTACATATTTCCTGCTGCGAAAAAGTGCTTCGGGCTCTTGACGGGAGACCACCGGATTCTCTCTGTGTTCCTCTCCGCTCCTAATACCACCTGGCTCCCTTCCGTCTGCTTCTTTCTGCGCGGAGTCATCGACGCGTCGCACTACAACCACACGCCTCTGCCCTATCTGAAAGGCATCCCGCTGCACCTGGGGCGCTCAGTACCTGGTGAACTCTTTCCTTTATTCTGTAGTGCTGTACGCGTGCCGAGTGTGTGTTTTTTGTTTCCGTATCTTATTGGCCCTTTTCCTTTAAATTATAAATACGGCTTCCTTTTGTTTTGTTTGATTTCTCTATTCTCTTCTTTGAACCTGCACGCGATAGCATTCCCCTTCGGACAGTAGGGGACGCGCAAGAAATTCGCTACACAGTACAAGATACTCTTGTGTGATATGTTGTTGTGGAGTTTCTTCCCGAAATGTGCAAGTGAAAAATCGCAGACATCAGGGAAATTGTACCATGGAGCTAGTGCGTCTCGTCTTTGCGCGTTACCAGGTAATGTGTTTAGGACTCCAAGATTCTGGCACATCTCTTCAAACCATAAGAGCAGTGGCCTGGTAGCTTGCGGTTTGTTGTTAAAGAGCTTTGGAAATGGGCGCTTCGTAGCTATAGGGCAACCAAGATGTTTTTGCAGGGAACAGATTTTTAGAATTTACGAGCATGTAAGCATGGTTCTCCTGTCTGTAAGTAATGGTTCCTTAGTTTCTACACTTAGACTGTTTATGAGTGATGTCCTGTATGCACCAATGGGAAGACGTATACCTAAATTATGCACTATATCCAGCCGTTTAAGATACGATGCTCTCGCTAACCATATATACAACCGTAATCTAAGGTTGACCACAGCACAGCGCGACAAACTTCTAAAAGACATGTCCTGTCAGCACCCCAACGTTTACGTGACAGTACGTACTTTGAGTATATTTACGGATCCTGAAGCTTTCATTTTCAGTTTCTCCAAAATGAAGTTTCTCAAACAATCAGTTCCCCAACAGGGAGTTTCTCCAACAGGAAAATTCTCCAATATAGAGTTTCTGGAACATAGTTCCTTCAACAGAGAGTTTCTACAAAAGGCAGAGTCTCCAACAGAGAATTTCTACAGCAGAGAGTTTCTCCAACATCAAGTTTCTTCAAGATGAACTTTGTAAAGCATGGAGTTGCTTCAACAGGGAGTTTTCCCAACATGGAGTTATTCTGACAGAACGTTTCTCCAACAGGGAGAATTTTTACAATACAAGGTTTCTAAAACATGTAGTTTTTCAAAATGAAGTTTCTCCAACAGGGATTTTCTACACAAGGCAGTATCTCCAACATGAGTTTTCTCCAACAGTGAGTTTCTCGAACATGGAGTTTCTGCAACAGGTTTTCTTCAAATTGGAGTTTCTCTAACATGGAGTTTCTATAACAGGAAGTTTTTCCAACAGGGAGTATCTCCAACAGGTTTCTCTAACCAGGAGCTTTCTCTAATAGGGATTTTCTCCAACAGGGACTTTCTTCAACAAAGAGTTTCTCAAACATGGAGTTTCTCCAAACGAAGTTTCTGCAACAAGAATTTTCTCCAAAAGGCAGTTTCTCCAACAGAGTTTCTCCAACAGGGAGTTTCTCAAACATTGAGTTTCTCCAACTTGGTGTTTCTCCAACATGGAGTTCCTCCAAAAGGAAATTTCTCCAACAGGAAGGTTCTCCAACAGGAAGTTACCTCCAACAATAAGTTTCTCCAAACAGGGAGATTCTGTAACAGGATGTTTCTCCAACATAGAGTTTTACCAACATGGAGATTCCGCAACAGGGAGCTTATCCAAAAGGGATTTTTCTAACAAGGAGTTTCTCTAATATAAGGTTTCTCCGACATAAAGTTTATCCAAAAGAAAGTTTCTCCTACAGGCAGTATCTCCAACAAGGTGTTTCTCCAACATTGAGTTTCTTCAAAATGGAGTTTACGGAGTTTCTCTAATACGGAGTTTCTCCAGCTTGGACTTTCTCCAACAGTGAGTTGCTCCAACATGGAGTTTAGTGATTTCCACAATATCGAGTTTCTCCAACATGGAGTTTTTCTGAAATGGAGTTTCAAAAACAGGGAGTTTCTGGAAGAGGAAGTTCCTCCAAGAGAGAGTTTCTCCACCAGAAAGTTTCTCCAATAGCAGATTTTTATGAATTGGAGTCGCTCCAAGATGCGGTTTCTCCATCATAAAGTTATTTCAAGAGCAAGTTTCTCCAACAAAGAATTTTTCCAACAGGGTGTTTCTCCAACGTGGAGTTTCTCGAACATGAAGTTTTTCGAACATGAAGTTTCTTGAACATAGAGTTTCTCCAACGTAGAGTTTCTCCAACCTACAGTTTCTCCAACACGGAGTTTCTACAACATGGATTTTCTCCAACAGAGAGTTTCTACAACAGAGAATTTGACCAACATATATTTTCTCCAACATCGGATATCTCTCACTTGAAGTTTCTCCAACAGGAAGTTTCTTGAACAGAGAGTTTCTCAAGCAGAGTTGCTCTAACAGGTAGCTTCTCTAACATATTCTGCAAAAGGTTGTTTCTCCAACAGGGAGTTTCTCCAACATGAAGTTTCTCGAACGTAGTGTTTTTCTAAAATGAAGTTTCCTCAACGTGGAGTTTCTCTAACACGGAGTTTCTGCAACACGGAGTTTCTCCAACAAAGATTTTGTCCAACATCGAGTTTCTTCAACATGAACTTTCTCCAACAAGCAGTTCCCCAACAGGGAGTTTCTTCTACAGCAGGGAGCTCCTTTAACATGACCTTTCTTCAAGTTGGAGTTTGTACAGCATGGAGTTGCTTCAACAAGGAGTTTCCCCAACATTAAGTTTCTCTAAAAGCGAGTTTCTATAAAAGGAAATTTATCCAACAGAGAGTTTCTCTGAAAAGAATTTTCTCAAACAGGAGCTTTCTCCAACATAGAGTTTCTCCAAAATGAAGTTTCTCCAACAGGGATTTTCTACAGGAGGGAGTATGTCAAACATGAGTTTTCTATGACAGTGAGTTTCTCGAACATGAAGTCTCTGCAACAAATTTCTTCAAAATGGAGTTTCTGCAACATGTAGTTTATATAACATGACTTTTCTCCAACAGGGAGTATCTCCAACAGGTTTCTCTAACATGGAGCTTCGCCAACATTTACTTTCTCCGGCATAGAATTTCTCCAACATAGTTTCTCCAACAGGGAATTTCTCCAACATGGAGGTTCTGCAACTTGAAATTTCTCTAAGATTGACTTTATTCAACACGGAGTGTCTCTAAGATAGAGTTTGTCCTCAGGGAGCTTCTGCAACATTGAGCTTCTCAAACATGGAGTTTATCCAACAGGTAATTTTGCTCAGCATAAAGTTTCTCACACATGGACTCTCTCTACAGGGAGTTTTCCAACAGGCAGTTTCTCCAACACGAATTTTTTTCCCACATGAGGTTTCCCCAACATGGACTTTCTCCAGCGTGGAGTTTCTTCAACATGTTTTCCCAAAGTTGGGTTTCTACAACATGAGGTTTCTCAATCATGGAGTTTGTCCAGCAGTTTCTCCAACAGGTAATTTCTCCAGCATGGAGTTTCTAAAACGATGTTTCTCCAAATTGTGG
This sequence comes from Amblyomma americanum, assembly GCF_052857255.1. Lineage (NCBI taxonomy): Eukaryota > Metazoa > Arthropoda > Arachnida > Ixodida > Ixodidae > Amblyomma > Amblyomma americanum. Next base: position 436,146,239 of record NC_135497.1, read on the forward strand.
TTTCTCCAACATGAAGTTTCTTCATCAGGGAGTATATGCGACAGGTTTCTCTAGCAGGGACTTTCTCCAACATGGAGTTTCTGCACCATAAACTTTCTCCAACATCGAGTTTATCCAACAGAAATTTTCTCCAACAAAGAGTTTCTCAAACATGAAGTTTCACCACAAGCTGTTTGTGCAACATGGAGTTTCTCCAACATGGATATTCTCCAACAGGCAGTTTCTGCAAGATAGGGTTTCTCCAACATCGAGTTTCTCCAACACGGAGTTTCTCCAACATGAATTTTCTCCAAAAGGAAGTTTCTCCAAAAGAGTTTCTCCAGTTTCTCTATCATGGAGTTCATCCAGCATGTAGTTTCTCCAACAGGGAGTTTTGCAACAGGGAGTATCTCCAACAGGTTTCTCTTACATGGAGCTTTGCCAACAGGAAGTTTCTTCAACAGACTTTCTCCAACATGGACTTCCTCCAGCATGGACTTTCTCCAATAGAACATTTCTACAATACAGAGTTTCTCCAACAGGGAGTTTCTCTTACATGCAGTTTATCCAGCAGGTAGTTTCTTTAAACTAGAGATTCTGCAACAAGGAGTGTCTGCAACATTTTCTCCAAAATTGAGTTTCTATAACATGAAGTTTCTCCAACAAGGAGTATCTCCAACAGGTTTCTCTAACATGGAGGTTCACCAAAAGGAAGTTTCTCCAACATAGAGTTTCTCTAACATTCACTTCCTCTAGCACGGAGTTTCTCCAAAGTCAAGTTTCTCCAATAGGGAGGTTCTCCAACATGGAGTTTATGCAACATGGTGTTTCTGCAACATAGAGTTTCTCCAAGTTTGAGTTTAACCAAAAGGTAAGTTCTCCAGCATAGAGTTTTTCAAACATAAAGTTTCTGAACAATGAGTTTCTCCAACGGTGTTTCTCAAAGATAGAATTTCCTCAACATAGAGTTTCTGCAACAGAGTTTCCCAAAATTAGTTTCTCCAACATGCAGTTTCTTCAACAGGGAGTATCTGCAACATGGAGTTTCTCCAACATGAAAGTTCTCCAAGAGGGAGTTTCTGCAACATGGAGTTTCTCCAATATGAAGCACCTACAACATGGAATAACTGCAACATAGAGGTTCTGCAACATCGAGTTTCACCAACAGAGTTTCTCCAAAGCGAAGTTTCTCCAACATGATTTTTCTCCAAAAGGAAATATCTCCAACACGGAATTTCTCCGGCAAGAAATTTCTTCAACAGGTTGTTTCTCCAATGTGGAGTTTCTTTAAGATTGAGTTTCTCAACATGCAGTTTCTTCACAGAGATTCTCTAACAGGAAATTTCTCCAACATGAATTTTCTCCAACAGGAAGTTTTTCAGAGAGTTTCTCCAACACGGAGTTTCTCCAACAACGAGTTTCTCAAACATGAAGTTTCTTTAACAGGGCGTATCTCCAAAAGGTTTCTCTAACATGAAGCTTCGCCAACAGCAGTTTCTCCAACATAGAGTTTCTCCAACGTGGAATTTCTCCAGCATGGAGATTCTGCAACAGGGAGTTTCTCCATCATGAAGTTTCGCCAACAGGGGGTTTCTCCAACATGGAGTTTCTGCAACATAGAGTTTCTCTAAGATTGAGTTTATCCAACACGGAGTTTCTTTAAGAGAGTTTGTCTACAGAGGGTCTCTGCAACATGGAGTTTTTCCACCATAGACTTTATCCAACACGTTAGTTCTCCAGCATGGAGTTTTTCAGACATAGAGTTTCTCCACAGACAGATTTTCCAACAGGGAGTTTCTCCAACAAATTTTCTCCCACAGTAAGTTTCTTCAACAGAGTTTCTTCAACAGGGAGTTTCTCCAACATGGACTTTCTTCAGCATGGAGTTTCTCCAGCAGGTTGTTTCTCCAACATAGTTTCTGCAACATGGAGTTCCTCTAACAGAGAGTTTCTCCAACACTGAGTTTCTCCAACATGAATTTTCTCCAAAAGGAAGTTTCTCCAACAGAGTTTTTCCAAAAGGGTGTTTCTCCAACATGGAGTTTATCCAGCATAGAGTTTCTCCAACTGGGAGTATCTCCAAACTGTTTCTCTAACATGGAGCTTCGCCAACAGGGAGTTTCTGCAACATGGAGTTTCTCTAACATTTACTTTCTCTAGCATGGAGTTTCTCAAACATAGAGTTTCTCCAATAGAGAGGTTCTTCATCGCTGAGTTTTTCCAACATTTATTTTCTGCAACATGGAGTTTCTGCAAGATTGAGTTTATCCAACACGTAGTTTATGTAAGATAGAATTTCTCCGCAGGGAGTTTCTGCAGCATAGACTTTCTCCAACATAGAGTTTATCCAACAGGTTATTTCTACAGCACAGTTTCTCAAACATCGCGTTTTTCCACAGGGAGTTTCTCTAACAGGGAGTTTCTCCAACATGAATTTTTGTCCAACAGGAAGTTTCTCCAACAGAGTTTCTCCAAAACGAAGTTTCTCCAACATGGTCTCTGCAACAGGTTTCTCTAAAATGGAGCTTCGCCAACAGGGAGTTTCTCCAACATAGAGTTTCTCCAACATGGAATTTCTCCAGCATGGAGTTTCTCGAACACGGAGTTTATAAAACAAGATGTTTCTCCAACAGGCAGTTTCTGAAAGAGATTTTTTGCAACATGAAATTTCTCCAATATAGAGTTTCTTCAACATGGCGTTTCTGCAACAGAGAGTTTATGCAACACAGTTTATGCAACGTAGAGTTTATCCAAAAAAGAGTTTCTCAAACATGAAGTTTCTCCAACATCGTTGCGACATGAGAAAGTTTATCCAACATGAAGTTTCTGCAACAGTTTCTGCTAGAGTTTCTTCAATATGAAGTTTCTACAACATGAAGTTTCTACAACAGGGATTACCTCCAACAGGTTTCTCTAACATGAAGCTTCGTCAAAAGGGAGTTTCTTCAACATAGAGTTACTCCAACCTTGACTTTCTCCTGCATGGAGTTTCTTCAACATGGAGTTTCTTGAACTTGACATGGAGTTTCTGAAACACGGAGTCTCTCCACAAGTTTTTCTGCAACATAGTTTCTCTAACATATATTTTCTCCAACGGACAGTTTATCCAACATAGAGTTTCAGCAATATTGAGTTTCTCCAACAGGGAGCTTCTCCAACATGGGGTTTCTGGAACATGAAGTTTCTGGAACAGTTTATCCAAAGAGTTTCTCAAACATAAAATTTCTCCAACAGGGAATAACTCCAACGGGTCTCTCTAAGATGGAGCTTCGCCAACAGGAGTTTCTCCAACATGAAGTTTCTCCAACGTGGACTTTCTCCAGCATAGAATTTCTCCAACAGGGAGTTTATTCAACATGAAATTTCGCCAACAGTGATTTTCTCCAACATGGAGCTTCAGCAACATAGAGTTTCTCCAAGATGGAGTTTATCCAACAAAGAGTTTCTTTAAGACAGATTTTCTCCACAGGAAGTTTCTGCAACATTGAGTTTTTCTAACATAGAGTTTATCCAAAAGGTAGTCTCTCCAGCAAGAAGTATCTCAAACATAGAGTTTCTCCACAGAGAGCTTTCCAACAGTGAGTTTCTCCAACATACATTCTCTCCAACAGAGTTTCTCCGACAGGGAAATTCTCCAACATGAAGTTTCTCCAAAATGAACTTTCTGTAGCATGAAGTTTCTCCAACCTGGAGTTTCTCCAAAATGGAGTTTCTCGAACATGGAGTTTCTCCACAGAGAGTTTCTCCAACAGGAAGACTCTCCAACTCAAATTTTCTCCAATAGGAAGTCTCTCCAACAGTTTCTCTAACAGGGAGATTCGCCAACATGGAGTTTCTCCAACATGAAGTTTCGCCTTCATGGAGTTTCTCCAGGAGGAAGTTTCTCCAACATGGAGTTTCTCCCGCAGGGATTTTCTCGGAGAGGGAGTTTCTCCAACAGAGATTTTCTCTGACACGGAGTTTCTCCAACGTGGTTTTCTCCAACATACATTTTCTCCAACTTAAAGTTTCTCCAACAGGGATTTTCTCCTACATGGAGTTTATCGAAAAGGGAGCTATTCCAACGAAATTTCCACAACATGGAGTTTCTCCAGCATGGAGCTTCTCCAATAGGAGGTTTTTCCAACATAGAGTTTCTCCAACATGAATTTTCTCCAACAGGAAGTTTCTCCGACAGTTCTCCAAATGTAGTTTCTCCAACTTAGAGTTAATCTAGCATAGAGTTTCTCCAATAGGTAGTTTCTCCAACAGGGAGTTTCTCCAACATGGAGTTCCTCCAACATAGAGTTTCTCCAAAGGTAGTTTCTCCAACAGGAAGTTTCTCCAACAAGAATTTTCTCCAAAAGGAAGTTTGTCCAACAGTGTTTTTCAAACAGGGAGTTTCTCCAACATGGATTTCTCCAGCATTGAGTTTCTCGAAATGAAAGTTTCTCCAAGAGTGAGTTTCTCCACGAGGGAGTTCCTCCAATAGGTAATTTTCTAACTGCGAGTTTCTCCAACATGGAGTTTTTCCAACAAGGAGTATCTCCAACATAGAGTTTCTCTTACAGGAAGTTTCTCATACAGGAAGTTTCGAACCGGCAGTTCCTCCATAAGTGTGTTTCTCCAACAAGGAGTTCTCCAACGTAGAGTTTCTACAACAGAGTAATTCTCCAACATGGAGTTTTTCCAATATGAAGTTTCTCGAACAGGGAGTTTCTCCAACAATATGTTTCTTCGACATGGAATTTCTCCAGCATGGATTTTCTCCAACATGGAGTTTCTCCAACAGCGTGTTTCTCCAACACTTTTCTCGAACATGGAGTTTCTTCACCATGGATGTTCTCAAACGTGGAGTGTCTCCAACAGGAAGTTTCTGCATTAGGTAGTTTCTCCAACATGGAGTTTTTCCAACAGGCAGTTTCTCCAACAGGAAGTTTCTCAAAACAGGGAGTTTCTCCAACATTGACTTTCTCCAACATGGGGTTTCTCCAACATGGAGTTCCTCCAACAGAGAATTTCTCCGATAGGAAATTTCTCCAACAGGGAGTTTCTTCAACAGGAAGTTACCTCCCACATTAAGTTTCTCCAAACAGGGAGTTTCTCCAATGGGGAGTTTCTCCAACATGGTGTTTTTCGAACATATGATTTCTCCAAAATAGAGTTTCTCCAACGTGGAGTTTCTCCAACAGAGTGTTTCTGCAACTGGGAGGTTCTTCAACATCGAGTTTCTCCGATATGGAGATTCTCCAACAGGCAGTTTCCCCAACAAGCAGTTTCTCCAACATATTTTCTTGAACAGGCAGCTTCTTCAACAGGAACTTTCTTCAGCAGGGAGTTTCTTCAACAGGGAGTTTTTCCAACATGCAGTTTTTCAAAACAGATTTTGTACAACATAGAGATCCTCCAACATTGTTTTTTTCTAAGAGGAAGTTTCTCTAACAGGATGGTTCTCCAACATGGAGTTTTACCAACATAGAGTTTCTGCATCAGGAAGCTTCTTCAACAGGAATTTCTCTACATGGAGTTCCTGTAACAGGGAGTGTCTATAATAGGAAGTTTCTCCAACAGGAATTTCTCCAAGATGGAGTTCAGGGAGTTTCACTAATATGGATTTTCTGCAGCTTGGACATTCTCCAACATGGAGATTCTCCAAAAGTGAGTTTCTCCAAAATGAAGATTACTGATTTCCTCCAATTTCATGTCTCAGCAACATAGAGTTTTTCAACATAGAGGTTAAAAAACAGGGACGTTCTAGAACAGGGAGTTCCTCCAAGATGGATATTCTCCAACACAGAGATTCTCCAAAAAGACGTTTCTATAACAGCAGGTTTCTCTGAAGTGGAGTTTCTCCAACATGGATTTTGTCCAACATGAAGTTTCTCCAACATAGAGTTTTTCAAAGATCAAGTTTCTTCAGCCGAATTTCTCCAACAGGGTGTTTCTCTAATGTGGAGTTTCTCCAACCTAGTTTTTCTAACATGAGCTTCTACAACATGGATTTTCTCCAACAGGGAGTTTGTCCAACATAGATTTTCTCCAATATGGGATATCTCCAACATGAAGTTTCTCCAACAGAGATTTTCTCCAACAGGAAGTTTCTCGAACAGGGAGTTTCTCAGAGAGTTTCTCTAACAGGAAGTTTCTCTAACATTTACTCCAAAATGTTGTTTCTCTAACAGGGAGTTTCTCCAACGTGGAGTTTCTCGAACATAGTGTGTCTCCAAACTGAAGTTTCTCCAACAGGGAGTTTCTCTAACACGGAGCTTCTGCAACGCGAAGTTTCTTCAGCATGGAGTTTGTAAAACATGAAGTTTCTTCAACATGAAGTTTCTTAAACAAGCGGTTCTCCCACAGGGCGTTTCTCCTACAGGAAATTTCTCCAACGTAGAGTTTCTGGAACATGAAGTTCCTTCAATAGGGAGTTTCTCCAAAAGGGAGCTTTTCCAACAGAGTTTCTACAGCAGCGAGTTTCTCCAACATGAAGTTTCTTCAAGATGGAGTTTGTACAGCATAAAGTTGCTTCAGCAGGAAGCTTCCACAACATGGAATTTCTCCAACATAGAGTTTCTCTAACAGAGAGTTTCTCGAACAGAGAGTTTCTGAAAAAGAATTTTCTCCAACAGGAGGTTTCTCCAAAATGGAATTTCTCCAACAGAGTTTCTCTAACAGAGAGTTTCTCCAACAGAGATTTTCTCCAACAGAGAGTTTCTGCAAAAAGAATTTTCTCCAACAGGAGGTTTCTCCAAAATGGAGTTTCTCCAGGAGGAATATTCTACACTAGGGAGTTTCTCCAACATGAGTTTTCTCCAACAGAGAGTTTCTCGAACATAGAGTTTCTGCAACAAAATTTCTTCAAAATGGAGTTTCTCAAACATGAATTTTCCACAAGGGAGTTTCTCAGCCATTCAGTTTCTCGGACATAGAAGTTCTCTAACATAAAGTTTCTCCAACGTGGAGTTCCGCCAACAGGAAGTTTCTCCAGCATAGATTTTCTCCAAAAAGGGAGTTTGTCCAACAGAGTTTCTCCAAAGGAATATTCTACAACATAATCTTCTCCAACAGAGAGTTTCTTCAACCTGGAGTATCTCTAACAGCAAGATTCTCCAACCTGGAGATTCTCCAACAGGAAGTTTCTCGACCATGGGGTTTCCCCACCAGTGAGTTTTTCCAAGATGGAGCTTAGGAATTTTCTTCAATATGGAGTTTCTCCAACATAGGTTTTCCCCAATAGGGAATTTCTCGTACAGGGAGTTCCTCCAAGAGAGAGTTTCTTCAACATAGAACTTCTCCAAAAGGAAGGCTCTCCAAGATTGAGTTTCTTCAACAGGATATTTCTCCAACAGGAAGTTTCTCCAGCAGCGAGTTTGTCCAACATTGAGTTTCTCTAACATGGAGTTTCTCCAGCATGGGTTTCTGTAATACGAAGTTTCTCCACCAGGGCGTTTCTCTAAGAGGAAGTTTCTTTAAGAGGGAGTTTATCCAACATGGAATTTCTCAAAAAGGAAGTTTCTCCAATAGGGTTTCTCCACCACGGAGTTCCTCAAACAGGGAGTTTCTCCAGCATGGGGTTTCTCCAACAGAGAGTTCCTCCAAGAGGCAGTTTCTCCAACATGGAGGTAAATCGTTCAGCAAGACCGCACCATTACAGTCCGTATGCTATCAGATGCTCTCGACATTAGGGATATCAGCGACATCAGTGACATCAGCGATGCGGCAGCAGTGGCGGTGGCGCAGTTCCATGTTCTCTGCCTAAACCTGTCATCGAATTCTTGCAGAAACTTTCGCACGGTGCCGTCTACAACCTGGTTCACCTTATCAGTACACTGCTGATATCAACTCTGGCCGTCACGTGGGGACCCAAGCGCCGGGACCTTCCTATAAAAGCGGCGACAAGCGACCCCCGTCTTCATTCAGCGATGCGGCAGCAGTGGCGGTGGCGCAGTTCCATGTTCTCTGCCTAAACCTGTCATCGAATTCTGGCAGGTTGGTAATAGACAATTTATTAAGCACTTTTCTTTTTTTCGCGACCGCCCCTGCTGCTGCTCTTGCTGTTTGGCAGTTTTCTGTTATTGCCTATTGGATGTTGGTTTCTGCTCTTGTTTACCATGAAGGACGCATGCTCCTCTTGCAACGCAAATTTTGCCGATGGTGACACGTTCATGACGTGCATCGACTGCACTTGTAAATTCCACATCAGAAAATGCAGCGGCGTGACTGAACGATCGTTTAGGATGATGAAAGAAACCACTAGGATAGCACTGAAATGACCAGCTTGCAAGCAAGCAAATGTCTTGGAAAGCTTCCAAGCAGAACTAGCGGAAATAAACGGAAAATTGTCTGGCATGCTCGTACTGGAGATAAAATTAGACAAGCTAATGAGCATGCAGGAAACTGTGTTGAGCATCGAGAAGTCAATACAGCTTCTGTCTGACACTTATGATGACATAAAAGTGAACCTACAACGACAGGACAAAGAAATAGGCGACTTGCGGCGTCGAGTGGAGGCTGTTGAGAGTGGAAGCGGTGAAAGTGCTGTCCAAACACTAAAACAAGAATTAAATGAACTCGAACAGTACAGCCGCCACCAGAACATTGAAATCCATGGGCTTGAGTTGAGAGAAAATGAAGACCTCATGGCTGAAATTAACAAAATTGCCCGAAAATTGGAGCTCCCTGATTTATCCGATAGCAACGTCGAACATGTGCATCGTTTGCCCCCCAGAAAGGACAGAAGGCCTGTGGTGATTGTAAGGTTTTCCAACCGTGCCCTCAGGCGCAAATGGTTTGAAGCACGCAAGTGCGCCCAAGAAAACTTGACCAACATCAACTTCTATGAAAACTTGACTGCAATGAACAGGCGATTGCTATGACTGGCGAAGATAAGGGCAAAGGAAAATGACTACAAATTCGTGTGGACTTCTGAGGGTAAAGTGTTTGTAAGAAAACAAGCAAAATCAAGTGCTATCAGGATTGCAACCGAAAATGACCTGAGCAAAATTGTTTAGATCAGTGACGACAGGTATTTTGATTTCAAAAAATCAAGATGGCGTACCACACGACAAGATGGCGTACCACACGACCATACACAGAGTCTGAGGAACTAACAAGATGACGTCGGTACATACCTCTCACAACTACAGTGTTCCTTTGATTTCTTGGCTTTTTCAGAAACATGGTTCTCAAGTGTCACTGATGTTACGAATTTTTCCGGGTACAGTCACGTTTCAGTTTATCGTGAGCAAAAACGTGGTGGAGGGGTGTCCCTATTTATCCGCGACTGTTTTCACTATGATACCATAGACGACTTTACTTGCATGTGTGACGACTTCGAAACTGTTGCCATCATGTGCAAAAACATTACCATCGTATGCATTTACCGACCGCCCCAGGGCACGCTGTCAATTTTTTTAAACTACATTGAATCACTCATGGCTTTTGTCAATTCCCGGTAGAGGCATGTAGTGATCATAGGGGACTTTAATATCGATCTTAACTCTAATAACTCTGCTAAAGTTCAACTTCTTGAAATTATGCTTCAGAATGGTTGTGAGAACGTCATTGAACAGCCTACGAGAGTCACATCGAATACAAGTACGCTGATCGACTTATGTTTCACAGATTTTTCTAAGTCTGCTAGTTGCTCCGGTGCACTTTGTTCAGGATTGAGCGATCATCTACCATTTTTTGTAGCATTACCGATCGCCACGCGTACACAGTGCACAAATAAAACTATCCGTATCATCAATGACGGCGGTAAAAAGACCTTTCATTCACTTGTTGAAAACTTGAACTGGGCGAACGTATATAAAGAACCCGATCCATCTGTATCCTACGATATTTTTTTGTCCGAATTACAAATTTGTTACGATGCTGCTTTCCCACTCACAACAATTGTTCGGCACAAGAAAGCAAGAAAAAAATGGATTACGAATGACCTTTTCAAGCGCATGAAACACAAGGGTAAGCTGTTCGAACAGTTTCTGCGGACGCGTGATATTGCAAAGCTGCAAGAATTCAAGCGGTTCAGAAACAAACTTAGCTCTGACTTAAAAAAAAAGCCAAGTGTAGATTCTATCAACAAAAGTTCGAAAAGTGCGCAGATAACCCCCGAAAAACATGGAAACAATTCAATGAACTAAACGCTACGCACGTTTCTGGTGTACCATTTGAATTAGTTATAAATAGAGCCACTTTTTCGGAGCAAAACTTAGTTAACCTTATCAATGATCGTCTAGCTAACGCAGGTGCTGGAAACTTTTCATCTCTTTCATTGCCTCACAGCAGTCTGGAGAGATATATAGGGCAGATGCTGCTTGAAAGTGCATTTTTAACGCCCACTTCTGAGGTTGAGATAAACCTTATCATAAACTCGTTCGATAACCGATCGGCAGCTGGCCACGCCGACATTAAAGCCGCACCTATAAAAGAAATTGCTCACTTAATCTCAAAACCGCTCGCTTACATCTGCAACCGCATACTTGCTTCGGGAATCTTTCCTGCGAAAATGAAGATAGCTAGTGTCGTCGTCATTCACAAGGGAGGAACATACAGTGACCTGAACAACTATAGGCCGATTTCAGTTTTGCCTCTTTTTCGAAAGTGATTGAACGTGTCATACACAAACGCCTCGACAACTTTTTTGTTGCAAAACACATCATATCAACAAAGCAGTACGGGTTCCAGAAAGGAAGATCAACTGAAATGGCCCTCGTACAAATAAAAAATAAAATAATTAGAAATATTGAGGATAAGCTCTACACCGTTGGAATATTTCTAGATTTTCGCAAGGCCTTCGTTTCCATCAAACATCATATTTTGCTAAGAAAACTGGAAATATCTGGAATTAGGGGCATAGCACTTTAACTCATGCGCAGTTACCTTGAGTCGCGTTTTCAGTTCGTATGCCTACATGGCTATAAATCTAACCCAAAGACTGTAAAGTATGGTGTACCGCAAGGATCTATATTAGGCCCTTTGCTCTTCATGATTTATATAAACGATATAGTTAACATTCCTTAAACTGATGATATAGTATTATATGCAGACGATACGAATGTATTCTTCTCTGGAACAAATCTTAAAGAACTTGAAAACACTGCTAACACGTGGCTATTGATTCTTAGTGTATGGCTAAACCTAAATAGTCTTGAACTCAACGAGAAAAAACTAAATTTATGCTTTTTTGCGCAAAAAACAAGCCAATTGATTACGATTTTAAGCTTCGTTACGGCTCTTGCTACCTTGAGCGTGTCAGCTGACATTCCTTTCTAGGAGTTAAATTCCATCACAGCCTAGGCTGGAGCGACCACATAGACCACACCCGTGTCAAGATAGCGAGAGCTATTGGTATGCTTTCCCGGCTTCGAGATCTTATAACTAGCTCGCTGAAAAGACAGTTGTATTTCTCTCTTATCCATTCTCGCATCAGTTATTGTCTTCTTATCTGGGGTACTTGTAACAAAACTGACTTAGAAAAAATATCAGCCCTGCAGTCGCGTGCAGCTCGGTTTCTTTTACCTGCAGGAAACAACACAAATAGTTGCTCGGCAAATACACAGTCTCGAATGATCCCTGTGAAAACCATGTATGAACTCAAAATATGTGTGTTTATTTATAACGAAATAAAAACAAATTACATTAATTTTTTTTAACACGTACCTAAATAGATCTACTGGTTACAGCTTGCGTCAGACTTCTGTTGTGGTAAAAAGGCCTCGTACTAACTACAGAACACAATCAATTGAGCACCAAATCATGTTGATGTGTAATTCTGATCAGTTTGTAATAGATGCAGCTAAAAATAGTTCCACGCCCAGGGGTTTTAAACGCATCTGTTCGTCTTTCTTTTTGTTTAACGTTGTGTCCTAGACGTCCAAATGCTTACTTCTGGTTCTGTTTGATGTAATATTATGTCGGTTCAAACAACCCTAATGTATTGCATTTCTGTACCATTTTTGTATATGATTTAGTGTGTATTATTATTTTATTATCTGTATATATTTACAAGAACTGTTTATGATGCGTCTCTTGTGTAAGTGATGGCAAGGACAGCCTTTTTTTGTTGTGTAATGCAATACCGCTCCTGCTGCTGTACACAAGCGAGGACAAGAACCAGTCAGGAGGTTTAGCACCTCCTTTTGTCTTGCCTCGTTGGCAATACCAGTATGTTGCCCAAAGGAGAAATAAACAAAAAAAAAACATGCCACCAAATTTTACTGGGAACTGGGGGAAAAGAAACATATCAGACTTGCGCTGCAATCCCTCACACAGGACCAGAAGGACACTGAAGGAGCGCTGATTTGTTCTGCGAGGCAGATAAAGATGCAGCATTCGTCGACAGCACCATTGCTGAAGACGAAACGTGGTGTTTTCAATGCAATTCTCAAAGAGGCAGAGCACCTGATGGCGTCCCACAAATATCTCCGGCGTCGAGAAAGTTCTGGCAATAAAAGACCAAAACAAAGATGACGCTGAAAATTTTTCGATGCCAGGGGTTGTCAAACTACGAGTTCGTCCTACAAGGGCAGAGGGTAATTCAGGAGTTTTATATCCGGATGATCCGACACATCCGTGATGCATTGTGACGCCGTCGCCCTGACTTATGGGCATCTGGACAATGGATTCTTCTCCACGATAACGCAAGGCCGCACACTGTTCTCAGCGTGACAATATTTGTCGCCAAGCACAGCATTACTGCAGTTCTCTATCCGCCATACTCGCCTGACCCCTCTCTATACAATTTTTTTCCTGTTTCCTTGTGAAAAGAGTGCCCTTAAAGGTCGCTGTATTGGGAGCTTGGATGACATTCAAGGCGCCACGACAAAGGAACTGACAGCCTTACGAGAAGAAGTGTTTTCAAGATGTTTCCAAGACATCCAGAAGCGTTGAAAGCTGTGTGTGTACTGCTAGGAAGACTATTTCGAAGGGGTGCTAAACAAATGATTTCAATGTTACATGCATTTTTTTAATAGACTCAGTCTCGAAACTTTACTAACAATTATATGTGAGACAGTTCCTGCGTCATATCATTTGATAAGAAATGAATATTTATTTAATTTTTCACCTGGAAGCAAAGCGTAAAATTCGTTTTAGATGATAGTTTTATAACCTGTGTAAAGAAACAAAACACAACGTAACGAACATGAGATAAGGCGCAAGACACCACCTGAAGGAGACACAAAACAAAGTCCTTTCTTAGCACCTTTCTATTGGCAAAAATTATCCGGATGACTTCAATCCCGAGTGCAGGCTACGTGGCGAAACATCCACGTGTGTTCCCTATGGCAATGTAAAGAAGAACGTCCTCCGGAGGATTTACTTCAAAAGGCTTTTATTTTGAGCAATGGGAGGTTGTTCTGTTCAGCTCAGTCCTGAGCATTCAAGCCTTGTCCACCGAGTGGGCCGCTAAGGTCGCAGCTAGCCATGGGCTGCTTCTGCATCTCTTGTCAGCATCTACCGTCTGCATTTTCATTTTGATGACAAAAACGTTTTCCAATCCAAACTGCTGCCTTATCTCGAAGGTAGCCTGTCACACTTAAATTGAACACAACGAAGAGCAGCAGACATTCTGCTCGACGACAGCTGACCATGGTTGTTTCAATCACCGCCGCCATGTCCTTCAGTTTTTTTTTGCGAAATTACTCTTACCAACTTTAGAGCCGAGAAAAAATCTTGCTTGGGCATCTTTCTGGCGCATTATTTGTTGTCATAGCAAGTGTCATGCCAAGCGGCAAGAATTTGGCCGGGGCGCACTCCCGGAATTTTGCCACGGCCGATTCGGAACAAAATCGATGTCCAACCGGAATTAGGCGTGGCCAACACGATCGCGAGCTCCAAATTTGGCCCGGGTCATTTCCGACAATTTGGCCCGGGCGAACCCCAAAAAGTTGCTCACAGGTTTGAGGTTTGCCACATCTCGCTGCTATGTAGTTCTGTTGTGTTGTGTTTTATATCGCATAGGCAACTAAGACCACCGTGCGCCAAGCTCGAGGATGGAGAAATTTCCTTCGGTAGTTTTCAGTGCATAAAAGTTAAATCTACTGCGTGATTACAAAGGGAAATAGGTTTAGAAATTGCCACTATTTAAAATTTCAAAGGGCGTAGGGTAACCTCAGCAGCCATCCTTGCCCTGGCGAGGAGTTCTAGGCCCCCAGCTGATCATGTTAAGGCCTCAGCCTTCTTTTCAGGGGTGAGAAAGTGGCTGAAATGCATTAAAATTGAACAGACCAGTCTAAAAACGCAATACCATATCAATATTTTCATTATCTACTAAAAGCGCCATAGAAATAATATAAATGTATTCGTTATAAAATTGAGTAAAATACTTCTTCCTTACTTTTTACAGTATCGCACATTAGAATAAAATGTGCTTAACCGTAACATCCTCTCCGCATCTTCACAAACAGGTTTATCTTGTTTTGCCAGTTGAAAATTGCGTGTGAGGTGCGTGTGTCCTATACGAAGATGGCGAAAAATCACTTCTTTAAAACGTTCCTGCTGGGTGCTGGACTTCCATTCACCTATATGTGGGTTTACATTGTGTAATTTCTCATTTTCTTCGTTGTTCCACATCGACTGCCATTTCTGTTGTATTTTATGTTGAATTTCGGTAATGCAACCTTCTATCTGTATATTTACATCATTTGCTGATGACGAGCTTGAGCAGAGCAGGTCCGCTATTTCGCTGCCTTTAATTGCGGTATGGCTTGATGCCGAGCAGAGTTTTAGGTTTCTTCCTTTAGCTGTGGCTAATACTATGTTGTGTATGACATCACCAAGTATCGGAATGTCTGCATTTCTAGAGTGAAGGGCTGTAAACACACTTAGCGAATGTGTGTATGTAATACTGTTTTGCGAGGTCGTCGTTCACTATTTTTGTATGGCTAGAGAAATCGCGTAACATTCGGCAGTGAAAATGGAGGCACATTGTGGAAGCCTTACTGTTTCATTCCAATTCTCTTGTACCACTGCGCTTTCTACGTAAGCATCTGTTTTTGAACCATCGTAATAAAATTTGTATAAGTACTGTACTTTTCCTCCAGTGTGTGACGTGCAGAAGAGATCCTCGGAGCTTTTGTGAACACGGTGCGTCAACAGTGGTGCACCGGACAGCGGTGTGCTGCGCTTGCCAGCCCAGCGTTGCGCGTGTGCGCGCGCGAAGGGTGTGTGCAAGGCGACGGCGACAAAGAGCGTGGCGAGCACGAGAAGCGGAGAGCTGACGTGTCAGAAAACCGAGGTACAAAGGAAGGCAGCGCAGCGGATATCGGGTCATTCAAGCTTGGAGGTTGCAGCCTTCGGACATTGAGTCATACTGCCGTGACCGCCCTTGGATCACCGACGCAAATCTACTGCGTTCTTCGCAAGCATAGAAGTGACAGCCGATGGACGGAGGTTCCGCGCTGCGGAAAGGCACTCTTAGATAGCCTGATTTAAGCCTCCGACCTTTCGTGGGACCGTCGACGTGACCTGGCTACATATTTCCTGCTGCGAAAAAGTGCTTCGGGCTCTTGACGGGAGACCACCGGATTCTCTCTGTGTTCCTCTCCGCTCCTAATACCACCTGGCTCCCTTCCGTCTGCTTCTTTCTGCGCGGAGTCATCGACGCGTCGCACTACAACCGCAGGCCTCTGCCCTATCTGAAAGGCATCCCGCTGCACCTGGGGCGCTCAGTACCTGGTGAACTCTTTCCTTTATTCTGTAGTGCTGTACGCGTGTCGAGTGTGTGTTTTTTGTTTCCGTATCTTATTGGCCCTTTTCCTTTAAATTATAAATACGGCTTCCTTTTTTTGTTTGATTTCTCTATTCTCTTCTTTGAACCTGCACGCGATAGCATTCCCCTTCGGACAGTAGGGGACGCGCAAGAAATTCGCTACACAGTACAAGATACTCTTGTGTGATATGTTGTTGTGGAGTTTCTTCCCGAAATGTGCAAGTGAAAAATCGCAGACATCAGGGAAATAGTACCATGGAGCTAGTGCGTCTCGTCTTTGCGCGTAACCAGGTAATGTGTTTAGGACTCCAAGGTTCTGGCACATCTCTTCAAACCATAAGAGCAGTGGCCTGGTAGCTTGCGGTTTGTTGTTAAAGAGCGTTGGAAATGGGCGCTTCGTAGCTATAGGGCAACCGAGATGTTTTTGCAGGGAACAGATTTTTAGAATTTACGAGCATGTAAGCATGGTTCTCCTGTCTGTAAGTAATGGTTCCTTAGTTTCTACACTTAGGCTGTTTATGAGTGATGTCCTGTATGCACCAATGGGAAGACGTATACCTAAATTATGCACTATATCCAGCCGTTTAAGATACGATGGTCTCGCTAACCATATATACAACCGTAATCTAAGGTTGACCACAGCACAGCGCGACAAACTTCTAAAAGACATGTCCTGTCAGCACCCCAACGTTTACGTGACAGTACGTACTTTGAGTATATTTACGGATCCTGAAGCTTTCATTTTCAGTTTCTCCAAAATGATGTTTCTCAAACAATCAGTTCCCCAACAGGGAGTTTCTCCAACAGGAAAATTCTCCAATAAAGAGTTTCTGGAACATAGTTCCTTCAAAAGGCAGAGTCTCTAACAGAGAATTTCTACAGCAGAGAGTTTCTCCAACATCAAGTTTCTTCAAGATGAACTTTGTAAAGCATGGAGTTGCTTCAACAGGGAGTTTTCCCAACATGGAGTTATTCTGACAGAACGTTTCTCAAACAGGGAGAATTTTTAAAATACAAGGTTTCTAAAACATGTAGTTTTTCAAAATTAAGTTTCTCCAACAGGGATTTTCTACACAAGGCAGTATCTCCAACATGAGTTTTCTCCAACAGTGAGTTTCTCGAACATGGAGTTTCTGCAACAGGTTTTCTTCAAATTGGAGTTTCTCTAACATGGAGTTTCTATAACAGGAAGTTTTTCCAACAGGGAGTATCTCCAACAGGTTTCTCTAACCAGGAGCTTCGCCAACAGTTTCTCCAGCAGGGACTTTCTTCAACATTTACTTTCGCGACCATGGAGTTTCTCGGAGAGAGTTTCTCTAATACGGATTTTCTCCAACAGGGACTTTCGTCAACATAGAGTTTCTCAAACATGGAGTTTCTCCAAACGAAGTTTCTGCAACATGAATTTTCTCCAAAAGGCAGTTTCTCCAACAGAGTTTCTCTAACAGGGAGTTTCTCAAACATTGAGTTTCTCCAACTTGGTGTTTCTCCAACATGGAGTTCCTCCAAAAGGAAATTTCTCCAACAGGAAGGTTCTCCAACAGGAAGTTACCTCCAACAATAAGTTTCTCCAAACAGGGAGATTCTGTAACAGGATGTTTCTCCAACATAGAGTTTTACCAACATGGAGATTCCGCAACAGGGAGCTTATCCAAAAGCGATTTTTCTAACAGGGAGTTTCTCTAATATAAGGTTTCTCCAACATAAAGTTTATCCAAAAGGAAGTTTCTCCTACAGGCAGTATCTCCAACAAGGTGTTTCTCCAACATTGAGTTTCTTCAAGATGGAGTTCACGGAGTTTCTCTAATATGGAGTTTCTCCAGCTTGGACTTTCTCCAACAGTGAGTTGCTCCAACATGGAGTTTAGTGATTTCCACCAATATCGAGTTTCTCCAACATGGAGTTTTTCTGACATGGAGTTTCAAAAACAGGGAGTTTCTGAAAGAGGAAGTTCCTCCAAGAGAGAGTTTCTCCACCAGAAAGTTTCTCCAATAGCAGATTTTTATGAATTGGAGTCGCTCCAAGATGCGGTTTCTCTATCATAAAGTTATTTCAAGAGCAAGTTTCTCCAACATAGAATTTTTCCAATAGGGTGTTTCTCCAACATGGAGTTTCTCGAACATGAAGTTTCTCGAACATGAAGTTTCTTGAACATAAAGTTTCTCCAACGTAGAGTTTCTCTAACCTACAGTTTCTCCAACACGGAGTTTCTACAACATGGATTTTCTCCAACAGAGAGTTTCTACAACAGAGAATTTGACCAACATGTATTTTCTCCAACATCGGATATCTCTCACTTGAAGTTTCTCCAATAGGAAGTTTCTTGAACAGAGAGTTTCTCAAGCAGAGTTGCTCTAACAGGTAGCTTCTCTAACATATTCTGCAAAAGGTTGTTTCTCCAACAGGGAGTTTCTCCAACATGGAGTTTCTCGAACGTAGTGTTTTTCTAAAATGAAGTTTCTCCAACGTGGAGTTTCTCTTACACGGAGTTTCTCCAACAAAGATTTTGTCCAACATCGAGTTTCTTTAACATGAACTTTCTCCAACAAGCAGTTCCCCAACAGGGAGTTTCTTCTACAGCAGGGAGTTTCTTTAACATGAGCTTTCTTCAAGATGGAGTGTGTACAGCATGGAGTTGCTTCTCGAACATGAAGTCTCTGCAACAAATTTCTTCAAAATGGAGTTTCTGCAACATGTAGTTTCTATAACATGACTTTTCTCCAACAGGGAGTATCTCCAACAGGTTTCTCTAACATGGAGCTTCGCCAACATTTACTTTCTCCGTCATAGAATTTCTCCAACATAGTTTCTCCAATAGGGAATGTCTCCAACATGGAGGTTCTGCAACTTGAAATTTCTCTAAGATTGACTTTATTCAACACGGAGTGTCTCTAAGATAGAGTTTGTCCTCAGGAAGCTTCTGCAACATTGAGCTTCTCAAACATGGAGTTTATCCAACAGGTAATTTTGTTCAGCATAAAGTTTCTCACACATGGACTCTCTCTACAGGCAGTTTTCCAACAGGGAGTTTCTCCAACACGAATTTTTTTCCCACATGAAGTTTCCCCAACATGGACTTTCTCCAGCGTGGAGTTTCTTCAACATGTTGTTTTCCCAAAGTGGAGTTTCTACAACATGAACTTTCTCAATCAGGAAGTTTGTCCAGCAGTTTCTCCAACAGGTAATTTCTCCAGCATGGAGTTTCTAAAAAGAAGTTTCTCCAAATTGTCGTTTCTCCAACATGAAGTTTCTTCATCAGGGAGTATATGCGACAGGTTTCTCTAACAGGGACTTTCTCCGACATGGAGTTTCTGCACCATAAACTTTCTCCAACATCGAGTTTATCCAACAGAAATTTTTTTAAACAAAGAGTTTCTCAAACATGGTTTCACCACAAGCTGTTTGTGCAACATGGAGTTTCTCCAACATGGATATTCTCCAACAGGCAGTTTCTGCAACATAGGGTTTCTCCAACATGATGTTTCTTCAACACGGAGTTTCTCCAACATGAATTTTCTCCAAAAGGAAGTTTCTCCAAAGGAGTTTCTCCAGTTTCTCTATCATGGAGTTCATCCAGCATGTAGTTTCTCCAACAGGGAGTTTTGCAACAGGGAGTATCTCCAACAGGTTTCTCTTACATGGAGCTTTGCCAACAGGGAGTTTCTCCAACAGACTTTCTCCAACATGGACTTCCTCCAGCATGAACTTTCTCCAACAGAACATTTTTACAACAGAGTTTTTCCAACAGGGAGTTTCTCTTACATGCAGTTTATCCAGCAGGGAGTTTCTTTAAACTAGAGATTCTGCAACAAGGAGTGTCTGCAACATTTTCTCCAAAATTGAGTTTCTATAACATGAAGTTTCTCCAACAAGGAGTATCTCCAACAGGTTTCTCTAACATGAAGGTTCGCCAAAAGGAAATTTCTCCAACATGGAGTTTCTCTAACATTCACTTCCTCTAGCACGGAGTTTCTCCAAAGTCAAGTTTCTCCAATAGGGAGGTTCTCCAACATGGAGTTTATGCAACATGGTGTTTCTGCAACATAGAGTTTCTCCAAGTTTGAGTTTAACCAAAAGGTAAGTTCTCCAGCATAGAGTTTTTCAAACATAATGTTTCTGAACAATGAGTTTCTCCAACGGTGTTTCTCAAACATAGAATTCCGCAACATAGAGTTTCTGCAACAGAGTTTCCCAAAATTAGTTTCTCCAACACGCAGTTTCTTCAACAGGGAGTATCTGCAACATGGAGTTTCTCCAACATGAAAGTTCTCCAAGAGGGAGTTTCTGCAACATGGAGTTTCTCCAATATGGAGCATCTCCAACACGGAATAACTGCAACATAGAGGTTCTGCAACATCGAGTTTCACCAACAGAGAGTTTCTCCAAAGCGAAGTTTCTCCAACATAATTTTTCTCCAAAAGGAAATTTCTCCAACACGGAATTTCTCCTGCAAGAAATTTCTTCAACAGGTTGTTTCTCCAACGTGAAGTTTCTTCAAAATTGAGTTTCTCAACATGGAGTTTCTCCACAGAAATTCTCTAACAGGAAATTTCTCCAACATGAATTTTCTCCAACAGGAAGTTTTTCGGAGAGTTTCTCCAACAGGGAGTTTCTCCAACATGGAGTTTCTTCAACATTGCGTTTCTCCAACAACGAACTTCTCCAATATGGAGCTTCTGCGACATGGAGTTGCTCCAACATAGAGTTTATCCAACAACGAGTTTCTCAAACATGAAGTTTCTTCAACAGGGCGTATCTCCAAAAGGTTTCTCTAACATGAAGCTTCGCGAACAGCAGTTTCTCCAACATAGAGTTTCTCCAACGTGGAATTTCTCCAGCATGGAGATTCTGCAACAGGGAGTTTCTCCATCATGAAGTTTCGCCAACAGGGGGTTTTTCCAACATGGAGTTTCTGCAACATAGAGTTTCTCTAAGATTGAGTTTATCCAACACCGAGTTTCTTTAAGAGAGTTTGTCTACAGAGTGTCTCTGCAACATGAAGTTTTTCCACCATAGACTTTATCCAACACGTTAGTTCTCCAGCAAGGAGTTTCTCAGACATAGAGTTTCTCCACAGACAGATTTTCCAACAGGCAGTTTCTCCAACAAATTTTCTCCCACAGTAAGTTTCTTCAACAGAGTTTCTTCAACAGGGAGTTTCTCCAACATGGACTTTCTTCAGCATGGAGTTTCTCCAGCAGGTTGTTTCTCCAACATAGTTTCTGCAACATGGAGTTTCTCTAACAGAGAGTTTCTCCAACACTGAGTTTCTCCAACATGAATTTTCTCCAAAAGGAAGTTTCTCCAACAGAGTTTTTCAAGAGGGTGTTTCTCCAACTTGGAGTTTATCCAGCATCGAGTTTCTCCAACTGGGAGTATCTCCAAACTGTTTCTCTAATATGGAGCTTCGCCAACAGGGAGTTTCTGCAACATGGAGTTTCTCTAACATTTACTTTCTCCAGCATGGAGTTTCTCCAACATAGAGTTTCTCCAATAGAGAGGTTCTTCATCGCTGAGTTTTTCCAACATTTATTTTCTGCAACATGGAGTTTCTGCAAGATTGAGTTGATCCAACACTTAGTTTATGTAAGATAAAATTTCTCCGCAGGGAGTTTCTGCAGCATAGACTTTCTCCAGCATAGAGTTTATCCAACAGGTTATTTCTACAGCACAGTTTCTCAAACATCGCGTTTTTCCACAGGGAGTTTCTCTAACAGGGAGTTTCTCCAACATAAATTTTTGTCCAACAGGAAGTTTCTCCAACAGAGTTTCTCCAAAACGAAGTTTCTCCAACATGGTCTCTGCAGCAGGTTTCTCTAAAATGGAGCTTCGCCAACAGGGAGTTTCTTCAATATAGAGTTTCTCCAACATAGAATTTCTCCAGCATGGAGTTTCTCGAACACGGAGTTTATAAAACAAGATGTTTCTCCAACAGGCAGTTTCTGAAACATAGATTTTTTGCAACATGAAGTTTCTCCAATATAGAGTTTCTTCAACATGGCGTTTCTGCAACAGAGTTTATGTAACACAGTTTATGCAACGTAGAGTTTATCCAACAAAGAGTTTCTCAAACATGAAGTTTCTGCAACAGTTTCTGCTAGAGTTTCTTCAATATGGAGTTTCTACAACATGAAGTTTCTACAACAGGGATTACCTCCAACAGGTTTCTCTAACATGAAGCTTCGTCAAAAGGGAGTTTCTTCAACATAGAGTTACTCCAACCTTGACTTTCTCCTGCATGGAGTTTCTTCAACATGGAGTTTCTTGAACTTGACATGGAGTTTCTGAAACACGGAGTCTCTCCACAAGTTTTTCTGCAACATAGTTTCTCTAACATATATTTTCTCCAACGGACAGTTTATCCAACATAGAGTTTCAGCAATATTGAGTTTCTCCAACAGGGAGCTTCTCCAACATGGGGTTTCTGGAACATGAAGTTTCTGGAACAGTTTATCCAAAGAGTTTCTGAAACATAAAATTTCTCCAACAGGGAATAACTCCAACGGGTCTCTCTAAGATGGAGCTTCGCCAACAGGAGTTTCTCCAACATGAAGTTTCTCCAACGTGGACTTTCTCCAGCATAGAATTTCTCCAACAGGGAGTTTATTCAACATGAAATTTCGCCAACAGTGATTTTCTCCAACATGGAGCTTCAGCAACATAGAGTTTCTCCAAGATGGAGTTAATCCAACACGGAGTTTCTTTAGGACAGATTTTCTCCACAGAAAGTTTCTGCAACATGGAGTTTTTCTAACATAGAGTTTATCCAAAAGGTAGTCTCTCCAGCAAGAAGTATCTCAAACATAGAGTTTCTCCACAGAGAGCTTTCCAACAGTGAGTTTCTCCAACATACATTCTCTCCAACAGAGTTTCTCCGACAGGGAAATTCTCCAACATGAAGTTTCTCCAACATGGATTTTCTGTAGCATGAAGTTCCTCCAACCTGGAGTTTCTCCAAAATAGTTTCTCGAACATGGAGTTTCTCCACAAAGAGTTTCTCCAACAGGAAGACTCTCCAACTCAAATTTTCTCCAACAGGAAGTCTCTCCAACAGTTTCTCTAACAGGGAGATTCTCCAACATGGAGTTTCTCCAACATGAAGTTTCGCCTTCATGGAGTTTCTCCAGGAGGAAGTTTCACCAACATGGAGTTTCTCCCGCAGGGCTTTTCTCGAAGAGGGAGTTTCTTCAACAGAGATTTTCTCTGACACGGAGTTTCTCAACGTGGTTTTCTCCAACATAGATTTTCTCTAACTTAGTTTCTCCAACAGTGATTTTCTCATACATGGAGTTTATCCAAAAGAGAGCTATTCCAACAAAATTTCCACAAGATGGAGTTTCTCCACAAAGGAGTTTCTCCAGCATGGAGTTTCTTCAATAGGAGGTTTTTCCAACATTGAGTTTCTCCATCATGAATTTTCTCCAACAGGAAGTTTCTCCGACAGTTTCTCCAAATGTAGTTTCTCCAACATAGAGTTATTCCAGCATAGTTTCTCCAAAATACAGTTACTACAATAGGTAGTTTCTCCAACAGGGAGTTTCTCTAACATGGAGTTCCTCCAACATGGAGTTTCTCCAACATGGAGTTTCTCCAAAGGGAGTTTCTTCAACAGGAAGTTTCTCCAACAAGAATTTTCTCCAAAAGGAAGTTTCTCCAACAGAGAGTTTCTTCAACACGAAGTTACCTCCCATATTAGGTTTCTCCAAACAGGTAGTTTCTCTAATGGGGAGTTTCTACAACATGAAGTTTTTCGAACATATGATTTCTCCAACATAGATTTTCTCCAACAGAGAGTTTCTGCAACTGGGTGGTTCTCCAACATCGAGTTTCTCTAATATAGAGATTCTCCAGCAGGCAGTTTCCCTAACAAGCAGTTTCTCCAACTTATTTTCTCGAACATGCAGCTTCTTCAACAGGAACTTTCTTCAGCAGGGTGTTTCTTCAACAGGGAGTTTTTCCAACATGGAGTTTTTTAAAATAGATTTTGTACAACATAGAGATCCTCCAACATTGTTTTTTTCTAACAGGAAGTTTCTCTAACAGGATGTTTCTCCAACATTCAGTTTTACCAACATAGAGTTTCTGCATCAGGAAGCTTCTTCAACAGGAATTTCTCTACAAGGAGTTCCTTAACAGGGAGTGTCTATAATAGGAAGTTTCTCCAACAGGAATTTCTCCAAGATGAAGTTTAGGAAGTTTCACTAATATGGACTTTCTGCAGCTTGGACATTCTCCAACATGGAGATTCTCCAAAAGTGAGTTTCTCCAAAATGAAGATTAGTGATTTCCTCCAATTTCATGTCTCAGCAACATGGAGTTTTTCAACATAGAGTTTAAAAAATAAGGACGTTCTAGAACAGGGAGTTCCTCCAAGATGGAGATTCTGTGGAGAATGTGGAGTTTCTCCAACCTACAGTTTCTCTAACATGAGCTTCTACAACATGAATTTTCTCCAACAGGGAGCTTGTCCAACATAGATTTTCTCCAGTACGGGATATCTCCAACATGAAGTTTCTCCAACAGAGATTTTCTCCAACAGGAAGTTTCTCGAACAGGGAGTTTCTCAAGAGTTTCTCTAACAGGAAGTTTCTCTAACATTTACTCCAAAAGGTTGTTTATCTAACAGGGAGTTTCTCCAACATGGAGTTTCTCGAACATAGTGTTTCTCCAAACTGAAGTTTCTCCAACAGGGAGTTTCTCTAACATTTACTCCACAAGGTTGTTTATCTAACAGGGAGTTTCTCCAACATTGAGTTTCTCGAACACAGTGTTTCTCCAAACTGAAGTTTCTCCAACAGGGAGTTTCTCTAACACGGAGCCTCTGCAGCGCGAAGTTTCTCCAACACAGAGTTTGTCCAACATGAAGTTTCTTCAACATGAAGTTTCTTAAACAAGGGGTTCCCATACATGGCGTTTCTCCTACAGGTAATTTCTCCAACGTAGAGTTTCTGGAACATGAAGTTCCTTCAATGGGGAGTTGCTCCAAAAGGAAGTTTCTCCAACAGAGTTTCTACAGCAGCGAGTTTCTCCAACATGAAGTTTCTTCAAGATGGAGTTTGTACAGCATAAAGTTGCTTCAACAGGAAGTTTCCCCAACATAGAATTTCTCCAACATAGAGTTTCTCTAACAGAGAGATTCTCCAACAGAGATTTTCTCCAACAGAGAGTTTCTGCAAAAAGAATTTTCTCCAACAGGAGGTTTCTCCAAAATGGAGTTTCTCCAGGAGGAATTTTCTACACCAGGGAGTTTCTCCAACATGAGTTTTCTCCAACAGGGAGTTTCTCGAACATAGAGTTTCTGCAACAAAATTTCTTCAAAATGGAGTTTCTGAAACAAGAATTTTCCACAAGAGAGGGAGTTTCTCAGCCATGCAGTTTCTCGGACATCGAAGTTCTCTAACATGTAGTTTCTCCAACGTGGAGTTCCGCCAACAGGAAGTTTCTCCACCATAAATTTTCTCCAACAGGAAGTTTCTCCAACAAAGTTTCTCCAAAGGAATTTTCTACAACATAATTTTCTTCAACAGGGAGTTTCTTCAACCTGGAGTATCTCTAACAGCAAGATTCTCCAACCTGTAGATTCTCCAACAGGAAGTTTCTCGACCATGGGTTTCCCCAGCAGTGTGTTTTTCCAAGATGCAGCTTAGGAATTTTCCTCAATATGAAGTTTCTCCAACATGGACTTTCTCCAATAGGGAATTTCTCGTACAGGGAGTTCCTCCAAGATGGAGTTTCTTCAATATGGAATTTCTCCAACAGGGAGGCTCTCCAAGATTGAGTTTCTTCAACAGGATATTTCTCCAACAGGAAGTTTCTCCAGCAGCGAGTTTGT
The DNA here is from genome assembly GCF_052857255.1 of Amblyomma americanum. Taxonomy (NCBI): domain Eukaryota; kingdom Metazoa; phylum Arthropoda; class Arachnida; order Ixodida; family Ixodidae; genus Amblyomma; species Amblyomma americanum. The sequence continues at coordinate 436,171,741 of NC_135497.1, forward strand.
CCAACATGGAGTTTCTCTGACATAGAGTTTCTCCAGCATGGGTTTCTGTAATACGAAGTTTCTCCAGCAGGGCGTTTCTCTAAGAGGAAGTTTCTTTAAGAGGGAGTTTATCCATTATGGAGTTTCTCCAACAGGAAGTTTCTCCAAGAGGGTTTCTCCAGCACGGGGTTCCTCAAACAGGGAGTTTCTCCAGCATGGGGTTATTCCAACAGAAAGTTCCTCCAAGAGGGAGTTTCTCCAACCATTACAGTCCGTATGCTATCAGATGCTCTCGACATTAGTAATATAACATGCCATCATTTTACTGAGAAATGGGGGAAACGAAACATATAAAACTTGCGCTGCAATGCCTCACTCAGGAACAGAAGGACAAGCGGGCATCAGTGAGCGCTGATTTGTTCTGCGAGGCAGATAAAGATGCAGCCTTCCTCGACAGCACCATTGCTGAAGACGAAACGTGGTGTTTTCAATGCGATTCTCAAAGAGGCAGCGCACCTGAAGGCGTCTCACAAATATCTCCGGCGTCGAGAAAGTACTGGCAATAGAAGACCAAAACAAAGATGACGCTGATAATTTTTCGATGCCAGGGGTTTTCAAACTACGAGTTCGTCCTACAAGGGCAGACGGTGAATCAGGAGTTTTATATCCGGGTGATCCGACACATCCGTGATGCATTGTGATGCCGTCGCCCTGACTTAAGGGCATCTGAAGAATCGATTCTTCTCCACGCTAACGCAAGGCCGCACACTGCTCTACGCGTGACAATATTTCTCGCCAAGCACAGCATTACTGCAGTCCTCTATCCGCCATACTCGCCTGACCCCTCTCTATACAATTTTTTTCCTGTTTCCTTGTGAAAGAGTGCCCTTAAATGTCGCTGGATTGGGAGCTTGGATACATTCAAGGCGCCCCGACAAAGGAACTGACAGCCTTACGAAAAGAAGTGTTTTCCAGATGTTTCTAAGACATCAAGAAGCGTTGAAAGTTGTGCGTATACTGCAAGGGAGACTATTTCGAAGGGGTGTTAAACAAATGATTTCAATGTTACATGCATTTTTTTAATAGACTCAGTCTCGAAACATTACTGACAATTATATGTGAGACAGTTCCTGCGTCATATCACTTGATCAGAAATGAATATTCATTTATTTTTCTCCTGGAAGCAGAGCGTAAAATTCGTTTTAGATAATAGTTTTATAACCTGTGTAAAGAAACAAAACACAACGTAACGAACATGAGATAAGGCGCAAGACACCACCTGAAGGAGACACCAAACGAAGTCCTTTCTTAGCACCTTTCTATTGGCAAAAATTATCAGGATGACTTTAATCCCGAGTGCAGGCTACGTGGCGAAACATCCACGTGTGTTCCCTATGGCAATGTAAAGAAGAACGTCCTCCGGAGGATTTACTTCAATTTGCTTTTATTTTGAGCAATGGCAGGTTGTCCTGTTCAGCTCGGTCCCGAGCATTCAAGCCTTGGCCACCGAGTGGGCCGCTATGGTCGCAGCTAGCCATGGGCTGCTTATGCATCTCCCGTCAGCATCTACCGTCTGCATTTTCATTTTGATGACAAAAACGTTTTTCAATCCAAACTGCTGCATTATCTCGAAGATAGCCTGTCACACTTAAATTGAACACAACGAAGAACAGCAGACATTCTGCTCGACGACAGCCGACCATGGTTGTTTCAATCACCGCCGCCGTGTCCATCAGTTTTTTATTCCGAAATTACTCGTACCAACTTTAGTGCCGAGAAAAAATCTTGATTGGGCATCTTTCTGGCACATTATTTGTTGTCATAGCAAGTGTCATGCCAAGCGGCAAGAATTTGGCCGGGGCACACCCCCGGAATTTTGCCACGGCCGATTCGGAACAAAATCGATGTCCAACCGGAATTAGGCGTGGCCAACACAATCGCGAGCTCCAAATTTGGCCCGGGTCATTTTCGACAATTTGGCCCGGGCGACCCCCGAAAAAGTTCTCACAGGTTTGAGGTTTGCCACATCTCGCTGCTATGTTGTTCTGTTGTGTTGTGTTTCATATCGCATAGGCAACTAAGACCTTCGTGTGCAAAGCTCGAGGATGGAGATATTTCCTTCGTAGTTTTATAGAAATGTGAAAAATTTTTGGTAGTTTTCAGTGCATAAAAGTTAAAACTACTCCGTGATTACAAAGGGAAATAGGTTTAGAAATTGGCACTATTTAAAATTTCAAAGGGCGTAGGGTAAGCTCAGCAGCCATCCTTGCCCTGGCAAGGACCTCTAGGCTCCCAACTGATCATGTAAAGGCCTCAGCCTTCTTCTCAGGGGTGAGAAAGTGGCTGAAATGCATTAAAATTCATCAGGCTAGTCTAAAAACGCAATACCATGTCAATATTATTTTCATTATCTCCTAAAAGCAGCATAGAAATAAAATAAATGTATTCGTTATAAAATTGAGTAAAATACTTCTTCCTTACTTTTTCCAGTATCGCACATTAGAATAAAATGTGGTTAACCGTAACATCCTCTCCGCATCTTCACAAACAGGTTTATCTTTCGAAAGTGATTGAACGTGTCATACACAAACGCCTCGACAACTTTTTTGTTGCAAAACACATCATATCAACAAAGCAGTACGGGTTCCAGAAAGGAAGATCAACTGAAATGGCCCTCGTACAAATAAAAAATAAAATAATTAGAAATATTGAGGATAAGCTCTACACCGTTGGAATATTTCTAGATTTTCGCAAGGCCTTCGTTTCCATCAAACATCATATTTTGCTAAGAAAACTGGAAATATCTGGAATTAGGGGCATAGCACTTTAACTCATGCGCAGTTACCTTGAGTCGCGTTTTCAGTTCGTATGCCTACATGGCTATAAATCTAACCCAAAGACTGTAAAGTATGGTGTACCGCAAGGATCTATATTAGGCCCTTTGCTCTTCATGATTTATATAAACGATATAGTTAACATTCCTTAAACTGATGATATAGTATTATATGCAGACGATACGAATGTATTCTTCTCTGGAACAAATCTTAAAGAACTTGAAAACACTGCTAACACGTGGCTATTGATTCTTAGTGTATGGCTAAACCTAAATAGTCTTGAACTCAACGAGAAAAAACTAAATTTATGCTTTTTTGCGCAAAAAACAAGCCAATTGATTACGATTTTAAGCTTCGTTACGGCTCTTGCTACCTTGAGCGTGTCAGCTGACATTCCTTTCTAGGAGTTAAATTCCATCACAGCCTAGGCTGGAGCGACCACATAGACCACACCCGTGTCAAGATAGCGAGAGCTATTGGTATGCTTTCCCGGCTTCGAGATCTTATAACTAGCTCGCTGAAAAGACAGTTGTATTTCTCTCTTATCCATTCTCGCATCAGTTATTGTCTTCTTATCTGGGGTACTTGTAACAAAACTGACTTAGAAAAAATATCAGCCCTGCAGTCGCGTGCAGCTCGGTTTCTTTTACCTGCAGGAAACAACACAAATAGTTGCTCGGCAAATACACAGTCTCGAATGATCCCTGTGAAAACCATGTATGAACTCAAAATATGTGTGTTTATTTATAACGAAATAAAAACAAATTACATTAATTTTTTTTAACACGTACCTAAATAGATCTACTGGTTACAGCTTGCGTCAGACTTCTGTTGTGGTAAAAAGGCCTCGTACTAACTACAGAACACAATCAATTGAGCACCAAATCATGTTGATGTGTAATTCTGATCAGTTTGTAATAGATGCAGCTAAAAATAGTTCCACGCCCAGGGGTTTTAAACGCATCTGTTCGTCTTTCTTTTTGTTTAACGTTGTGTCCTAGACGTCCAAATGCTTACTTCTGGTTCTGTTTGATGTAATATTATGTCGGTTCAAACAACCCTAATGTATTGCATTTCTGTACCATTTTTGTATATGATTTAGTGTGTATTATTATTTTATTATCTGTATATATTTACAAGAACTGTTTATGATGCGTCTCTTGTGTAAGTGATGGCAAGGACAGCCTTTTTTTGTTGTGTAATGCAATACCGCTCCTGCTGCTGTACACAAGCGAGGACAAGAACCAGTCAGGAGGTTTAGCACCTCCTTTTGTCTTGCCTCGTTGGCAATACCAGTATGTTGCCCAAAGGAGAAATAAACAAAAAAAAAACATGCCACCAAATTTTACTGGGAACTGGGGGAAAAGAAACATATCAGACTTGCGCTGCAATCCCTCACACAGGACCAGAAGGACACTGAAGGAGCGCTGATTTGTTCTGCGAGGCAGATAAAGATGCAGCATTCGTCGACAGCACCATTGCTGAAGACGAAACGTGGTGTTTTCAATGCAATTCTCAAAGAGGCAGAGCACCTGATGGCGTCCCACAAATATCTCCGGCGTCGAGAAAGTTCTGGCAATAAAAGACCAAAACAAAGATGACGCTGAAAATTTTTCGATGCCAGGGGTTGTCAAACTACGAGTTCGTCCTACAAGGGCAGAGGGTAATTCAGGAGTTTTATATCCGGATGATCCGACACATCCGTGATGCATTGTGACGCCGTCGCCCTGACTTATGGGCATCTGGACAATGGATTCTTCTCCACGATAACGCAAGGCCGCACACTGTTCTCAGCGTGACAATATTTGTCGCCAAGCACAGCATTACTGCAGTTCTCTATCCGCCATACTCGCCTGACCCCTCTCTATACAATTTTTTTCCTGTTTCCTTGTGAAAAGAGTGCCCTTAAAGGTCGCTGTATTGGGAGCTTGGATGACATTCAAGGCGCCACGACAAAGGAACTGACAGCCTTACGAGAAGAAGTGTTTTCAAGATGTTTCCAAGACATCCAGAAGCGTTGAAAGCTGTGTGTGTACTGCTAGGAAGACTATTTCGAAGGGGTGCTAAACAAATGATTTCAATGTTACATGCATTTTTTTAATAGACTCAGTCTCGAAACTTTACTAACAATTATATGTGAGACAGTTCCTGCGTCATATCATTTGATAAGAAATGAATATTTATTTAATTTTTCACCTGGAAGCAAAGCGTAAAATTCGTTTTAGATGATAGTTTTATAACCTGTGTAAAGAAACAAAACACAACGTAACGAACATGAGATAAGGCGCAAGACACCACCTGAAGGAGACACAAAACAAAGTCCTTTCTTAGCACCTTTCTATTGGCAAAAATTATCCGGATGACTTCAATCCCGAGTGCAGGCTACGTGGCGAAACATCCACGTGTGTTCCCTATGGCAATGTAAAGAAGAACGTCCTCCGGAGGATTTACTTCAAAAGGCTTTTATTTTGAGCAATGGGAGGTTGTTCTGTTCAGCTCAGTCCTGAGCATTCAAGCCTTGTCCACCGAGTGGGCCGCTAAGGTCGCAGCTAGCCATGGGCTGCTTCTGCATCTCTTGTCAGCATCTACCGTCTGCATTTTCATTTTGATGACAAAAACGTTTTCCAATCCAAACTGCTGCCTTATCTCGAAGGTAGCCTGTCACACTTAAATTGAACACAACGAAGAGCAGCAGACATTCTGCTCGACGACAGCTGACCATGGTTGTTTCAATCACCGCCGCCATGTCCTTCAGTTTTTTTTTGCGAAATTACTCTTACCAACTTTAGAGCCGAGAAAAAATCTTGCTTGGGCATCTTTCTGGCGCATTATTTGTTGTCATAGCAAGTGTCATGCCAAGCGGCAAGAATTTGGCCGGGGCGCACCCCCGGAATTTTGCCACGGCCGATTCGGAACAAAATCGATGTCCAACCGGAATTAGGCGTGGCCAACACGATCGCGAGCTCCAAATTTGGCCCGGGTCATTTCCGACAATTTGGCCCGGGCGAACCCCAAAAAGTTGCTCACAGGTTTGAGGTTTGCCACATCTCGCTGCTATGTAGTTCTGTTGTGTTGTGTTTTATATCGCATAGGCAACTAAGACCACCGTGCGCCAAGCTCGAGGATGGAGAAATTTCCTTCGGTAGTTTTCAGTGCATAAAAGTTAAATCTACTGCGTGATTACAAAGGGAAATAGGTTTAGAAATTGCCACTATTTAAAATTTCAAAGGGCGTAGGGTAACCTCAGCAGCCATCCTTGCCCTGGCGAGGAGTTCTAGGCCCCCAGCTGATCATGTTAAGGCCTCAGCCTTCTTTTCAGGGGTGAGAAAGTGGCTGAAATGCATTAAAATTGAACAGACCAGTCTAAAAACGCAATACCATATCAATATTTTCATTATCTACTAAAAGCGCCATAGAAATAATATAAATGTATTCGTTATAAAATTGAGTAAAATACTTCTTCCTTACTTTTTACAGTATCGCACATTAGAATAAAATGTGCTTAACCGTAACATCCTCTCCGCATCTTCACAAACAGGTTTATCTTGTTTTGCCAGTTGAAAATTGCGTGTGAGGTGCGTGTGTCCTATACGAAGATGGCGAAAAATCACTTCTTTAAAACGTTCCTGCTGGGTGCTGGACTTCCATTCACCTATATGTGGGTTTACATTGTGTAATTTCTCATTTTCTTCGTTGTTCCACATCGACTGCCATTTCTGTTGTATTTTATGTTGAATTTCGGTAATGCAACCTTCTATCTGTATATTTACATCATTTGCTGATGACGAGCTTGAGCAGAGCAGGTCCGCTATTTCGCTGCCTTTAATTGCGGTATGGCTTGATGCCGAGCAGAGTTTTAGGTTTCTTCCTTTAGCTGTGGCTAATACTATGTTGTGTATGACATCACCAAGTATCGGAATGTCTGCATTTCTAGAGTGAAGGGCTGTAAACACACTTAGCGAATGTGTGTATGTAATACTGTTTTGCGAGGTCGTCGTTCACTATTTTTGTATGGCTAGAGAAATCGCGTAACATTCGGCAGTGAAAATGGAGGCACATTGTGGAAGCCTTACTGTTTCATTCCAATTCTCTTGTACCACTGCGCTTTCTACGTAAGCATCTGTTTTTGAACCATCGTAATAAAATTTGTATAAGTACTGTACTTTTCCTCCAGTGTGTGACGTGCAGAAGAGATCCTCGGAGCTTTTGTGAACACGGTGCGTCAACAGTGGTGCACCGGACAGCGGTGTGCTGCGCTTGCCAGCCCAGCGTTGCGCGTGTGCGCGCGCGAAGGGTGTGTGCAAGGCGACGGCGACAAAGAGCGTGGCGAGCACGAGAAGCGGAGAGCTGACGTGTCAGAAAACCGAGGTACAAAGGAAGGCAGCGCAGCGGATATCGGGTCATTCAAGCTTGGAGGTTGCAGCCTTCGGACATTGAGTCATACTGCCGTGACCGCCCTTGGATCACCGACGCAAATCTACTGCGTTCTTCGCAAGCATAGAAGTGACAGCCGATGGACGGAGGTTCCGCGCTGCGGAAAGGCACTCTTAGATAGCCTGATTTAAGCCTCCGACCTTTCGTGGGACCGTCGACGTGACCTGGCTACATATTTCCTGCTGCGAAAAAGTGCTTCGGGCTCTTGACGGGAGACCACCGGATTCTCTCTGTGTTCCTCTCCGCTCCTAATACCACCTGGCTCCCTTCCGTCTGCTTCTTTCTGCGCGGAGTCATCGACGCGTCGCACTACAACCGCAGGCCTCTGCCCTATCTGAAAGGCATCCCGCTGCACCTGGGGCGCTCAGTACCTGGTGAACTCTTTCCTTTATTCTGTAGTGCTGTACGCGTGTCGAGTGTGTGTTTTTTGTTTCCGTATCTTATTGGCCCTTTTCCTTTAAATTATAAATACGGCTTCCTTTTTTTGTTTGATTTCTCTATTCTCTTCTTTGAACCTGCACGCGATAGCATTCCCCTTCGGACAGTAGGGGACGCGCAAGAAATTCGCTACACAGTACAAGATACTCTTGTGTGATATGTTGTTGTGGAGTTTCTTCCCGAAATGTGCAAGTGAAAAATCGCAGACATCAGGGAAATAGTACCATGGAGCTAGTGCGTCTCGTCTTTGCGCGTAACCAGGTAATGTGTTTAGGACTCCAAGGTTCTGGCACATCTCTTCAAACCATAAGAGCAGTGGCCTGGTAGCTTGCGGTTTGTTGTTAAAGAGCGTTGGAAATGGGCGCTTCGTAGCTATAGGGCAACCGAGATGTTTTTGCAGGGAACAGATTTTTAGAATTTACGAGCATGTAAGCATGGTTCTCCTGTCTGTAAGTAATGGTTCCTTAGTTTCTACACTTAGGCTGTTTATGAGTGATGTCCTGTATGCACCAATGGGAAGACGTATACCTAAATTATGCACTATATCCAGCCGTTTAAGATACGATGGTCTCGCTAACCATATATACAACCGTAATCTAAGGTTGACCACAGCACAGCGCGACAAACTTCTAAAAGACATGTCCTGTCAGCACCCCAACGTTTACGTGACAGTACGTACTTTGAGTATATTTACGGATCCTGAAGCTTTCATTTTCAGTTTCTCCAAAATGATGTTTCTCAAACAATCAGTTCCCCAACAGGGAGTTTCTCCAACAGGAAAATTCTCCAATAAAGAGTTTCTGGAACATAGTTCCTTCAAAAGGCAGAGTCTCTAACAGAGAATTTCTACAGCAGAGAGTTTCTCCAACATCAAGTTTCTTCAAGATGAACTTTGTAAAGCATGGAGTTGCTTCAACAGGGAGTTTTCCCAACATGGAGTTATTCTGACAGAACGTTTCTCAAACAGGGAGAATTTTTAAAATACAAGGTTTCTAAAACATGTAGTTTTTCAAAATTAAGTTTCTCCAACAGGGATTTTCTACACAAGGCAGTATCTCCAACATGAGTTTTCTCCAACAGTGAGTTTCTCGAACATGGAGTTTCTGCAACAGGTTTTCTTCAAATTGGAGTTTCTCTAACATGGAGTTTCTATAACAGGAAGTTTTTCCAACAGGGAGTATCTCCAACAGGTTTCTCTAACCAGGAGCTTCGCCAACAGTTTCTCCAGCAGGGACTTTCTTCAACATTTACTTTCGCGACCATGGAGTTTCTCGGAGAGAGTTTCTCTAATACGGATTTTCTCCAACAGGGACTTTCGTCAACATAGAGTTTCTCAAACATGGAGTTTCTCCAAACGAAGTTTCTGCAACATGAATTTTCTCCAAAAGGCAGTTTCTCCAACAGAGTTTCTCTAACAGGGAGTTTCTCAAACATTGAGTTTCTCCAACTTGGTGTTTCTCCAACATGGAGTTCCTCCAAAAGGAAATTTCTCCAACAGGAAGGTTCTCCAACAGGAAGTTACCTCCAACAATAAGTTTCTCCAAACAGGGAGATTCATTAACAGGATGTTTCTCCAACATAGAGTTTTACCAACATGGAGATTCCGCAACAGGGAGCTTATCCAAAAGCGATTTTTCTAACAGGGAGTTTCTCTAATATAAGGTTTCTCCAACATAAAGTTTATCCAAAAGGAAGTTTCTCCTACAGGCAGTATCTCCAACAAGGTGTTTCTCCAACATTGAGTTTCTTCAAGATGGAGTTCACGGAGTTTCTCTAATATGGAGTTTCTCCAGCTTGGACTTTCTCCAACAGTGAGTTGCTCCAACATGGAGTTTAGTGATTTCCACCAATATCGAGTTTCTCCAACATGGAGTTTTTCTGACATGGAGTTTCAAAAACAGGGAGTTTCTGAAAGAGGAAGTTCCTCCAAGAGAGAGTTTCTCCACCAGAAAGTTTCTCCAATAGCAGATTTTTATGAATTGGAGTCGCTCCAAGATGCGGTTTCTCTATCATAAAGTTATTTCAAGAGCAAGTTTCTCCAACATAGAATTTTTCCAATAGGGTGTTTCTCCAACATGGAGTTTCTCGAACATGAAGTTTCTCGAACATGAAGTTTCTTGAACATAAAGTTTCTCCAACGTAGAGTTTCTCTAACCTACAGTTTCTCCAACACGGAGTTTCTACAACATGGATTTTCTCCAACAGAGAGTTTCTACAACAGAGAATTTGACCAACATGTATTTTCTCCAACATCGGATATCTCTCACTTGAAGTTTCTCCAATAGGAAGTTTCTTGAACAGAGAGTTTCTCAAGCAGAGTTGCTCTAACAGGTAGCTTCTCTAACATATTCTGCAAAAGGTTGTTTCTTCAACAGGGAGTTTCTCCAACATGGAGTTTCTCGAACGTAGTGTTTTTCTAAAATGAAGTTTCTCCAACGTGGAGTTTCTCTTACACGGAGTTTCTCCAACAAAGATTTTGTCCAACATCGAGTTTCTTTAACATGAACTTTCTCCAACAAGCAGTTCCCCAACAGGGAGTTTCTTCTACAGCAGGGAGTTTCTTTAACATGAGCTTTCTTCAAGATGGAGTGTGTACAGCATGGAGTTGCTTCTCGAACATGAAGTCTCTGCAACAAATTTCTTCAAAATGGAGTTTCTGCAACATGTAGTTTCTATAACATGACTTTTCTCCAACAGGGAGTATCTCCAACAGGTTTCTCTAACATGGAGCTTCGCCAACATTTACTTTCTCCGTCATAGAATTTCTCCAACATAGTTTCTCCAATAGGGAATGTCTCCAACATGGAGGTTCTGCAACTTGAAATTTCTCTAAGATTGACTTTATTCAACACGGAGTGTCTCTAAGATAGAGTTTGTCCTCAGGAAGCTTCTGCAACATTGAGCTTCTCAAACATGGAGTTTATCCAACAGGTAATTTTGTTCAGCATAAAGTTTCTCACACATGGACTCTCTCTACAGGCAGTTTTCCAACAGGGAGTTTCTCCAACACGAATTTTTTTCCCACATGAAGTTTCCCCAACATGGACTTTCTCCAGCGTGGAGTTTCTTCAACATGTTGTTTTCCCAAAGTGGAGTTTCTACAACATGAACTTTCTCAATCAGGAAGTTTGTCCAGCAGTTTCTCCAACAGGTAATTTCTCCAGCATGGAGTTTCTAAAACGAAGTTTCTCCAAATTGTCGTTTCTCCAACATGAAGTTTCTTCATCAGGGAGTATATGCGACAGGTTTCTCTAACAGGGACTTTCTCCGACATGGAGTTTCTGCACCATAAACTTTCTCCAACATCGAGTTTATCCAACAGAAATTTTTTTAAACAAAGAGTTTCTCAAACATGGTTTCACCACAAGCTGTTTGTGCAACATGGAGTTTCTCCAACATGGATATTCTCCAACAGGCAGTTTCTGCAACATAGGGTTTCTCCAACATGATGTTTCTTCAACACGGAGTTTCTCCAACATGAATTTTCTCCAAAAGGAAGTTTCTCCAAAGGAGTTTCTCCAGTTTCTCTATCATGGAGTTCATCCAGCATGTAGTTTCTCCAACAGGGAGTTTTGCAACAGGGAGTATCTCCAACAGGTTTCTCTTACATGGAGCTTTGCCAACAGGGAGTTTCTCCAACAGACTTTCTCCAACATGGACTTCCTCCAGCATGAACTTTCTCCAACAGAACATTTTTACAACAGAGTTTTTCCAACAGGGAGTTTCTCTTACATGCAGTTTATCCAGCAGGGAGTTTCTTTAAACTAGAGATTCTGCAACAAGGAGTGTCTGCAACATTTTCTCCAAAATTGAGTTTCTATAACATGAAGTTTCTCCAACAAGGAGTATCTCCAACAGGTTTCTCTAACATGAAGGTTCGCCAAAAGGAAATTTCTCCAACATGGAGTTTCTCTAACATTCACTTCCTCTAGCACGGAGTTTCTCCAAAGTCAAGTTTCTCCAATAGGGAGGTTCTCCAACATGGAGTTTATGCAACATGGTGTTTCTGCAACATAGAGTTTCTCCAAGTTTGAGTTTAACCAAAAGGTAAGTTCTCCAGCATAGAGTTTTTCAAACATAATGTTTCTGAACAATGAGTTTCTCCAACGGTGTTTCTCAAACATAGAATTCCGCAACATAGAGTTTCTGCAACAGAGTTTCCCAAAATTAGTTTCTCCAACACGCAGTTTCTTCAACAGGGAGTATCTGCAACATGGAGTTTCTCCAACATGAAAGTTCTCCAAGAGGGAGTTTCTGCAACATGGAGTTTCTCCAATATGGAGCATCTCCAACACGGAATAACTGCAACATAGAGGTTCTGCAACATCGAGTTTCACCAACAGAGAGTTTCTCCAAAGCGAAGTTTCTCCAACATAATTTTTCTCCAAAAGGAAATTTCTCCAACACGGAATTTCTCCTGCAAGAAATTTCTTCAACAGGTTGTTTCTCCAACGTGAAGTTTCTTCAAAATTGAGTTTCTCAACATGGAGTTTCTCCACAGAAATTCTCTAACAGGAAATTTCTCCAACATGAATTTTCTCCAACAGGAAGTTTTTCGGAGAGTTTCTCCAACAGGGAGTTTCTCCAACATGGAGTTTCTTCAACATTGCGTTTCTCCAACAACGAACTTCTCCAATATGGAGCTTCTGCAACATGGAGTTGCTCCAACATAGAGTTTATCCAACAACGAGTTTCTCAAACATGAAGTTTCTTCAACAGGGCGTATCTCCAAAAGGTTTCTCTAACATGAAGCTTCGCGAACAGCAGTTTCTCCAACATAGAGTTTCTCCAACGTGGAATTTCTCCAGCATGGAGATTCTGCAACAGGGAGTTTCTCCATCATGAAGTTTCGCCAACAGGGGGTTTTTCCAACATGGAGTTTCTGCAACATAGAGTTTCTCTAAGATTGAGTTTATCCAACACCGAGTTTCTTTAAGAGAGTTTGTCTACAGAGTGTCTCTGCAACATGAAGTTTTTCCACCATAGACTTTATCCAACACGTTAGTTCTCCAGCAAGGAGTTTCTCAGACATAGAGTTTCTCCACAGACAGATTTTCCAACAGGCAGTTTCTCCAACAAATTTTCTCCCACAGTAAGTTTCTTCAACAGAGTTTCTTCAACAGGGAGTTTCTCCAACATGGACTTTCTTCAGCATGGAGTTTCTCCAGCAGGTTGTTTCTCCAACATAGTTTCTGCAACATGGAGTTTCTCTAACAGAGAGTTTCTCCAACACTGAGTTTCTCCAACATGAATTTTCTCCAAAAGGAAGTTTCTCCAACAGAGTTTTTCAAGAGGGTGTTTCTCCAACTTGGAGTTTATCCAGCATCGAGTTTCTCCAACTGGGAGTATCTCCAAACTGTTTCTCTAATATGGAGCTTCGCCAACAGGGAGTTTCTGCAACATGGAGTTTCTCTAACATTTACTTTCTCCAGCATGGAGTTTCTCCAACATAGAGTTTCTCCAATAGAGAGGTTCTTCATCGCTGAGTTTTTCCAACATTTATTTTCTGCAACATGGAGTTTCTGCAAGATTGAGTTGATCCAACACTTAGTTTATGTAAGATAAAATTTCTCCGCAGGGAGTTTCTGCAGCATAGACTTTCTCCAGCATAGAGTTTATCCAACAGGTTATTTCTACAGCACAGTTTCTCAAACATCGCGTTTTTCCACAGGGAGTTTCTCTAACAGGGAGTTTCTCCAACATAAATTTTTGTCCAACAGGAAGTTTCTCCAACAGAGTTTCTCCAAAACGAAGTTTCTCCAACATGGTCTCTGCAGCAGGTTTCTCTAAAATGGAGCTTCGCCAACAGGGAGTTTCTTCAATATAGAGTTTCTCCAACATAGAATTTCTCCAGCATGGAGTTTCTCGAACACGGAGTTTATAAAACAAGATGTTTCTCCAACAGGCAGTTTCTGAAACATAGATTTTTTGCAACATGAAGTTTCTCCAATATAGAGTTTCTTCAACATGGCGTTTCTGCAACAGAGTTTATGTAACACAGTTTATGCAACGTAGAGTTTATCCAACAAAGAGTTTCTCAAACATGAAGTTTCTGCAACAGTTTCTGCTAGAGTTTCTTCAATATGGAGTTTCTACAACATGAAGTTTCTACAACAGGGATTACCTCCAACAGGTTTCTCTAACATGAAGCTTCGTCAAAAGGGAGTTTCTTCAACATAGAGTTACTCCAACCTTGACTTTCTCCTGCATGGAGTTTCTTCAACATGGAGTTTCTTGAACTTGACATGGAGTTTCTGAAACACGGAGTCTCTCCACAAGTTTTTCTGCAACATAGTTTCTCTAACATATATTTTCTCCAACGGACAGTTTATCCAACATAGAGTTTCAGCAATATTGAGTTTCTCCAACAGGGAGCTTCTCCAACATGGGGTTTCTGGAACATGAAGTTTCTGGAACAGTTTATCCAAAGAGTTTCTGAAACATAAAATTTCTCCAACAGGGAATAACTCCAACGGGTCTCTCTAAGATGGAGCTTCGCCAACAGGAGTTTCTCCAACATGAAGTTTCTCCAACGTGGACTTTCTCCAGCATAGAATTTCTCCAACAGGGAGTTTATTCAACATGAAATTTCGCCAACAGTGATTTTCTCCAACATGGAGCTTCAGCAACATAGAGTTTCTCCAAGATGGAGTTAATCCAACACGGAGTTTCTTTAGGACAGATTTTCTCCACAGAAAGTTTCTGCAACATGGAGTTTTTCTAACATAGAGTTTATCCAAAAGGTAGTCTCTCCAGCAAGAAGTATCTCAAACATAGAGTTTCTCCACAGAGAGCTTTCCAACAGTGAGTTTCTCCAACATACATTCTCTCCAACAGAGTTTCTCCGACAGGGAAATTCTCCAACATGAAGTTTCTCCAACATGGACTTTCTGTAGCATGAAGTTCCTCCAACCTGGAGTTTCTCCAAAATAGTTTCTCGAACATGGAGTTTCTCCACAAAGAGTTTCTCCAACAGGAAGACTCTCCAACTCAAATTTTCTCCAACAGGAAGTCTCTCCAACAGTTTCTCTAACAGGGAGATTCTCCAACATGGAGTTTCTCCAACATGAAGTTTCGCCTTCATGGAGTTTCTCCAGGAGGAAGTTTCACCAACATGGAGTTTCTCCCGCAGGGCTTTTCTCGAAGAGGGAGTTTCTTCAACAGAGATTTTCTCTGACACGGAGTTTCTCAACGTGGTTTTCTCCAACATAGATTTTCTCTAACTTAGTTTCTCCAACAGTGATTTTCTCATACATGGAGTTTATCCAAAAGAGAGCTATTCCAACAAAATTTCCACAAGATGGAGTTTCTCCACAAAGGAGTTTCTCCAGCATGGAGTTTCTTCAATAGGAGGTTTTTCCAACATTGAGTTTCTCCATCATGAATTTTCTCCAACAGGAAGTTTCTCCGACAGTTTCTCCAAATGTAGTTTCTCCAACATAGAGTTATTCCAGCATAGTTTCTCCAAAATACAGTTACTACAATAGGTAGTTTCTCCAACAGGGAGTTTCTCTAACATGGAGTTCCTCCAACATGGAGTTTCTCCAACATGGAGTTTCTCCAAAGGGAGTTTCTTCAACAGGAAGTTTCTCCAACAAGAATTTTCTCCAAAAGGAAGTTTCTCCAACAGAGAGTTTCTTCAACACGAAGTTACCTCCCATATTAGGTTTCTCCAAACAGGTAGTTTCTCTAATGGGGAGTTTCTACAACATGAAGTTTTTCGAACATATGATTTCTCCAACATAGATTTTCTCCAACAGAGAGTTTCTGCAACTGGGTGGTTCTCCAACATCGAGTTTCTCTAATATAGAGATTCTCCAGCAGGCAGTTTCCCTAACAAGCAGTTTCTCCAACTTATTTTCTCGAACATGCAGCTTCTTCAACAGGAACTTTCTTCAGCAGGGTGTTTCTTCAACAGGGAGTTTTTCCAACATGGAGTTTTTTAAAATAGATTTTGTACAACATAGAGATCCTCCAACATTGTTTTTTTCTAACAGGAAGTTTCTCTAACAGGATGTTTCTCCAACATTCAGTTTTACCAACATAGAGTTTCTGCATCAGGAAGCTTCTTCAACAGGAATTTCTCTACAAGGAGTTCCTTAACAGGGAGTGTCTATAATAGGAAGTTTCTCCAACAGGAATTTCTCCAAGATGAAGTTTAGGAAGTTTCACTAATATGGACTTTCTGCAGCTTGGACATTCTCCAACATGGAGATTCTCCAAAAGTGAGTTTCTCCAAAATGAAGATTAGTGATTTCCTCCAATTTCATGTCTCAGCAACATGGAGTTTTTCAACATAGAGTTTAAAAAATAAGGACGTTCTAGAACAGGGAGTTCCTCCAAGATGGAGATTCTGTGGAGAATGTGGAGTTTCTCCAACCTACAGTTTCTCTAACATGAGCTTCTACAACATGAATTTTCTCCAACAGGGAGCTTGTCCAACATAGATTTTCTCCAGTACGGATATCTCCAACATGAAGTTTCTCCAACAGAGATTTTCTCCAACAGGAAGTTTCTCGAACAGGGAGTTTCTCAAGAGTTTCTCTAACAGGAAGTTTCTCTAACATTTACTCCAAAAGGTTGTTTATCTAACAGGGAGTTTCTCCAACATGGAGTTTCTCGAACATAGTGTTTCTCCAAACTGAAGTTTCTCCAACAGGGAGTTTCTCTAACATTTACTCCACAAGGTTGTTTATCTAACAGGGAGTTTCTCCAACATTGAGTTTCTCGAACACAGTGTTTCTCCAAACTGAAGTTTCTCCAACAGGGAGTTTCTCTAACACGGAGCCTCTGCAGCGCGAAGTTTCTCCAACACAGAGTTTGTCCAACATGAAGTTTCTTCAACATGAAGTTTCTTAAACAAGGGGTTCCCATACATGGCGTTTCTCCTACAGGTAATTTCTCCAACGTAGAGTTTCTGGAACATGAAGTTCCTTCAATGGGGAGTTGCTCCAAAAGGAAGTTTCTCCAACAGAGTTTCTACAGCAGCGAGTTTCTCCAACATGAAGTTTCTTCAAGATGGAGTTTGTACAGCATAAAGTTGCTTCAACAGGAAGTTTCCCCAACATAGAATTTCTCCAACATAGAGTTTCTCTAACAGAGAGATTCTCCAACAGAGATTTTCTCCAACAGAGAGTTTCTGCAAAAAGAATTTTCTCCAACAGGAGGTTTCTCCAAAATGGAGTTTCTCCAGGAGGAATTTTCTACACCAGGGAGTTTCTCCAACATGAGTTTTCTCCAACAGGGAGTTTCTCGAACATAGAGTTTCTGCAACAAAATTTCTTCAAAATGGAGTTTCTGAAACAAGAATTTTCCACAAGAGAGGGAGTTTCTCAGCCATGCAGTTTCTCGGACATCGAAGTTCTCTAACATGTAGTTTCTCCAACGTGGAGTTCCGCCAACAGGAAGTTTCTCCACCATAAATTTTCTCCAACAGGAAGTTTCTCCAACAAAGTTTCTCCAAAGGAATTTTCTACAACATAATTTTCTTCAACAGGGAGTTTCTTCAACCTGGAGTATCTCTAACAGCAAGATTCTCCAACCTGTAGATTCTCCAACATTAAGTTTCTCGACCATGGGTTTCCCCAGCAGTGTGTTTTTCCAAGATGCAGCTTAGGAATTTTCCTCAATATGAAGTTTCTCCAACATGGACTTTCTCCAATAGGGAATTTCTCGTACAGGGAGTTCCTCCAAGATGGAGTTTCTTCAATATGGAATTTCTCCAACAGGGAGGCTCTCCAAGATTGAGTTTCTTCAACAGGATATTTCTCCAACAGGAAGTTTCTCCAGCAGCGAGTTTGTCCAACATGGAGTTTCTCTGACATAGAGTTTCTCCAGCATGGGTTTCTGTAATACGAAGTTTCTCCAGCAGGGCGTTTCTCTAAGAGGAAGTTTCTTTAAGAGGGAGTTTATCCATTATGGAGTTTCTCCAACAGGAAGTTTCTCCAAGAGGGTTTCTCCAGCACGGGGTTCCTCAAACAGGGAGTTTCTCCAGCATGGGGTTATTCCAACAGAAAGTTCCTCCAAGAGGGAGTTTCTCCAACCATTACAGTCCGTATGCTATCAGATGCTCTCGACATTAGTAATATAACATGCCATCATTTTACTGAGAAATGGGGGAAACGAAACATATAAAACTTGCGCTGCAATGCCTCACTCAGGAACAGAAGGACAAGCGGGCATCAGTGAGCGCTGATTTGTTCTGCGAGGCAGATAAAGATGCAGCCTTCCTCGACAGCACCATTGCTGAAGACGAAACGTGGTGTTTTCAATGCGATTCTCAAAGAGGCAGCGCACCTGAAGGCGTCTCACAAATATCTGCGGCGTCGAGAAAGTACTGGCAATAGAAGACCAAAACAAAGATGACGCTGATAATTTTTCGATGCCAGGGGTTTTCAAACTACGAGTTCGTCCTACAAGGGCAGACGGTGAATCAGGAGTTTTATATCCGGGTGATCCGACACATCCGTGATGCATTGTGATGCCGTCGCCCTGACTTAAGGGCATCTGAAGAATCGATTCTTCTCCACGCTAACGCAAGGCCGCACACTGCTCTACGCGTGACAATATTTCTCGCCAAGCACAGCATTACTGCAGTCCTCTATCCGCCATACTCGCCTGACCCCTCTCTATACAATTTTTTTCCTGTTTCCTTGTGAAAGAGTGCCCTTAAATGTCGCTGGATTGGGAGCTTGGATACATTCAAGGCGCCCCGACAAAGGAACTGACAGCCTTACGAAAAGAAGTGTTTTCCAGATGTTTCTAAGACATCAAGAAGCGTTGAAAGTTGTGCGTATACTGCAAGGGAGACTATTTCGAAGGGGTGTTAAACAAATGATTTCAATGTTACATGCATTTTTTTAATAGACTCAGTCTCGAAACATTACTGACAATTATATGTGAGACAGTTCCTGCGTCATATCACTTGATCAGAAATGAATATTCATTTATTTTTCTCCTGGAAGCAGAGCGTAAAATTCGTTTTAGATAATAGTTTTATAACCTGTGTAAAGAAACAAAACACAACGTAACGAACATGAGATAAGGCGCAAGACACCACCTGAAGGAGACACCAAACGAAGTCCTTTCTTAGCACCTTTCTATTGGCAAAAATTATCAGGATGACTTTAATCCCGAGTGCAGGCTACGTGGCGAAACATCCACGTGTGTTCCCTATGGCAATGTAAAGAAGAACGTCCTCCGGAGGATTTACTTCAATTTGCTTTTATTTTGAGCAATGGCAGGTTGTCCTGTTCAGCTCGGTCCCGAGCATTCAAGCCTTGGCCACCGAGTGGGCCGCTATGGTCGCAGCTAGCCATGGGCTGCTTATGCATCTCCCGTCAGCATCTACCGTCTGCATTTTCATTTTGATGACAAAAACGTTTTTCAATCCAAACTGCTGCATTATCTCGAAGATAGCCTGTCACACTTAAATTGAACACAACGAAGAACAGCAGACATTCTGCTCGACGACAGCCGACCATGGTTGTTTCAATCACCGCCGCCGTGTCCATCAGTTTTTTATTCCGAAATTACTCGTACCAACTTTAGTGCCGAGAAAAAATCTTGATTGGGCATCTTTCTGGCACATTATTTGTTGTCATAGCAAGTGTCATGCCAAGCGGCAAGAATTTGGCCGGGGCACACCCCCGGAATTTTGCCACGGCCGATTCGGAACAAAATCGATGTCCAACCGGAATTAGGCGTGGCCAACACAATCGCGAGCTCCAAATTTGGCCCGGGTCATTTTCGACAATTTGGCCCGGGCGACCCCCGAAAAAGTTCTCACAGGTTTGAGGTTTGCCACATCTCGCTGCTATGTTGTTCTGTTGTGTTGTGTTTCATATCGCATAGGCAACTAAGACCTTCGTGTGCAAAGCTCGAGGATGGAGATATTTCCTTCGTAGTTTTATAGAAATGTGAAAAATTTTTGGTAGTTTTCAGTGCATAAAAGTTAAAACTACTCCGTGATTACAAAGGGAAATAGGTTTAGAAATTGGCACTATTTAAAATTTCAAAGGGCGTAGGGTAAGCTCAGCAGCCATCCTTGCCCTGGCAAGGACCTCTAGGCTCCCAACTGATCATGTAAAGGCCTCAGCCTTCTTCTCAGGGGTGAGAAAGTGGCTGAAATGCATTAAAATTCATCAGGCTAGTCTAAAAACGCAATACCATGTCAATATTATTTTCATTATCTCCTAAAAGCAGCATAGAAATAAAATAAATGTATTCGTTATAAAATTGAGTAAAATACTTCTTCCTTACTTTTTCCAGTATCGCACATTAGAATAAAATGTGGTTAACCGTAACATCCTCTCCGCATCTTCACAAACAGGTTTATCTTGTTTTGTGAGTAGAAAATTGCGTGTGAGGTGCGTGTGTCCTATAAGAAGACGGCGAAAAATCACTTCTTTAAAACGTTCTTGCTGGGTGCAGGACTTTCATTCACCTATAAGTGGTTTTACATTGTGTAATTTGTCATTTACTTCGTTGTTCCATGCGGACTGTCATTTCTGTTTTATTTTACGTTGAATTAGGGTAATGCAACCTTCTATCCGTATATTTACATTATTTGCTGATGATGAGCTTGAGCAGAGCCGGTCCGCTATTTCGCTGCCTTTAATTGCGGTATGGCTTGGTGCCGAGCAGAGATTTAGGTTTTGTCCTTTAGCTGTGGCTATTACTATGTTGTGTATGACATCACCAAGTATCGGAGTGTCTGCATTGCTAGTGTGAAGGGCTGTAAGCACACTTAGCGATTGTGTGTATGTAATACTGTTTTGCGACGTCGTCGTTCACTATTTTTGTATGGCCAGAGAAATCGCGTAACATTCGGCAGTGAAAATGGAGGCACATTGTGGAAGCCTTACTGTTTCATTTGTACCACTGCGCTTTCTACGTAAGCATCTGTTTTCGAACCATCGGTATAAAATCTGTAAAGGAACTGTACTTTTCCACCAGTGTGTGACGTGCAGAAGAGATCCTCGGAGCTTTTGCGAACGCGGTGCGTCGACAGAGGTGCGCCGGACAGCGATGCGCTGCGCTTGCCAGCCCAGCGTTGCGCGTGTGCGCGCGCGAAGGGTGTGTGCGAGGAGATGGCGACAAAGAGCATGGCGAGCACGAGAAGCGGAGAGCTGACGTGTCAGAAAACCGAGGTACAAAGGAAGGCAGCGCAGCGGAGATCGGGTCATTCAAGCTTGGAGGTTGCAGCCTTCGGACATTGAGTCCTACTGCAGTGACCACCCTTGGATCACCGACGCAAATCTACTGCGTTCTTTGCAAGCATAGAGGTGACAGCCGATGGACTAAGGTTCCGCGCTGAGGAAAGGCACTCTTGGACAGCCTGCTTTAAGCCTCCGACGTTTCGTGGCACCGTCGACGCGACCTGGCTACATATTTCCTGCTGCGGAAAAGTGCTTCGGGCTCTTGACGGGAGACTACCGGGTTCTCCCTATGTTCCTCTCCGCTCCTAATACCACCTGGCTCCCTTCCATCTGCTTCTTTCGGCGCGGAGTCATCGACGCGTAGCACTACAACCACACGCCTCTGCCCTATCTGAAAGGCATCCCCGCTGCACCTGGGGCGCTCATTACCTGGTGAACTCTGTCCTTTATTCTGTAAACTTGTACTCGTGTCGAGTGTGTGTTTTTTGTTTCCGTATCTTATTGGCCCTTTTCCTTTAAATTATAAATACGGCTTCCTTTTGTTTTGTTTGAGCCGCCGTGGTGGCTGAGTGGTTACGGCGCTCGGCTGCTGGCCCGAAAGACGCGGGTTCGATCCCGGCCGCGGCGGTCGAATTTCGATGGAGGCGAAATTCTAGAGGCCCGTGTACTGTGCGATGTCAGTGCACGTTAAAAACCCCAGGTGGTCGAAATTCCCGGAGCCCTTCACTACGGCGTCTCTCATAGCCTGAGCCGCTTTGGGACGTTAAACCCCTATAAACTAAACTTTTGTTTTGTTTGATTTCTCTATTCTCTTTTTCGAACCTGCACGCGATAGCGTTCCCCTTCGGACAGTAGGGGACGCGCAACAAATTCCCGACACAGTACAAGACACTCTTGTGTGATATGTTGTGGAGTTTCTTCCCGAAATGTGCAAGTTTAAAATCGCAGACATCAGGAAAATTGTACCATGGAGCTAGTGCGTCTCGTCTTTGCGCGTTACCAGGTAATGTGTTTAGGACTCCAAGATTCTGGCACATCTCTTCAAACCATAAGAGCAGTGGCCTGGTAGCTTGCGGTTTGTTGTTAAAGAGCTTGGAAATGGGCGCTTCGTAGCTATAGGGCAACCAAGATGTTTTTGCAGGGAACAGATTTTTAGAATTTACGAGCATGTAAGCATGGTTCTCCTGTCTGTAAGTAATGATTCCTTAGTTTCTACACTTAGACTGTTTATGAGTGATGTCCTGTATGTACCAATGGGAAGACGTATACCTAAATTATGCACTAGATCCAGCCGTTTAAGATACGATGCTCTCGCTAACCATATATACAACCGTAATCTAAGGTTGACCACAGCACAGCGCGACAAACTTCTAAAATACATGTCCTGTCAGCACCCCAACGTTTACGTGACAGTACGTACTTTGAGTATATTTACGGATCCTGAAGCTTTCATTTCTCAGTGCGTTTATATGAGGTAAGGGAAGTGAGTTTTTTGACTAAGGTTAAGCCTAGAAATTTGTGCTCATTTTTGAACGGTATCTCTATTTCGTTTAGCTGTTTGAATGGGTTGACTTGGATGTCTCGTTTCAGCATGAAAAGGATGGCTAATGTTTTCTGCTGTGTGGAAAACTGCAAACATTCTCATCTGCCCATGTCACTAGTTTTTTCATTGTCAACTGTATTAGTCCTCTCGCGTGGTGCTTACGTTTGAAGATGTGCAGGCTATTTGAAGATCATCAACATACAGTGAATACAGGATGTACTTTGTAATTAATTTATTAGAGAATTCATTTTTGCAATAAACAATGTCGTGCTTATAAATACACCCCTAAGGAACCCGCTCTTTTCAACGAAGCTCCTGAACAGCGTAGATCCCAGGCATACTTACAATAAGCCGTCGGAAATGAAGTCATTCAGGCACTTCATATCCAGCCGCTGAAACCGAGGTCACCTACGTCGCGGTGGATTCCAAACGTCCAAGTTCTATCATACGCTTTCTTCATATCGAAGAAAACGGCAAGACAGTGCTGTTTGTCTTCAAAAGCTTCTCTTATTGTGTTTTTGAGGCTAACTAAATGAATTCTTGTTGAGGAAATATTTTTTAACAGCAATGATGGACATCAAGAAGTTCATGGAATTTAAGGAACAAATGTTAGCCTTATATTCAGGACACTTTCTATGATTTGGCCGCACAAGCTTGTAAAGGCTATTTCCCTATAGCTACAAAAGGAAGTTGGTGGTTTTCTAGGTTTCAGGAAAGGCACTATCTTCGCTGTTTTCTAAGCATTAGGCATTTTCCTTCTATGAATATTTTGTTTAAAGAAATTCAAGAGAGCCCCTATGGCAGGCTGAGAAAGACGCGCAAGCACTTCATAGGGTATCTTATCGGATCCTAGTGCAGTTTTTTTCCGGGAGACAGTACTCTATTTCTTGGAGAGTAGTTAAATCGTTGTACTGAACCTTTCCCCCTCCACTTATTGGAAGAGTTTTGTTTTTCAGCTATATTTTTGTGTTTCAGAAATGACTGCGTATAGTAAGACGAACTAGAAACTGCAGAGAAGTGTTCCCCTAAAATGTGTGCCTGTTCTCTTATGCTTGTTTGTGTGCAAGGTTTTTTCAGAAGAGGAAGTCTAAACGGTGAGAAGTTGCCATTTATTGTTGTGTGTTGGGTTTTATGGTACATAAGCAACTTAGGTCATCACGCGCCAAGCTCGAGGTTTGACGAAATTTATTGGGTAGTTTTAGAGAAATGGTAATTATCTTCAGTGATTTAGAGTGCTCACAAACTTAGAACTACCGCATAAGGACAAAGGAAAAATATTTTAGAAATTGGCACTAATTAAAAGTATTAAACCGGCGTCAGGAAACCTCGGCGGCCATCCTTGCCCTGGCAAAGATCTCGAGGCTCCCAACTGAACAATAAATAACCTCACCCTCCTTCTCAGGGGCGAGATGCGGCTGAGGTGCACTAAAATTCAAGAAACCAGTGGGCAAAAAATGTAGTTTTTGGATAAATCCAGTTTCTCTTAGAAAACTAAAAACGTACGACATATCAACAATTAAATTATCTCCTAAAAGCAGCACCGGATGAAAAGGAATGTATTAGTTATAAAATTCAGTAAAGTACTTTTTCCTTCCTTCTAGTTTTTCACTAGAGAACAAACTATGGTTAAGCATAAATTCATCTCCGCATTCTTCGCAAACAGGATTGTCCTGTTTTGTCAGCAAGAAATTGTGTGTGAGGAGAGTGTGTCCTATACGAAGA